>NC_091453.1:108698939-109000593 GCF_964237555.1 Oryctolagus cuniculus | reverse complement strand
ACAGGAAATTTTTATATATGCTGTCACAAACAGTTTGTGATTCACTTTTGTCCACATAGATATGTAGCCATTCCAGAGCCATTTGTTAAAAAGCAAAGCAAGGCAAAACAAAATAAAGACATCTACTTTCCTGCACTAGATTGCTTTGGTACCTTCACCAAAATCATATGACTATATGAGTTTGGGTATATTTCTGGGTTGTTCTATTCTTATGATAGATCTGTGATTTATTAGATGAATAACACATAGTATTGATTGCTTATCTTAATGTGAATTCCTTACATCAATTGTTATTCAATATGCTCTTTTTCACCATTGCTTAGGTTTTTCTAGATTTAAAAAAATTCATATTAAATTTATGCTCGATTTGTCAATTTGTATAACAAATCTGCTTATATTTTAACTGTGATTGTGTTGAGCCTATTGATAAATTGGGAAGAAATGATTTGTGATAATTTATTTGATATACAATAGGTACCTTATTTTATTTCATTATTTTTAAAGTTCAATGATTTATTTATTTAAATAGCAGAGAAACAGAGAAACAAAGATGCTTCATCTACTGATTCACTCCTCAAATGCTCACAACAGCTGGCCAGGTCCCAGAACTCCATCCAGGTTTCCCACTTGGGTTTCAGAGACCCGAGTACTTGAGCTGCAAGCCAGGGTGCACATTGGCAGGAAGTTGGAATTAGAAACAGATAGAGGATAAACTCAGGCACTCCAGTATGGGATATAGGCATCCCAAGGGGTATCTTAGCAGCTGCACCAAATATCTGCCCTAAGAAATGACTTCTAGCAAAGTCTCCTAAGTCATGGTAAACATGGTGATTTTATCCAACTTATTTGGTACTTAGTTGACTTTTTTTAAGAAGTTTTGCATATTTTATTAAATTATTCTTCAAGTATTCTATTATTTTTATGATGTATAAATAATTTTCAATTTCATTTTAAAAATATTTTTGGTGTTGCATAAAATGCACCTCATTTTTATGTAGTAATATTATATCCTGTGACATTGATATATTGCAGAAGGATAGGCACATAGGTCTGTGGAACAAAATAGAGAATCCAGAAATAAACCCATGCAAATATGCCAACTGACCTTTGAACAGATACAACTGTGATTCAATGGAGGAAGGATAGCCTTTCAATGAGTTGGTGCAACTCAGCACGCATAGCCAAGAAAAATGTACCTTGACCTAAACCTCACGACTCATCCAAAAATTAACTTTGAAAGGAGCATAAATATAAACATTAAGTATAAAACAAGAAAACTTTGGGAAAGAAAAATAATAAAGGGAAATCTTCAGGATCTAGGGCTAGGCAAATAATTCTTAGACTCAACACTAAAAACATTATCCATAAAAGAAAAAGTGATAAATTGGAAAAATGTGTCCTGCAACATTCACTGCTAAGGGGATGAAAAACATGCTACAGACTGAAACAAACTATTTGCAAATCACATATATTTCCAAAAAAATGGAAGCACCTGGAATTAAAAAAAAAAAAAAACCCTGAAACACAGCAATAAAAAAGTCAATCTAATTATCACATGTACAAAAGATATGAATAGATATTTCACCAAAAGGATTTAGAGACAGCAAATAGACACTTGAAAATATGTTAAAAATTCACCATCAGGAAAATGCAAATTAAAAACCACAATGAGACACCACTATACACCTAATGGAAAAGTCAAAAAAAAAAAGTGACAACACCAACTACAGATGAGAATACAGAAAAATCTGATCACTCATACATTTGTAGAGGGAACGTAAAATGGCCTAGCAACTCTTGCAAACAAATAGTTTCTTTCAAAAAAAAGATTTATTTATTTATTAATTTATTTACTTGACAGGTAGAGTTACAGACAGTGAGAAGGGGAGACAGAGAGAAAGGTCTTCCTTCCATTGGTTCACTCCCCAAATGGCCGCAACTGGCAGAGCTGCTCTGATCCACCAGAGCTGCACCAATCCAAAGCCAGGAGCCAGGTGTTTCTCCTGGTCTCCCATGCGGGTGCAGGGCCCAAGCACTTGGGCCATCCTCCACTGCCCTCCTGGGCCACAGCAGAGAGCTGGACTGGAAGAGGAGCAGCCGGGACTAGAACTGGCGCCCATATGGGATGCTGGTGCCACAGGCTGAGGATTAACCTACTGTGCCATGACACCGGCCCCATCAAACAAATAGTTTCTTACAAAACTAAACATTCAGCTACCATATAACCATAAATTGCATTTTTGGGTGTTTATCTTAGAAAAACAAAAAGTTTTGTTCACACAAAAACCTAAGCATGGGAGGCCAGCATTGTGGCACAGCAGACTAAACTGCCACTTGTGATACTGGCATCCTATAATGGAGTGCTAGTTTGAATGCCCACTATTCCGCTTCTGATCCAGCTCCCTGCTAATGGCCTGGGAAGCAGTGAAAGATGGCCCAAGTGCTTGGACACCTGCCACCCACATAGGAGACTCAGAAGAATCTCCTAGCTCCTGGCTCCTGGCTCCTGGCTCCTGGCTTTGGCATGGCCCAGCTCTGGCTGTTGCTGCCATTTGAAGAATAAAGCAAACCTTAAACATGGATATACTTGCTTTATTTATAACAGACAAAAAAGGAAACTATGCAGACGTTCTTTAATGGATAAACAAACTGTGACACCTTCATACAATAGAATACTGCTCAGCTATAGAAGGAGGAAACTATAGATCCATGCAATGGCTTGGACAAGTATCCAGAGAGATATGGTGAGTGAAGCATTCCAATTAGAAAAAAACCACATACTATTTGATCCCGTTAATACCACACTTGTGGAATGACAGGATTACAGAAATGGAGAGCAATCAGTGGTTATCTGGAGCTAAAGGTAATGGGAATGGAGGATAAAAGTGAGTATAGTTATAGAAAGCAACAGGAAGGATCCTTGTAGAGATAGAGTGTTATTTTTAATCAACACCAATATCTTGGTTTGTTTATTGACCTACAGTATTTTTTGAAATAAAGAACACATATTTCATTTATTTATTTATTTTCATTTTATTTGAAAGATGTGGAGATAGAGAGATTTTCTATCTGCTGGTTCATTCCCCAAATGCCTGCAAGAGCCATGGCTGGGCCAGGCCAAAGGCAGGAGCCAGTAACTCCACCTGGGTCTCCCATGTAGGTGGCAGGAACCCAACAACTTGAGCTATCACCTGCTGCCTTCCAAAGTGTGCTTTAGCAGGAAACTGGATTTGAATCAGAAGAGACAGGACTCAAACCAAGCACTCCAATATAGGATGTGAGCATCCTAACTGGTGACTTAAGGCATGTGCTAAACACCTGCTTCTGACTTATAATTTTGAAAGATGCTACCATTTGGAAAATTCAGTGAAGTGTACATTGGATCTTTTCATTTTATGTATGACTCTTTCATGCAAATTTGCTATTATAAGACTAATTAAAATATATATTTTTGTGTAGTAGTCATATGTCCTATGTCATTGTTAAACTTACTTTTAGTTCTATTAGCTATTTTGTACATTCCTTAGGAATTTTTACATAAATAATTGTATCAACTGCTAATATGGACAGTTTTGGATCTATGTTCCAATCTTTAGGCTTTGGCTAGGATCTCCAAGATAGTTTTGAATAGTAATTGCGAGGGCAACTGCCTTGTTCCCAATATCAGTGGCAAAGTGTTCAATATTCACCAATAAATGTTAGCTATAGATTCTTTATACATACCCTTTATCAAATTGAAGGATTTCCCCTCTATTCCTCATGATGATGAATTGATGGTGACTTTTTAAAAAACTTTTAATTTCCGAGCAGTTTTAAATTTACAAAACAAGGCCGGCGCCACGGCTCAATAGGCTAATCCTCCGCTTGCGGCGCCAGCACACCGGGTTCTGGTCCCGTTCGGGGCGCCAGATTCTGTCCCAGTTGCTCCTCTTCCAGTCCAGCTCTCTGTTGTGGCCCAAGTGCTTGGGCCCTGCACCCTCGTGAGAGACCAGGAGGAAGCACCTGGCTCCTGGCTTCGGATCGGTGCAGTGCACCAGCCGCAGCAGGCATTGGGGGGTGAACCAATGGAAAAAGGAAGACCTTTCTGTCTCTCTCTCTCACTGTCCACTCTGCCTGTCAAAACAAATAAATTTACAAAACAAAAAATTGTGAAATAGTACAAAATGCTCATATACCGCATATCCAGCTTTCTCTGTTATTAACATATTTTTTAATTTTTGAAGATTTATTCTATTTATTTGAAAGAGTTAGAGAGAGAGAGAGATATCTATCCACTTGTTCACTCCCCAAATAGCCGCAACAGCCAGGGCTGGGCCAGGCCCAACCCAGGAGCCAGGAGTTTCATATGGGTTTCCCACATGGGTGCACATCAGCACGGAGCTGGATCAGAAGTGGAGCAGCCAGAACTTGAACCAGCAAAGGCTGCAGGTGGCAGCTTAACCCATTAAGCCACAATGCTAACCTTCCTGTTATTACCATCATATATTAGTACGATCTATTCATCACAATCAATAAACCACACCCAACTTCCCTTATTAACATCTCATATTAGTATGAGAAATTTGTCACAATTAATTAACCACATCCAGCTTCCTCCATTATTTTTAAACAAACTCCCTTTTGTTAAATTTTGCCAAATTTCATTCTACATCCATGGAAGTTATCATATTTTCTCCTTTGCTCCCTCTACGTGATGGATAAATGGTTGATTTTTAAATGTTAAATGAATTTCGCATTTTGAGATAAACCAGACTTGTCATGATATATTATCCTTTTTACATACTGCTTCATTCATTTTGTTAAAGATTGTTGTGTGTATATTCCTCAGGGATATTTATCTGTTATTTTCACTTGTTTGTGATGTCTTTGCAGGTTTTAGTATTAGAGTTATGTTTGCTTCACAAAATCAATTTGGATGTATGCTTTCTTCCTCTATTATGTGACAGTATTTTCAATATCATTCTTTAATGTTGTGATAGTGCTCACAATGAAACCTGAAGTTGCAAAATAGAAATGTTTTTGATAATTAAGTTTTGACAATAGATTTAGGAATATCAAAATTTTCTTATAACAGTTTCATCTTTAGTCAGTTTTGGTACATTCTTTTTAATGGAATTAAAGGATAAGTTTATTTTTGTGCAAACATTTTTTTGAAAATCCATACAAAGTTTTTTCATAACCCACGTTTTCATGAACTTAACAGAAAAGATAAAATATGTAAAGATACAATAACAACTGCTGAAGAAAAAATTTTAGCAATTAAAATACAAAAGAAGACTTGAAAAAATACAAAACACACCATGTTCTTATAGAGAAAGAATCAACATTATAAAAGGGTCAGCTGTCCTTAAATCAATTTTTAAGTTTTCCTCAGTCCTAGTGAAAGTATAATCAATGTTTTGACTCCACGGTCTGATTTTATTTTTATTTTTATTTTTTTAACTTTTATTTAATGAATATAAATTTCCAAAGTACAGCTTATGGATTACAATGGCTTCCCCCCATAATGTCCCTCCAACCCGCAACCCTCCCCTTTTCGGCTCCCTCTCTCCTTCCATTCACATCAAGATTCATTTTCGTTTCTCTTTATATACAGAAGATCAGTTTAGCATACATTAAGTAAAGATTTCAACAGTTTGCTCCCACACAGAAACATAAAGTGAAAAATACTGTTTGAGTACTAGTTATAGCATTCAATCTCAATGTACAGCACACTAAGGACAGAGATCCTACATGAGGAGTAAGTGCACAGTGACTCCTGTTGTTGACTTAACAAATTGACACTCTTGTTTATGGCATCAGTAATCACCCTAGGCTCTTATCATGAGCTGCCAAGGCTATGGAAGCCCCCTGGGTTCACTGACTCTGATCATATTTAGACAAGGCTATGGTCCAAGCGGAAGTTCTCTCCTCCCTTCAGAGAAAGGTACCTCCTTCTTTCATGACCTGTTCTTTCCACTGGGATCTCACTCACAGAGATCTTTCATTTAGGTTTTTTTTTTCCCCAGAGTGTCTTGGCTTTCCATGCCTGGAATACTCTCATGGGCTTTTCAGCCAGATCCGCATGCCTTAAGGGCTGATTCTGAGGCCAGAGTGCTGTTTAGGACATCTGCCATTCTATGAGTCTGCTGTGTATCTCGCTTCCCATGTTGGATCGTTCTCTCCCTTTTTTATTCTATCAGCTAGTATTTGCAGACACTATTCTTGTTTATGTGATCCCTTTGGTTCTTAGTCCTATCATTATGATCAATTGTGAACAGAAATTGATCACTTGGACTAGTGAGATGGCATTGGTACATGCCACCTTGATGGGATTGAATTGGAATCCTCTGGTATGTTTCTAACTCTACCGTTTGGGGCAAGTCAGCTTGAGCATGTCCCAAATTGCACATCTCTTCCCTCTCTTATTCCCACTCTTATATTTAACAGTGATCACTTTACAGTTAAGTTTCAGCACTTAAGAATACTGTGTATTGATTACAGTATTCAACCAAAAGTATTAAGTAGAACAAACAAAAAAAATACTAAGAGGGATAACATATTAAGTTGCTCATCAACAGTCAGCGTGAGGGCTGACCAAGTCACCGTTTCTCATAGTGTTCACTTCACTTTAACAGGTTTCCTTTTTGGTGCTCAGTTAGTTGTCACCTATCAAGGAGAACAAGTGGTATTTGTCCCTTTGGGATTGACTTATTTCACTCAGCGTAATGTTTTCCAAATTCCTAACAGGGATCACTTTTCAGTTAAAATTTAAACACTTTTCAGTTAAGTTTCCTTGCCCTGAATGTTGATGAACAACTTAATATGTTATCCCTCTTAGTATTTTTTTGTTTGTTCTACTTAATACTTTTGTTTGAATACTGTAATCAATACACAATTATTCTTAAGTACATTCTTTTTTTAAAGATTTATTTTATTTATTTGAAATACAGAGTTACAGAGAGAGGTAGACGCACAGAGAGAGGTCTTTCATCCACTGGTTCACTCTCCAAATGGCCACAACAGCTAGGGCTGAACTGATCCAAAGCCAGGAGCCAGGAGCTTCTTCCAGGTCTCCCACGTGGATGCTGGGGCCCAAGCACTTGGGCCATCTCTTACTGCTTTCCCAGGACATAGTAGAGAGCTGGATCAGAAGTGGAGCAGCCAGGACTAGAACTGGCACCCAGATGGGATGCCAGCACTTCAGGCCAGGTCATTAACCCACTTGCCACAGCGCCGGCCCTGTTACATTCTATTTTGAAGGCAACATTCAGCTGGTCTGAATGTCCCTTGTGCAGTCTATTCAGGATGAAATGCTGATCCCCTGAATTGAGAAAAAAATAGAGATAGTTACACTGATTCTTTTCCAAATTGAATGTTTTCTACCTAGAAATATATTAAAAGCCACCAGAGAAACACAGTACATTCTATACAGATGAACAACAATTCAAATATCCATAGACTTCTAATCAGAAGCTGCAGAGACCAGAAGATAGTAGAAAGATGTCTTAAAGAACTAAAACACAAAAGCAAACAATAAAGCAAGAATTTTACAATGAGCCAAGTTATTCCTCAAGAATGAAATACATGAGAAAACTAAGGAAAGTGACCATCAGCAGAGCTATACTATAGGAACAGCTGAGGGAATTTCTTTGGAAGAACATAAATAATACCAGTTGGAAACTCATCTACTCTAGAAGAGCTGAAGATTATTGAAAAGGGTTGAGATCTTAGCAAACATAAAACATTCCTTTTCGGCCGGCACCGCGGCTCACTAGGCTAATCCTCCGCCTTGCAGCGCCAGCACACCAGGTTCTAGTCCCGGTCGGGGCGCCAGATTCTGTCCCGGTTGCTCCTCTTCCAGGCCAGCTCTCTGCTGTGGCCAGGGAGTGCAGTGGAGGATGGCCCAAGTCCTTGGGCCCTGCACCCCATGGGAGACCAGAATAAGTACCTGGCTCCTGCCATCGGATCAGTGTGGTGCACCGGCCGCACTGCGCTGGCTGCGGCGGCCACTGGAGGGTGAACCAACAGCAAAAGGAAGACCTTTCTCTCTGTCTCTCTCTCTCACTGTCCACTCTGCCCGTAAAAGAAAAAAAAATTCCTTTTCCCTTAATTAAGAAAATACCGGGAACTTCTACTTCCAACTCTTTTTTGTTTTTAAGAGTTATTCATTTATTTGAAAGTCAGAGAGAAAAAGAGAGAGAGGTCTTTCATCCACTGGTTCACTCTCCAAATGGCCACGACAGCTAGAGCTGAGCTGATCCAAAGCCAGGAGCCAGGAGCTTCCTCCAGGTCTCCCAGGTGGGTGCAGGGTCCCAAGGACTTGAGCATCTTCTACTGCTTTCCCAGGCCATAGCAGAGAGCTGGATGGGAAGTGGAGCAGCCGGGACTCGAACTGATGTCCATATGGGATGCCAGCACTGCAGGCGGCAGCTCTACCAGCTAAGCCACAGTGGTCCCTCTACTTCCAATTCTAAGATGTAAAGATCTTGAAAATTCCCTTTCTCATTCTTATAACAAGAAAATGCTGGACATGAGTAGAAAATCAATCACTTTTCTGGGACTGAGAGAATTGAGGGGGCAGGGCAACTCAACACTCAAAAGCTCAAGAGATAGACATCTATATCTGCTCACCTGGAGATGACCTGCTGGGAGCCATAACAGTAGGGTTTCTTAATTCCTTAGTAATTATGAAAAAATATACTACAGATTAAGCGTGGACTACTGTGACCATGAGAAGTCCCTGAGGGACGCAGTCAGAGGGGGACATTCCAAACTTTCATGGGCTTTCGTTCAGGGCCTCTACAGCATTGTCATAATAAACATCAGAAAATTCATCTGGTGACTCTGAAAGAGGCATGTAAAAAACAAAATATACAAAATATATACAGCAATATCAAAACGGCAATATATACGAGAGGCTTCAAAAAGTAAGTGGAAAGTACACATTTTGAAGAAAAAAAAAATTACGCATTTATTTCCAAATAAATTGAACTAAAATAAAATCACTTTAATTTCATTGACAATGAACTTTTGAAGCCACTTCATATACGATTAAAATAGCAGAAAGAAAGAGAGAACAAGGTAGAAGAAAATTCTAAATAATTAATAACCAAGAACATTTCAGAATTCGTGACAGATAACAAATCACAGATCAAGGAAGCTCAAGGATCTCCAAGCAAAATATTTATCAAGTGTGCACACACATCTATACACACACACCTACACCTAGGCATATAATATTCATACTGAAAAAAAAAAAAAACAAGGAAAAACAAAACACCTTACCTAGAGACAAAATGGTTAGAGTTATGGTGAACTTATTATCAGAAACCATTTAAGCAAAAAGTGAGTAAAGTGAAATCTTTAAGTGTTGAGAGAAAAAGGCACCAACACAGAATTCTATATCCAAAGAAATTAGGCTTCAAAGGCGATGTAGTCAGTGAATCTTCTGAATATGATTTCTGTATTGCAAACTGGCTTCCATTTGACCCATGGGAGGACCCCATAGTACTACAGATGCCAAAAGTCAAAGCCATAGATTAAAAGTTAGTATCAGCTTATAATATATTTACAGGAATAGAATATCCAAAGTGAAGGAGGTGCTAATCTTATTATTCTCTATTCTTGAAAGATGATACCTGGAATACTTTGCTCATTTCTATGTGCCAAGATACATGAAGATTATAAATAAACCAGCATACACCTAGATGAGTGATCAAGCTGGGTAAGAAATGCAAAACTACATCAAATAAAGAATGATTGAAGAAACCAGTAAGGGAAAAGTGTAGTTACCTCTGCTTTTGAACATGTAGGTGAAAAATACATAAATGAAACAGGCATTTTACTTTTAGAGACGTCATTAGGTTAGTTATAGGAAGAATACTCAGAGCTGTCTGTAAATGGAGTCAGTTGAGATGGAACATAGTGACTCCCCTGTTGTTAATGATATGTCAGTATCACCTATATGATCACAAGCAGGGATGTTGCAGAAGGAATTCTGATTCTGGGGTCGGGCTAGAAAATCTTGCAGGAGTCTTTTACCTTGAGGAGAATTAGCTCTTCTATAAATAACCTATCAACATTCCTCATTTAAATATTAAATCATTCTGATGAATTTCACATTTAAATCAATTCTCTCCTTGAATAAACTGAGACACATCTTAAACATTTCCTGCTATGTTTGTTAATTGTACTATAACTATTCTTAATCATTAACCATCTTCAATAGTTGATATGACAGAATCCCACCTACAGATCACATGGCTTTTTCTAGAATGTCATATAAACCGAATCATATAATACATAGCCCTTAGGGCCCAGCTTCTTTCACTTAGCAGGTTTCCTTGAGACTCATCCAAGTTGTTAAGTATACAAGCGGTTTGTTTCCTTTTTCGATGACTAGTATTCTGTAGTTTGAATACAACAGAATTTCACCGTTTGCCAGCTGATGGGAGTTTGGGAGCATTTCTGGTTTGGAGCTGCTATGAATAAAGTTTCTGTGAACATTCAAGTAGAAGTGGTGATATGCTGGCTTAGCCCATCCACTCCGAGCACAGGTGCCCAACAAGAAATGAATGGGTCCTGAAAGAGGCAAACTGACCAAGAAACTCTCGGGACTCACACTCCTCTGCCCCTCCACCCAGGCTAAGGCATCAGCACTATTACAAAGATGTCCTGATTGGCGCTTACAAGTTGGAAAAAAAAACAAACCTGGATTTCTCATTTCTTCTTTGAAGACTTTTGTGAATATAGATGCCTTGCAGTCCCTTAAATATTTGCATCTTCTCTCCCTCTCTCCTGGTTTCTCTCTTTTCCAGTCTACATTTAATTCCACTTTGTTTCTATGTCTCTTTTCCCCTCCTCTTATTTCCTCTCCTCTCTCGCCTCCCCAGTCTTTTCCATCTGTCCCTCCTTTCTTTTTTACCTTCTTCTACTTTTCCTTTTGCTTTCTCTGTCCCTTCCATCTGTTACCCTCTAGCCCAAAGATTACTGCTTATAAAATGTTTAAATCAAGGATGTAGTCAATTTACATAAACTGCTACACACCATAAGCGTTTTGTGCATTGGCAACTCATTTTACTTGTTGCAACTGTGAGGATACTCAGCACTCAGTCCCATTTCTATTACACGCGATCACATCAGTCAATTACATCTAATTTCCTATAGTGATTCTGAGAATTTCAGCCGGATAGAGCTTTTATGTTTGGCTTTAAAGGACGCCGTTGTTGATTCCTACGCAGCATACCACTGCCAACCCTTTCTGCCCCCCATGAAAACGCTTATGTTTTGACAAATTGGAGTCATTAGTATTTCAGCCCTCTGAAATAGGTTTAATCATTCAGACAGTCAGGTTCTGTGTTCAAACTTTTGTATTAACAAACTTTCCTTTTCTTTTTCTTGTTAACCAGGAATCTGGTATTTAAGCATCCCAGATTAGCGTTACAGGTGCACTTTCAGCCCACCCATGAGGAGCTGTGCTCAAATTCCCATGTCTAATGCCAATGAGCATTAGGGGGCCTAAAGAAGTTCATTTTATAGCTTTATTAGAATTGCTCCTTTTGTACCTAGGCCATTTTTCGCAAGACCTCGGCTTAAGGGTCTGTGCTAGTTAATTCATATTCTGCTTCCTTTCCCAGGGACATGAAGCCCTTCCTAAGAAAGAAATGTGGAGGGGGTGGGGAGACTTTCTGTGGTTCAATCCTGCTGGCTGTGAGAGGAGACACAAGAACAAGGGAGAAATGAAAAGGGACTGCAGGGAAGTGCGGTGTTTGGGATGTGCATGGAAATAATCCCGATGCCAAAGAGCCAAATTGGAACATTGCTATCTTGGTAAATAGCTTTAGAAAGGAAGAATAGAAGGAGAGTGGGAGGTGGTGCAAGAAAGAGGAATGGGGGGGTGGGGTGGGGGAGGAGACTTTGGAGAGGGAGGATTCAAAGCCAATTTCTGCCTCCCTTTTCTCCTCAAGAATTCTCAATTCCACACTAAGTAAACCTAGGCTCTCTGCAGCCAGCCCCTCAGTCGCAAGGTTTCCTGCCTTCAGCAACATGCTCTCTCCCTTCTAGATGCATTGTGGCTTGTGGCTGCTACCCAAATGCACCCCCCATCCTGCTATTTTCATTGAATACTTCAAGTACAGGGCTGCCAAGCACGGAGTCCGGAGTCCGGCTGCACTATCACTCCCTTGTTTCTGACTCCGTCTTTCTATTAATGTGAATGAAGATAGATTTCGTCTTCTGTGCAGCCATGACACACAATTGAATAATATGGAGCATATAGCCCCTGCAAACCCTTAAATCTTTTTTTTTACATGTATTGCTACTTAGCCACACATCTCATCCTCTGCTTGTGCATCTGGTTGCTTTGAATGCAAATGCTGGATTTTTCATTTGTGCCCCATACTTGTGAACATTTAAGAATTATTTTCGATGCAATATTAAGCTCATTACAGAGACTTTTGACAATAACTCTCATTAATTTTGTAGACAAGCAAATATCCCATTTTGTTTTATTTTTTCTGAAAAAATAATTCTTTCAGAATGAAGGCACAGATAATTAAGCATTCAAAGGTATTTAGATTTTTTAAATTTGGTCTTTAAAATTTAAATATCCTAAATTTGACCTTTGACAAACAATAGACTGGAATGTTTCATTTTTCTGTCTATTTTAGCTTAAAGTGGGAAAAGTGGCATATGCCTACTGTCCCTAGCTTCCCCAAATGGTGCAATGCTGCAAAAAACAACCATAGTCCCTTGTTGCTGGGCAATGGACAACATCACAAATCAAACTCCCTTCATTTTTCGCATCTACTTATCCAGCTTAATGTTGAGACAGTTACAAACAAACAAGGTATTTGTTATATAAATGGGGTAGATGATGTACTTCAGGAAATTTTTAGTTCTTAGTGTTTATGTGCACTTTCTGTATTTTTAACCTTGACGAAGAGGCAAATTATTTTGAGCTGAAATTAAAATTACATTAAGAAAATCCAATCTAACCTTATTACCTTGTGATAAATATGAGTCTTAGAAAAACCTTAAATATTTTCCTTTTGAATGAGATGACATCAAGCGTTGAGGTGATGGATTTATAAAATCACAGAATGGTCTTCTCGTCTTAAGAGAAAATTCATATGGCTGGTAGCTTTTCTTTATTTTCCCAAATTCTGAAGCAACACAAAGAAAAGTTTCTCAATCTAAGATACCTAAATAGTATGGTTCCAGTCCTCCTTAGTTTTTGCCTAGTCCTTTATAGCAGCTAAGAATACTATTCAATAACATCTTTCAGAAGTATCATAAGCTGCTATGTCCATTACAAATTATAATGACTGTATTATATATGACACATCAACAAAAGCACCATTACCTCTGAACAGACTGCTTTTCTGCAATTAGGTGCTATATACTAAGATAGTTAAGAAGATAAGCATTGGCCTCCATGTACCCAGGCTCTAATAACAGCATTGTTGTGAAAGTAAATGAGCAAAATGAGCCAAAGAATATTTCTGGGTGTGTGGGGGGGGGTGAAGAAACAAAGGCGTTATGCATAGATAAGGAATTATAATAAAAATAATAACAGTCGTCAGATCTGACCTGATGGAAATTGGACAGCAGAACTAAAAGCAGTTTCACAACCACTCATAACTGGCTTCTTCCTCCTCTGTGGTTTTTGGTCCCCATGGCAATCTACATTTTCATAAAAGACTCTGCCTTTGGATTAATTGTCCCTCATTTGTCCCAGCATTCTCTCCACATCACTCTCCAAAAACACCTCCCACTACCTATTTAGCCAAATATTCAGGTCAACTCTACTAAACAGCTAGTTAATGAGCTCAGTAAAAATAGGCAAATTCCTTTAAGACTTGGACTATTTCAAGATGAATTTGAGAAGCTGGACAGAATCTAGTCCTTGAAGTGCAATTGTAGGTAACATGGCCCATTATGCAAACTAGGAATAGGTTTCTTTTGGTAACGTTAGGAAGCACAGGTTGGGAGAAAGCAAGAAAAATCATCAGAAATACGTGCTATATAAGGGGGGCCAGCACTGTAGCATAGCGGGTAAAGTCACCATCTGCAGTGCCGGTATCTCATATGGGCACCAGTTCGAGTCCCGGCTGCACCACTTCCAGTCTAGCTCTCTGTTATGGCCTGGGATAGCAATAGAAGATAGTGAGAGTCTTTGGTCCCCTGCAACCACGTGGGAGACCCGGAAGAAGCTCTTGGCTTCTGGCTACAGATGGGTCCAACTCCAGCCATTGCAGCCAATTGGGGAGTGAACCAGCAGATGAAGAACTCTCTCTCTCTCTCTCTCTCTCTACCTCTCTGTGTAACTCTTTCAGATAAATAAATCTTTTAAAAAAAGGAGACAACTTATTATTTTCATGATTATTTCTCCTTATTTTTAAAACTGTAATATGTATAGATATAACTATACATGCACATACACACTATCTATTCATACATATACTTGTATATATAAACATTTTTCTTTTGGCTTTTTTGCTTTACTTATTCAAATTAGTATGATTCTTTTCTAAATTTAAAATAAATTTAGACATCGGAGAAATATTGCAAGATTATTATTAAAAATTCCCAAATACCCCTTTATCAGATTCTATCTATATGTCTATATTTAAAATTATGGTAATTCAAATATTGGTTACTAAAAAGGCTTGTGATTATAAAGGCAACTGAAAGTATGTCACTGTAAAAATTAAAAGACAAATAAGAAAAGAAGGAGGAGAGAGGGAGGCAGGGAGAGAGGAGAGGAGGGTAGGGCGGGAAGAATCATGCTCTTAAAACTATATCTATAAGGGGGGTAAAAACAGCTTCCTGCGGTGCCAGCATCCGATGTGGGTGCTGGTTCGAGTCCCAGCTGCAGCACTTCCATTCCAGCTCTCTTCTATGGCCTGGGAAAGCAGCAGAAGATGGCCCAAGTCCTTGGGCCCCTGCACCCGTGTGGAAGATCCAGAAGAAGCTCCTGGCTCCTGGCTTCAGATCAGCCCAGATGGAAAACCTCTCTCTCTCTCTCTGCCTCTGTGTCTCTGTAACTCTGCCTTTCAAATAAATAGATCTTTAAAAACAAAATTGTGTATATGAAATACATGAAATTTGTTCTCCTTATATAAATTAAAAAGTAGACACTTTATTATTATTCTCATGGCTAATTTTTCTTATTTTTACAATTTTCATATGCATAGATATAAACTATACATGCACATATATACTTTCTATTCATATATATACTCTTAATTATACATATTTTTGGCTCTTTCATCTTACTTATTCAAAGTAGTGTGATTTCTTTTCTAAGTGTAAAATAAATTAAGACATGAGAGAAATGTTACAAGATTATTATTAAAAATTCTCAGATACCCTTTTATCAGATTCTGTCTACATCTATACCTATAAAATGAAGGTATTCAAAAATCATGGAAAATGAAATTAAAAGATAAATTTATTTTGCCACAAAAGTGATTTTGAACTCCTTGCAATGTTTTTTCATAATACGCATCTTTGTGAACTTTTTGAAGACCTGACAATTAGTAAGCATTTAATAAGTGTTATCTATTATTAGACTTATTTTTGTATCAGGCACAGGAGATGCACAGGTGAATAAATCACTCTCTCTACTCTTGGAGAACTAGTATTTACAGCTGCCAGGTTAATCCAATCATACTTCAGAGTCCAGTTCATACGTGACTTTAACCACAAGCCTTTCACGGATACCCTCAGCTGCAAAGAAGACTGTCCTTAACTTCCCTGAGCACTTTTATCACACTTTTCTTATCAAACTTAGCACTTTGTGCTTTTTGTTTTTATTTGCTTACATGTCTTTGCTCCACTTCTAGATTTTTGGTTACTAAAAAGGCAGTGGATACATTTTATTGATCTTATAGCTGCCAACATTTACACAGAGGGTTTTATACTCTTTTGTCCTTCTTTTTTCTTCCTTCCTTCCTTCCTTCCTTTCTTTCTTTCTTTCTTTCCATTCTTTACTCATCTTATTCCACTAAATGCTTTTGACTTCCTGCTTTACCATGGGCAGTCACTAACTGTTCTTTAAATGATTGAATCTTGGAGTTAATCATTTGAAATTAAGAAAGCATATGTATTTAAAGATATATAAAATTTAAACTCCTTTGTAGTTTAGATCATTATAAATCATAAGAATAAATTCTCACTTCATTTTGAGTCTGTGCTAAGTTCCACTTGGTAACTTTTTGGCGCCATCTTACAGCTATTTCAAGTGGAATTCTTTCATGGTGTACATATTTTTAAAATATTGTCATGCTGTGCCCAGGATAGTCACAGAACTTCCACAGCAAGTGCTCCTTGTTGAAACCCAGGGTTATTAATAATGACAAGTCATTTGGATACTTTAATTAGTGTCCAGCACTATTTCCATTAGTTAATGGGTATTTTTAACATCATAGTGCCTAACGACAATTGTAGTGTAGACTTCCTTGGCACTGACATTCACCACTGGATTGTGCCATGCTGATTTTTGGGGGATCTTTTTAAAAATTCTAGGAAGGTTAAAATTCTGTTGGTAAAGGTCACACAGTTAGTCAAAAGGATCTTTAATGCCAATACCCAAACCTTTTTCTGATTTTTTTTAAAACCCACACAGGGCATTCTATATACTTTCTCCTACACTCCTACCCTTCCTGCCCTACTTGCTCATTTGATTTTGAATGAAAGAGTTCATGGAATGGAAACTTGATAGGGCCATCCAAAAATCTCTTCAGAGTCATGTACACTCTAACTAACTGCAGACACTACTAAATGATGTCCCAAAATGCAGTTGCCACAATTTGCAGCAAAAGTCAACTCTGCATCTTATTAACCAGTAAATTTAGGGAAATATCCCTTATATGCAAGCATTTGAAAACATATTTACCCAGATACTTTATAATAACTGTATTAGACCAGTAAGTGGGTGTTTTTTTTCTGTTTTGTTTACTGAGGTAGTGCCAGAGCAAAGTGGGTGTGCAATAAATATTTTAATAAATGTACAAAAGAGTAAGTTCTATTTGCCTCAGATCTCACAGTGCCAAAGCACTCTAAGTACAAAAGACTATTTTCTAGTTGTTTTGAATGTAGAGGTACCAAGCACCTGTTCTAATTTTTATTAGGCAAATCCCATCAGGAGCTTATACTAATTTTCCATAACAATTCTGGTTATTTCTGAGAATTCAGATGAGAACCAGATGAAATCATCTTTTGCATTTGAATTCATTGAACCTAATTTTCATTTTCTTTTCTGAACATACCACGTACTCTTCTAAACTGTCCTCTTACAAACCCCGTTAAGTTATCGCTTGGAAACTTTGTACCCTAAGAGAGGCCGCAATTTCAAAATTACCAGATCTTCGAATAGGGCCAATGCTTTCATACATGAGTGTTTAATATGCTGGATGCTAGTTGTAAACTCTTCCATCTCCAGTTTTTGTTTTCTTTTGAAACAGAAACCTGAACTACTAGGAGCCCAAATTAGAGGGACAGGTGGACTGTCAGCTCAGATAGTGGCTTCTGAGCCCTGTCCCTGAGGATCTGTGCCCAGGATAGCATAACTAACGTCAGGGAGAGCATTAGGAGATAGAGAAGGTCATTTTCTGTTCGGTTAGAAACGTGCCCTTTGGACCCAGATCATCACCTGGCCTTACAGTTTGGCATGAATATGGAATGGTACTAAAAAGTGCTACAGGGCACATGTAGTTTGGAATGATCTGGCTCCCATCCATGTCTCAGGCCCCTTTTCTAGCCACTCTCTCTGCACACCATGCTCCAGAATAATTTGCAATCCTTTACCCTGTGTGCCCAAAGAAGTGAAGCAAATGCTGGACTGTCAGGGAAGCATCCGCTGAGGTGAAGCAGATGTTTTGTAGCAGAAAGCCTCATAGGTGCCTCCCCATGCCCAATCATATGGATCTTTGGGTCTGAGGGACTTGAGTGAGTAACCCTTAAATACACAATTAAATGAAATCACAACTAAATGAAATATCCTCTCTGCTCTTATAATGCTTTGTGTATGCTCTGTCTTCCAAAGCTTAACCATGCTCTATATTATGTCATCCTTAGCTATGAACATGGATATCTCAACCATGAGACCGTAATATTGAATATAAAGTATTTTCTCATCTCTCTACAAAAATTGGGTATAATCAATCTGGAAATGTGTCTTTTTTTACATCTACAGAAAAGAAATATCATGCTGTAGGATCATAGAGAACGTTCATTTGAGACCTATTCAGGTTGTCCCCTCTTTATCACTCTACCTTCCCCATGCCCACCCATCTGAATCCCAGATAGCACTGTAAAGAAACATAAAAGAATAATAATTAGCTTGCGCTAACAGAGAGTTTTATATTCAGATTTAGCTCACAGTTATTGAATAATCGTTTGACTGATGAGGAGATAGAGACTCAAATAACTTTGAGGAGCTTGCCAAATGTCACAGGATTACACAGCTAGTAAGTGGCTCTGCCAGGACTGAAATTCAAGCCCCTTGACACAGAGTCAAAATCTCTTTCCACAAACACTGAGATGTTTAAGTGAACTCCTCTCACTCTATGCTGTATAATTCTTTTAAAAAATACGTATTTATTTGAAAGGCAGAATTACAGAGAGGCAGAGGCAGAGAGAGAGAGAGAGAGAGAGAGAGAGAGAGAGAGAATCTTCCATCCGCTGGTTTACTCCCCAAATGGCCACAACAGCCGGAGCTGAGCCTATCCAAAGTCAGGATCCAGGAGCTTCTTCTGGGTCTCCCATGCGGGTGCAGGGGTCCAAGGACTTGGGCCATCTTCTACTGCTTTCCCAGGCCATAGCAGACAGCTGGATGGGAAACACAGCAGCTGGGACTCGGAGCAGTGCCCATATAGGATGCCAGCACTGCCGGCGGAGGCTTTACCTGCCAAGCCACAGCACCGGCCCCTGTGCTTTATAATTCTAATGTACTTAGTTGTTTAAATCAGAAACATACTTTGTATAAGCCTAGACAGGCAGAAGCTAAATATCTTGAACACATAAGTCTCATTTTGTGTGCACATTTGCTTCCATGTTTATGTATTTGTGTAATTATATTACCCTGTGCATGTTTGCATATTTATGCATTCATGTATTTAGTGCATGCACATATTTACATTGCATACTTTTACTGTTCTCTTATGCACTTATATCTTTCTTTATCTTACTTGTGGGGTTGTGAAGCTCCCTCAGTACAATTACATGAGAGTACATCAGTTGATTTTATCTTAATTTCCTATCATTTTTCTGAGTATTCCAGCTTACAACAGATCTTGCATTTCAGTTACAAGAGCCCAGCTCTTGAGTTTCAGGGTGAGAGGACAGAGAGTGCACCTGTGTGCAGAAACAAATGGCTATCCTTTGGAAACTCCTCCAAGCCATTGGTAGCATCATCTGTGAGAATACGACGAGAACAAAAACATCCAAACTACCTAAGCTTAACAGATAATTTTTATCTGTCATTTAAAATTTTGTAATTGTTTTCCTAAAAAGAGAAAGAAAAGAATAAAAAGAAAAACTATGAAGGGGCAGGATTTTGGTGTACCAGTTAATTCATTCACTGCTTGGGATGCCTGCATCCCATATCAGAGTACCTAGTGCAAGCTCTCACTCGTCTGCTTCTGATCCAGCTTCTTGGTAATATGCACCCTTAGGAGGCAGCAGGGGATGGCTCAAGTATTTAGGTCCCTTCTACCTATGTGGGAGACCCAGACTGAGTCCCAGACTCCTGGCATCAGCCTGCTCAAACCTAGCTATTGCAGGCATTTGGGAAGTGAACCAGCAAATTGAAATTCAATCTCTCTCTCTCTCTCTCTCTCTCTCTCTCTTCCTCTCTCTCCCTCTCCCCCTTCCTCCTTTCACCCCTGTAAATGCAATGCAAAAAACAGTAAAGGAAAATGAAGAAAACAAACCTAGGAGCAAGCAAGAAGTACTGTGACACCAAGGAGGAACCAGAGATCTGAGAGAGCTCAAGAGCTCTAGTTTGCCCAGAAGACCGGAAGGCAGAGTGCAGAGAAAGAGCTAAGATGAGAGAGCTGATGGTTTCCAGCCTGAGAATGATGTGGGATCATGTGGACATTTTTAAAAGCAAACAAGAAAAGCTCATGAAAGAATACAGTGCACTGATGAATGAGGTCAAGGAATTGAAAATTGCCGTATGCATATCATGGAAGAGAGAATCAGTATAAACGAGAACCAAATTGAGCTTCAGTCTCCAAAGATAAAAATTTAAACAGATGCCTCTTCATGGTGCAAGAAGAAGTGATGGATGTTTAAAACACATCAAGGTAGTATAATATCCATGTTTGTGGCATCCCTGAAGGTTCAGAAAATGAAAGTAGCCTTGCAACCATTATTGAGGACATTACTGACAAAAAGTTGTCCAGAACTAAACAGAGATTTCAGCTTAGATGGAATTTACAGGTATCTTCTCAAATACGCCTTGCACATGAAAAGTCCAATGCACATAATTAAAGTTTTTAAACTTGAAAGAAAAGAAATCATCCGTCAAGCTGATCAGAGAGAAAGAAGTCATTTTCTTGAGTTATCTCCCACTGCTTCTCCCAGGCCATTTAGCAGGGAACTGGACTGGAAGTGGAGCAGCCAGGACATGAACCAGCACCCATATGGGATGCCAGCATTGCAGGCGGAGGCTTTACCCTCAAGCCACAATGCCGGCCCCCAAGATGTAATTTTCAACAAAATAAAGATAGGTCTGACACTCAAGTATGCCTTAGTAACAGTGGAAGAGAGATCAAGCTGGAGAAAAATCTGCTATCAGCTGACTTTCTTGGGTCTGAATCCCCAGTGAACCATCAAGCCAAGCTAGCTTTCCCATTTGGTAATAAGTGAAGAATCTTTGACAGTCACAAGGACTTGATGTACAGTGTGAAGGCCCCGACCTGCAGCTTGCCACGGCCCACAACCCGCGCCGCCCTTCGGGACTCCAGCTGCATCCTACCCCATCCTTCATTCAAAAGCCGCTCCCCAGTTCCAGAACCCTGGTCTCCCCCTGCCCCAGGAGTAGGGTCTTAGGTCAGTAAAATTCCTAAATAGTCGGAAATATTCACAATTTCGATGTTCAATTAAAACAAAACAAAACAAAAAATTCTCCTAAATTACAGGCTTTACTGAAAAGAGCTGCAGCCAGCAAGGAGGTACTTCTTCAGGTAAATGACTAAATTCACTTAGAAAGCCAAGTTTCTTAGTAGAATGTAGATCTTATTTTAATGATTAATTGTATTGTGATCAGGATCATTAGTGGAAAAGGAAGTAAAAATGTAATGATGTACCCAGTTGTTATAATATATGTATGTGTGTATCTACATGCATGCACACATACATACTTCATGGGAAGGGAGGATGGAAAATGTTTTTAAAAAAGAAGGAAAATGGGAAGGGATGAGGGAGTGATTAATGGGAAGGAGGATGTGAATGTATCAAGATAGTAATTCAGGATGGATTGGCTAGGACGACATTGAGCTATGATAGATCAAATAAGAAACAAAGATTGTCAACTTAAACTTAACGAACTATATAAAATTGGCAAACTTGTTTAGAGAAAGCCTTTCCCCACCCTCTGTCAAGGGCACATGGATCTTAGGAAAGTTGCCCATGTCCTAGTGCACAAAACAAGTAGAACTCAATGAGATGTGTGGACACTTAAATGAGTGCCTATGAATCTCTGTTGTTTTAAGAAACAGATTGTAAACAGTGGGTTATGTTGCAGTGATGTGTTTCGAAATTGCTAACTTATATTGCTTGTGCAATTTAGACATCTCTATTTAACTTTAATTATATAGCTGATTAATCATACAACAAATGGAAATAAAAACCCAGTTGTTGACTTCTGCGCTTTCCTTTGGACAAGTGATTAAAAGTAAATAGAAAAGAGCCCAGTTGTGCATTCTTCAGTAGAATTCTCCTGCTGCTCCTTGCCTTCCCCTTCGAAAAATTCCTACGGTGTGGACACATCGGAGGCATGTCAGCCTCAGCAGCAGTAAACTACTTTCCTGGCAATTGGATTTTCAAAGCATTCTGCCTGGGGCCAACTTAAGCTATCCTCGAACCCTCCCTGCTGCCTGTCCTAGGCAGTGGGACTGAACCTACCTGCTTTCCTTCTCCAGCCATCAACTTCTTGCAGCACAGAAAACACTTTGCAGCCCACCTTCAGAGCCCTCCTGCATTTTCCAGCTCTGTCTCTGAACTTGTCCCGCACTTCATCGTGTGCACAGATGCATATTGTTTCTCACATAGGCAACATTCATCCTGTGATGCTAGGAGATTTGCTGCTTGGGGACAGCAGACCAGCCTGTACTTTTTTTGTGTGTGAATAGTACACAGGTCATACAGAATTTTGTGGCCCTGCTAGATTGGAACAGAACTAAATACCATCTTCTCTGTCTACCCATTAACCTTACATTAAATTCACCTAGGCAATCACACTGTTCATTTGCTTTGCAACAGCACCCAGAAGGCTGATCACACAGGACAATGAGTGTTCTGATTAAATAAGTTTCTGGTCTGGTCTATCACTTGCTTTTGAATTATTCTACGAACTCCCTGCACAGCCCTGAAAATGCAGTCACATATAGCTTCTGGGAGTGACTTAAGGCACCAAACTACAGCCTTAACAACTGAAGTGCTTGACCAAGGATACATTGAAACCCAACCTCTGTGGGTTGGTCCCAGTCTTCCTGTCCAGCCCTATTTCCTACCTCCAAATTAACCCCACATTGCGCTTTGCCCTTGGCAACTCACTTGCCTGCTTGGGCCTCCATTTTTCCCAGAACACCAGTTGCCTGAGTGCCTCTCTCATCTATTCCGCACCCCATGCTACTCCTCTGTGCTGCAGAGAAGGAGAGTGGCTGGGACCAAGCGAGCAGTGGGGAGAGGTGCTAAAATACATTATCAACTTTCGAATGAAGCAAACACTCCAGAGATCTGACACAGGCATGGTATGGTTTCCCCCAGCAGCGAGGTGGGAGCAGGGGGAGGGGCAGCACAGTGCTCCTAACTCTCTTGAGAGTGTATAGAAATTATCAGAATTCTTGGGTTGTTTGGAGAAGTTTCTGCTTCCTGAAGAAAACCACTGCCCTAAAACAGAAAACTGTAGGGAAATGGCTCGTTAGCAACAGTTTCAACACAACTCTCTAGAGGAAAAATCCTGATTTGTAACATTTGCTTCAGTGAGGAGAATTCTCTGACCATGACCGATTTTGAGCTGCCACTGTGATGTCACTCAGTGCTGGGTTGAGATAAGATGTACTCATTCGGCTGTCCTGAGCCAGAGTTAGCCAGTTCCAGCACACCACCGGGAATAGGCCAGCTTTGCCTTTGGGATACTCTTGCTTGGGATACTAAAAAACAGAGTTAAATTGATGATGATGATGATGATGATGATGATAATAATAATAAAATTATGGGGAAAGGCTCCACAGACCATCCTGTGGCCCTTCATTGCAGGTCCTTCCCTGGAACTCCACCTTGAAGCTCTTCTAGTGCTGCTCTGACCTCTGATCAGCCTTGGAAATGTGAAGGAACCTCAGCAAGTTAGTGGAAAATGCCTATTTGAGGGAAAAAGAACTGTGTGCATTGATTTCAAAGATATGTGTGTGCCCATATAAAATGATCTTAATTCCATTCTTCCATGAACTTTTTGAAGTACCCTAGTAGCTGCCCCTTTTCTCTAGGACCAGAAACCTTGTCTAACAAATCACTTTAGTGCTGCCTCTACATATTATCATACTCCCGACCTCACATAATCTGGTGTACAGATGCTCTTTAACTTACATTACGGTGATATCCTGATAACACCCATTGTAAGTCAAATATGCATTTACTACACCTAGCCTGTGGAGCATCCCAACTTGGCAACACAGTGCACTGGAGTCTTGGTGGCTTCCACTTATAAATGCAAGCCTGATGGGGAGCTGCTCTCGCTGCTGCTGAACCTCACAGGAAAAGAATAGACTGCATGCCACTCTCCTGGGAAAAAATCACCACTGAAAATCCAAAAACATTTTCTAGTGGATGCACATTGCCTTCACACCATTATAAAGTTAAAAAATCGTAAATTGAACCATCGCAAGTCAGGGACCATCTGTATATTTAATGAAATCTGCTGTTTAACAGGTGTCTCATAATCCATAAAACGTGACTCTTAAGCCTTTGCTGGAAGAACCCTCTGTTCTAGGTCTGAAAGTGAGAAGGGGTGTGGCTCAAGGATATTTGTGCAGGATAGTAGAGGCTGGAGCTCTTATCCCAACACCTTCCTCTCCATTCCACCAGCTCAGGGGGCCACAGAGAGTCATTCATTCTAGAAATATTCCACTAAAGAAGAGCTATTCAATAACAGAATAAACCAGATGAGAAGCCCAAGCTTCTTGCAGTGTGTGTGTGTGTGTATGTGTGTGTGACAGAGAGAGAGAGAGAGAGAGAGAGAGAGAGAGAGAGAGAGAGGCTGACTTAGGGTCAGAGATACACACTGTGTATCAGATTCACAATGGAGGAAGACTAACAGGGTCAACGTCAAGAACTCCATCTCAGATAAATCTCACCCCCACAACCCTCACACCCTCTTGACCTCTATGCCTGGTTTTACAATTTCGACCACTCAAGTTTTCTCCAGGGAGGGTGCCAGGGTTCAAAACCTACCAAGCTAACCTGGAAACAGAGTTTCTGCCATCTTGTAGCTTGAATGAAGGACTTCTATGAAGACTGAGTAAGAACTCCCTTTAAGACTTCAAAAATATCCCAGAGCAAAAGGCAAGAGGGAGTGTTATTCTCACCCAGGCAGCACTCCTGAACCTTCTCAAGCCTCCACGCCAAGTAGTGAGGGTTCTGGGCTCAGACTGCTGGTCTGAAAACACAAGCTTCAGTCCCAACTTCAGCTTGTAGAGAGACATGGGACTCTATCATTGTTTGCTTCTACAGTATTAATGGTATATTTGATTGGTGCTTTTCTATTTTACAAAAATACTTCCACATTTTGTTGAGCTTAGTTTTGTCATCACAAGCATCTATTGCAGAGGCAGCACAAGGTAATCATTCAGAACATGGGACTGTATATACAGAGTCTCCAGACTGGACCCTTAGCTCTGCCACTTTCTGGCTGTGTTGGCTTTGGACAGGTTGCTTATGGCTCTGTGTTACAACATCTTCATCTGTAAAATGGGGCTGATAATGATAGCTAGCCTACAGTGTTGCTATGGGGATGAAATGACTTAAGATTTATATAGCACTTAGTGCCTGATTCTCTCATGGTGATTTGTATATAAATGTTTTGAAAATCGGCATGGATGCTTTCACACTAGAGATAATAACTGTCACTACTGTGCTCTAAGCAACCACCAGATTTGTCCAATGTAGCTTCTTCAGTGTTTCAAGAACTCTTGTTCTCCCCATCTCTTCCATTCCCACTGCCCTAGTTTAGGCACATAGGCACAGCAAACCACTAGCCCTGCAGGGCTCTACTTGCTGGTCTGCCCTATTGCAATCTTCTTCGACTCTGCAGGCTCCCACTTGTCTGGCTGCCTCCTGCTCATGCTCTATCACAATGTGTCCTTAGATTATAGACTCTTCAAGAGGAGAAACCATCATCTTTGAATTATCAGCATCCACAACAGTGCCCGCCACAAAGAAAGTACTCAACAATCATGTGTTGAGTTAGTGGTGGCTTGCGGTGTCCCAGGCCCTATGTGTTGATGTACACGAGGGGTCTCATTCAATCCTACCCAGATCCCTACATGGCAGCAAGTGCAATTGTTATCCTCATAACACAAATGAGAAAACTGAGGCTTGGAAATGTTAAATGGATTTTCCAGAAGCACATAAATGTTCTCATGGCCATTCTCTTCCTTACCCGATAATCTGCAGTGTATAATGATGGCAAATAGGTGAGGATACCAGGAAGCTACAATTGATATAACTTGATGCATGAAATTATGATATTGCATTTGCTCATCAAAGGAACTTTTACTGGGGCTGGCGTTTGGCACAGTGGCTAAAGTCACCACTTAAGACACCTGCATCCCATACCAGAGTGCCTAGTTCAAGTCCTTGCTACTCTGACCCAGCTTCCTGGTAATGTGCATCCTGAAAGGCAGCAGATGATGATTCAAATACTTAAGTCCATGCCGTGTTGCAGGTTCCACATTCCAGGTACCTGGCTTCAGCCTGGCCCAGCATTTGGGGAGTGAACTAGCTGATGGACGACATCTATTTATTTATTTTCTCTCTCTCTCTCTCTCTCTCTCTCTCCCATAAAAAGAAAATAAACTATTTTTAAAAGACCTGTTAATATGTTTTTAGTTTGTTCTCAAAGTATCTTTCCTTAGATAATTTGTAATCTTTTGTGAAGGAAAAAGTCACAGAATGAAAAACTTGTCTATTTCTTATCCAACTGGTCTGTAATATTGATACTGCTTATCAATTGGTCCGTGAGACCATTGGAGGCTACACTTTAATCCCATCATGTATGTCAAGAGTATAGCTAGGGTCTTATCTATGCATTATGATTAAAAATATTTTATGGCCAACAGAAGTTATGAACGGTCGCTCTGTATAGTCAAAATCATGTTATTCTGAGGCAGGAGGGGAAGGTTTTACAGATTAACGGTATTGGTGGTGGTGGTGGTGGCAGTGCCAGGTAGCATTTATTGAGTACTTACGATGTGCCAGGCCCACTGTGCGATTTTGCTTGCATTATCTCATTTAAGCCCTGTGCAATAGGTTCTGCTGTTTTCTTTCACAGGGAAACTGGGACTCAGAGAATTTAAGTCACTTGTTTGAGGTCACGCATCTAGTGGCTGTGGAAATCTCAATACGTGGGTCTCGAGAAAACCTCTGCTTTTATTAAGCTAGACTTTGAAGGCTGTCCACATTATTTAGTCTTCTCTGAGCCTCAGTTTCCCCACCTGTAAAATTGAGGGAAAAAATTTACTTGACTTATAGAGTTACTGTGAAGATCAGAAGGAACAGATGTCCGGGACCCAGGAGCACACAGCAGATATTTAAACCATAGTAGCGATGTTTATGCATAAATGGGACATAATAAAATCTCAGATCCCTTTAAAGACACTGGGGAGGTGGAGAGGAGACTCTCCAGTTCTGGATGTCTTAAGAGCTGGCCCTCTCCCCTTCCAGAATAGAGTGGCCCAATGAAACTCTGAGCGACAGGCGAGGGGGCAGGGGCCTGAGTTTGGCTCCAGCAACCTCGGCTGGCAGTCGGAAGAGGGGCGGGGAGCTGGGAGGGGCGTAAAAACTGCGGGCGTCACAGGACTGCAGGTGCTAGGCAGAGTTGGTGTAGGTGGGCTCCCAGAGCCTGGCGAGGGAGGGGAGGAGGTCGGGGCGGGCCGGCCGGCGGGAGGGGGAGAGAGGTGGGCGGGGCTCGCAGCCTGAGAGGCTGTCCTTATACAGCTCTTCGCATGCCGGGCAGTTTGCTGCATCTGGAGGAGCTCACTGGAGAATCTCCAACGTCGGAGCGGCCCTTCAACTACCGTAAGTACCTGCAAATGAGCGCATAGTCCAGTGGCTGAAGATTAATTACTGGCCACCAGATCCCAAAATGAAACCCCGAAAAAATCTCCCTGCTGTAATTAATTGTCATAAATCTAACTGCCCTCCAGACTAGCCCTCGCCACCCCTTCATCCCTTCCTTTCCTCCTCGCTTGTCGGATCCCAGCGCTGTCTTACTGAGAATCTCTGGGCAGTGTGAAATCTTCCTTTTTCCTTCTCAGTCTTCCCTCCAAACCCTCAGAGGAGCAGGTACCCGGCACCCCGCCGAGCCCAACCCCTTTGATTCCTGGAGCCCTCAAAGCTATGCAGGAGGCGAACCTTTAGGCATTTCCGGGTCTGTCACCCTCCAAAGCACTGCGGCGCTGCCTAAGGGTGGGGAAAGTGCTTGGGGTGAGGTGAAAGGGGAGGGTAAAAGGGCCCAGAGAGCCCAAGTTGGGGGTGGGGGTGCGGGTGAAAGGCCAAAAATGGGCGTGGCCAATTAACCTGCATCCTACGGCTGTTCACACGTTGCCTGGGCAAAGATTCATTATTTGGACTGGCTAGTCAATGGAGCAGCTGGTTTAGTGATTGAGAAGGGGTCAGCCATGCTGAGAAGCCCAGCTTCCCTGAGTCGCTCAAACTCTCAGGAGGCAAAGACCCTGATCTGGGGTTCCAGGTGACAAGTTTGGGACCTCAGATGGCATTTCCTGTGTGGAATCTCAGGTTGAACCTTTCCTCTGGCTTCTCCCAATAAATCCTGGCCCAGTGCCTCAGGGGAACAAAGCAACAGGGTGGCACCCAAACCTTGGCCTGGCCCTGAGGTAGAAAGAGCGCCTTTAGGGCAGTACACGGGTTTGGATGCCTGCTTTGCAAAGAACAAATAACCACCTTTTGAAAATGAAATTCTCACTCTATGCCTGGCACTGTACATAACGTAATCTCTAATTCATCACAACGACAATGCTAAGCAGCTACCATTCCTCCTCTTAATGGATAAAGAAAGTTCAGGGACGGTCAACTGAGTATTTCTCCAGGAAAAGTGAGACATGAAAAGCAGAGCTCTGCCTCCTTCCATCATTCCCTGGCCACCTCTTTTCCACAGCCCTGATATTGTGAAAATGAAACTTTCCCTCTTCCCGCTGCTCTATCCTACTTCGTCTTTATCTATCTATCTATCTATCTATCCATCCATCCTACCTGCTGCTCTATCCTACCTTGCTGGATGAGGTCCTAGGATCAGTTCGGAAAAGCAAAATCACCCCTGTCTCTGTTCTGGAAACTGCTTCTACCCTACTTCTAGCTAGCATTAGACAGCTGCAGTCAGCTAGGCCCTCAGATGCTGAATACAGAGTTAGTTGAGGAAAATTATCCTGAGTTTGTATAGTGGTGACACACTTTTCCTTGGCAAAAGATTACTCTGGGAGGAGAGAAAAAAGGCACAAAATTTTAGGGGTGTACCTTGTAGGTATATGTGGGGGCCTATGGTTAGCAATGACTTCTGGGAAAATCCAAAGACCTCCCCGAACTCAAAGAGCTTTGCCATATTTCCTGAAATTCAGTCAATTTCATTTTCCCTGGGGGTAATGAACAAAACTGGTTAAAAGCTATGGGCAGCCAAGAAATCCTTTACACCTTATGTTAACTTAGGTGTAAGCAGCTTGAGTCCCCAGTACCTACTTGAGATGAGAATATTGAGCTTTGAGGGTAAGAGATAGGAATGAGAGTTGTATTTGGATGATCTGAAGCATTTCACAGAAGGGAAGGTTTTGATAGGATTGATGGGGGGGGAGGGAAGTTCAGGAGGGGGACAAGGGCTGCCTTTGGAATAGTGGTTTTAGAGGATGGGTCTTGGTGTTAAATATATATTTGAATTTTGGCCCTAACTTTTTATATCTTTTGACTTTGAGCAAATTATATATTCTGTCTAAACCTCAGTTTCCTCACCAGCAAAATGGGGATGCTAAGTGTGTTGGAGAACTCAGTGCATGTGTGTGTGTGTGTGTGTGTGTGTGTAAGCAAAGGATCTGAAAAGGAGACTGCCAGCTCCCATCTCTTCTGTCCCATGGGGCTTCTGAAGGCTTGTTTGAGTTTGCCTTTTGGGACCTCTGAGATCCCAGGGACAAATAGACATTCAACCAAATCTGTCATTGTACAAATCTGTCATTGTGCATGCCAGCAAGGACCTTGGAGGGGAAGCTGGGAAGTGAGGAAAAGAGACAAGCAGAGCAAGTGGCAAGTGGCCTTGTAATGGCCCGCATGCCTGTGAGGGAGTGGAATGTAGTGTTGTCAAGGGCAGTTCAGTGATCTCAACTAAACTTTAAGGAGCAGGACAAGTCCTGTGAGTAAAAACAGTTCTGCCTTTAGATCCCACCACCTGCTGATAAGCAAAAGCCTTCAAGACCCAGAGCGCACAGCCGGCGCCAGAGGCCCCACAGCCCTGCACAGACCAGGGAAGGAGGCCACCATGCTGCGGACATTCTCTATCTTGCTCTTTTGCATTCGTGAGTACGAGGAAGGGGTGAGGGGGAAAGCGACCGTGTCGGAGGTATCCCATGAATGGGCACTTTGGGGAGGTGGAGGAAAATGTTGAGGTTTGAGGGTAGAGTGGAAGAATGCAGGGGGCTCTCCTTTACGATAATCTGTCTTTTCAGGGCTGAGCCTGGGTGTGCCATCCCTAGGTAAGTGAGTCCTGCCCTCTCAGGTGCTTTCCTTCCTGAAGTATCCAAGACTTTGGCCTGCCCTGGACATAGCTGGTTTGAGATCCCAAAGACAGATTAGGCAGGTTGGGGATCACGGCACCTCACTGCGTGGCTGGCTTCCTGTGGAATAGTGTGGAGCTTTATCTCGGAGGGAAAGGAAGGCAGATTTGTACTTTATTCACCAACACACTTGCATTCCTTGAGCAAGTATCCTGGGGTCTGTATCCCATACCCCACACAAATAGACACTGCTGTCCCTAAGGGAAGCCAAAAGAGGGATGTCTGTCAGAGCTAACTTTAGCAGACATTGTGGGGGCATGTTATGGGAGGGAGAAGGCTGGGCTACTCACATCTTTTTGATCTTTGGGAATAATAGTGATGGAATCTCAACCGGAGCTGTGGATAGAGTCCAACTACCCGCAGGCCCCTTGGGAGAACATCACACTGTGGTGCAGGAGCCCCTCTCGGATATCCAGCAAGTTCCTGCTGCTGAAAGATAAGACAGAGATGACCTGGATCCGCCCTTCCTTCAAGACCTTTCAAGTGTCATTCCATATAGGTGCCCTTACTGAATCCAATACAGGTCTTTATAGGTGCTGTTACTGGAAGGAGACAGGCTGGTCGAAGCCCAGCAAAGTTCTGGAGTTGGAGGCACCAGGTAAGAAGATAGGTACTTGAGCATAAACTCCAGCTCCTGGGATTCAAACTTGCTTTCCCATGGCAGGATTTGTTTCATTCATTCATTCATTCATTCACCTCAAATGCATGCATGCATGCATGCCTTCCACAGTTAGTAAACGAGAACCTCTGTATTAGGCTGTGACTCTGGAACAGAGATCACGCAGTGGAGCCTCATTTGAAGCACAACTCTACTTTGCTGCTCTTTGGGCAGCACTGTCCCTGCTCTTCCTAATTCCAGTTCATTCTTTCCTTCCAGGACAGCTGCCTAAGCCCATCTTCTGGATCCAAGCTGAGACTCCTCCTCTTCCCGGATGCAATGTCAACATCCTCTGCCATGGCTGGCTGCAGGATCTGGTATTCATGCTGTTTAAAGAGGGATACGCCGAACCCGTGGATTACCAAGTCCCAACTGGGACAATGGCCATATTCTCCATTGACAACATGACACCTGAGAATGAAGGGGTTTACATCTGCCGCACTCACATCCAGATGCTCCCCACCCTGTGGTCAGAGCCCAGCAACCCCCTGAAGCTGGTTGTAGCAGGTGGGTGTGGCCATGGCTGCTGGCATCTGACAATTGTTGTCCCAGGGATCATGGCTGGTTGAGCCAGGGCTTCTGGTTTTACTTTCCTCATCCATTTCTTGGGCCCTGCAAGGCCTGTGAGCTAGAGTCATCTCACATTTTCCTGAGAAAGAATTAGAATCACACACACTGCAAGTCAGATGAATGGGAGCCCATCATTTCACTAGGGAGTGAACCCAACAAACTGTCCAGCAGCTTTCATTCAGTGAAATTCTGTTCAATATCATGCCTTCATTCATTTAATCAGTATTTATTGAGCACCTAATATGTGCCAGGCACAGCCAATGCAACCTTATAAACCAATTTTTGAAACTTTAGATATAGTCTATTTATGATTATTATTTTTAAGTGTGGAAAATAGAACAAATTGCTAGTGCTGCTGATTAAAAACAAAACAAAACAAATGGCAAAGAAAGTGGTAGCTCATGTTGTAGAAATGGCTTTATAAATTACTTTGGTCCCACATGAATAGAACCAGTAAGACAGCACCAAGCTCTAAACACAGAAGGCTCCCTAAAATGTCCAAATACCAGACGCATACCCCAGTCCTAGCCCTCCCCACCCCTGCCCCATGGCCTGGGTGTTGATGGAATTGGCTGTATTTGTTTTAGTCTTTCTATCAAGCTAAATAGGCTTAGGGAAAGCTGTGGTGCTACAGAAAGTACCCTGGACTTAGACGCAGCAGTAATCTGGTTTCTAGTTCCACCCCTGACACTGCCTCCCTGCATGATCTTGAGCAAATCATTTCACCTCTCTGTGCTTTGGTTTCCTGCACTCTAAAACAGGAAAACAGTGTCTATCCAATCTATTCTGTAATGCCTCTCTGTTCCTCAGTTTCCTGATCTACAAAGTTGGTATAAAAATAATGCCTACCTCACAGGGTTGTTGTGAGGATTTACCTAATTATAACATCTGTACAGTGCCTGGCATATATGTTCTCAATAAATGGTAGCTATTAATTTCATTAGTATAGCTTTTTATTGAGGATCAAAGAACAAAGGGCTGTCTGTTTGAACTGAATGTACGAATGTTTGTTGTACGCATGCCCTTCCAGCATAGATCCGACTAGCACACACTTTCCTAGTTACCTGAGCACCATTATTCCCAACTAGTCCCTGAACTCTTGGCTGGCAGGGACCATGCCTTCTTTAACAATGTACACCTAAACCATCCTAATTGCTCGATAAGCATAATACAGAGATGAGTCTTCCATAATGGATTGTTGGGTGTGCCTGGGGTTGGGGTGAAGGAAAGAAACAGTGGTATGATGGTGAGGTTTGCCTTCACTTTTGTAGTACAATCTCCTTGCAGTAAAAGCCATGAAAATGAGGGTGTGGGCTCATTCTCAGAGCTTACTTTGATTTAACAGTCTTATTGGCCAAATTCTATTGATTGGCTTCTTCCAAACTTATGTTGGAAGTAGGGTCTTATGTGAGGTTAAAGTGTTCCAAAGCTTTCAATACAGCAGTTGACACTCAGGGTAAATAGAGATTAAAGCAGAGTCATTTTCAGAGATTTGATTCCTCAGGTGGTTGGAAGAACTCCATTTGGCATTTCAGAGACTGAGGACAGTACACACACTCCTCCACATGGCTAGAGCTCAGTAGAGCTTATAAAGTTCAGTAAAAGTGCAGAGGCATAAGCAGACCTACCCTTGATTACCTCAAGTTTCCAAAAAAGGGGCAGAGAGAGGATACAATAAACTTCAGCTATCATTTCTTGTCCAAAGAAACCAGGAAAATAAAAACCAAAGCTATGAGAGAAGAATCATCCTACCTCTAACTTCAGGGTCTCTTGCCTTTCTAGGACTCTACCCCAAACCAACTCTGACAGCCTATCCTGGGCACATTATGGCACCTGGAGAAAGCCTGAGTCTCAGGTGCCAAGGGCCAATCTATGGAATGGCTTTTGCTTTAATGAGGCTTGAAGACTTGGAGAAGTCCTTTTACCACAAGAAATCCATAAGGAATGAGGCATATTTCTTCTTCCGGTCTTTGAAGAGCCACGACGCTGGACATTACCTCTGTTTTTACTATGATGGGTCCTACAGGGGTTCACTTCTTAGTGATATCCTGGAAATCTGGGTAATTGGTAAGAGAGGGGTGTGCCATGGAACCCAGGTTAGGGAATAAGGATACAGAAACTCCCTTTGGGACTCCCTGGAAAACCTAATTGTGCAACCAGGGCTGACAGTGGAGAAGGGTACAGAAGTTGTACAAGTGGGGTTAGGCATGGATTTGCCAAGAGTGTGTTGCAGGAAGTGGAGGAAAAGAGCTCTTAAGCAGCAGGAAGAGAAAGCCCATTAGCCATTTCTGTTTTGGGTCTCATCCTAGACACCTTCCCTAAGACCTGGCTACTTGCTCAGCCTAGTCCTGTGGTCCAAACGGGTCAGAATGTGAGCCTGCAGTGTCGAGGACCAGTAGTTGGAGTGGGACTTGCCCTCTACAAGAAAGGAGAAGACAAACCACTTCAATTCTTGGATGCCGCCAGCATCAATGACAACAAATCATTCATCCTCAACAATGTGACCCTCAGTGATGCTGGCATCTACAGCTGCCACTATCTTCTCACCTGGAAGACCTCCATTAAGATGACATCACACAACACCGTGGAGCTTGTGGTTGTAGGCAAGTGCTAACAACTGCTTTTTATCATAAGCCTGTTTTTTTTTTTTTTTTTACCATTATTACAGTGTTCTAAGAAAGAACTAGTTGTCCTGCACTCTCTCAGAGCTATGAGCCAAGGGAAAAAAAAAACACTGGAGGGTGGTGTGGAACTTTTTCCAAAAACTTTAGGGACCTTCTCTCCCAGGATTATTACTCTCAGAATGGCCAAGCTCCATTGTGACCCTGGGAAAAAATATTTTCTTTAAGGCCTGGGAAAGTTCACATGTGTGAGTTCTTCCTAATTGAAAGTGGGGAACCATGAGTCTTGGAGCACCATGGAGTAGGCCAAGGAATTTTGACTACAGTCAAATTTTGAAGTCACTGGTCAAGTGGAAGTGGAAAGGAAGCAAAGACCAAATGCAGAGCTTAGAAGCATTAAGTCAGGGAGAGGGGCCTGGGTTCAAGGTCACTTCTAACTCTAGTCTCTGGATTGGTTTCAGATAAGCCCCCTAAACCCTCCCTGTCAGCTTGGCCCAGCACCGTGTTCAAGCTAGGAAAGGCCATCACTCTTCAGTGCCGAGTAGCTCATCCAGTCCTTGAGTTTTCTCTGGAATGGGAAGAAAGAGTAACATTCCAAAAGTTCTCAGTGAATGGAGACTTCGTCATCAGTAATGTTGAAGGGAAAGGCACAGGGACCTACAGCTGCAGCTATCGCATAGAGGCACACCCTGACATATGGTCACAGCGCAGTGAGCCTCTGAAGCTGATGGGACCAGCAGGTGAGAGGCTAACTGTTCATAGGAGCTCCCCTGCATGCCCCTGGAATTCTAGAGCAGTGCCCAGAAAGATGTAAGAAATGGAGTCAGGGGCTTGGAAGTCTAGGCCCGTGGGTTGGGGTCTCCCCTTCCACCCGGGCTGTTGTAACAACCAATTGAAGGCAGTGAGTAGGATGCCTTCAAGGTTCGCATCCTCTATGGAAAGGATGGCCACTTCTGCCTCACCCTCTCAACATAAGTAGGTTCGGTAACCAGCTCCCCTTTCCCCATGGTACGTATTCACCTGCCCCTCTCCCCACCAAGGCCCCTGCTTCTGGTCTTCTCTGGCCACAGGCTTTCTCACCTGGAATTACGTTCTGAATGAAGCTATCAGGTTGTCCCTAATCATGCAGCTTGTTGCCTTGCTGGTGGTAGTGCTGTGGATAAGGTGGAAGTGTCGGAGACTCAGAATCAGGTAACTGTCTTGACTCAGTCCTCTCTTTCCTGAACCCAGATGAGTCTAGGCCTAGGCTCCCTCCGAGTTTCAGGAACGCATCATGCTATGCTTGAGATAAATCACGGGGGCATATCCTATAGGTTTCCTGCCTTCTGGGCTCACCTCACAGAGCGGCAGCACCCAAGCCCGAGGGTGGAAAACTGTAATTCTCCAGAGCTGGAGAAGTAATCAGAATCCCATCCAGTGACCCCCACCCCTACCCTCACCCCAAGATCTCCTCCCAAACCACTTTGCCCCTCTGATGTGATTGACTTCCTCCCCCTTACTTGGCCTGAACCTTTCCTCTTCTAAGAAGTTGTGCTGCCCTGCCTCACAGGTTGTTATCCAACTCCCATGCTCACTTGCCACCCTCATTGCAACCTAGAGGGTCTTGTGCTCCATCCTAGTTACTTCACAAAGCTAGCCTGTCACTCTGGCCTCCAACCACCTGTGCAGAGCACTCTTGGGACATAGTCTTCACCTGGATGGGCATCTGATGAGCCTCAGTGGATGGAGCCAGGGACTCAGCTTCTTTCCCTAACCCACGAAATGGGAAGCCAGATTGATTCCTCTGCCATTTCCTTTGATGCTTCGGTGTTCTCTGGTCCAGCTACCTTTCTCCCTGCTCGCTATGGCTTGTGCTCAGGCTAATGTTCTTGGGAATGAGACCTCAGCTCCTGAATGCCTTGTCCACTCCCTCTCACCCGCTTCTGGCTGCATTACCCTCCTCCACCGGGATCATAGACCTGTGTGTGTTTAAGAGTGTTCAATACACAACGGATGATGACTATGGTTATGTGTGTCTGTGTTTTCCAGTGGGATACGAGGGATAGATTGTTTGGGCAATGAGGAGGGGGGCACCTACGGCTTCTGAAAAAAAAAAACACCCTTTGAGTTTTCAAAAAGTTTCAGTGGCGGTCAAGTTGTAGTTTTTCTCAGGATCTTTCCTGAGGCCCATGCACAACAGGATAATCTTTGAGCTAGAGGTTAGGTGAAAAAAATGTGTCTTCACATGCCCTACCTGGGCCCAGGACCAGTGAATCAAATAATGAGCTCAGAAACTAGATTTCAGAGAAAGCAGCTTTGAAAAGTATGTTTTCCTGATCAGGAAGTAGGGTCAGCGTTTTCTAAGTACAAATTGTCCAGTGGATTCTGGCTTAATATCATCTAATTCTACAGGACCCATGACACAAAGCTGCTGCTGCACATTTCTAGTGATAATCTGGGGGGAGGGAGGGAGGGGGATCCCTGTCCCTGGCAAGTTTAGCTCAGCACCGACTCTTTTCTGGTAATTCATCTCGGCTGCCTAGGCAACCCTTCCATAACAAAGGCAGGTGAGGCAAATTGGTCTGAGGACCAATGCTGCCATAATAACAAATGCTTCCAAACTTAAACTTGATGACGGAGAAACAGGCAAGTTTTCTCCTGCCGCCCCGACACGCGCCATCCAGAGATGCGGATCACATTGAGCTCCAGGAGTTCAGAGAGCAGGAGATATAAAAGCATTTTCACATCTGACGTCCAGCAACAGCCTATTCAGGGGCCACGGGGAGCTGACATATGATATGGGCTGGAGAGGGGAAAAGGGGAGGGGGGGCACGTAGGTCATGAACGAGAAAGAGGTTTGCAGGTGGTTAGGCCCTCAAAAAGAAAAAGTAATCAATGTCAACAGAGATTATATCCCATTATCCTGGGCATATCCAATTCCTATTGGGTAGTGAGTAAACCAATGACATAAATTGCCGCCCCCTTCTCTCCGCCCTCCCCCTAATCCCAGCAACTCCTCTCCTCTCTTTTCTGGTCTCACTAGAGAAGCCTGGTTGCTGGGAACAGCTCAAGGGGTCACCATGCTCTTCATAGTCACGGCCCTTCTCTGCTGTGGTGAGTACAAGGGGGTGGGGAAGGGGCCTGGGCAGAAGGCCGGGGTGAAGTGCCGCGGGGGCGGGGGCAGAGCCCTGGCAGCAATTTCTTTTGCAGGACTGTGCAGTGGGGTATTGACAGAAGAGACTGGTGAGTTTTCCCTGCTGCAGACTGGGACATTCCTCTCTGGAGATCCGAAATAACTACAGAGTGTCAGTGGCAGTGGCCAGGGAGTGACTGGTTGGGAGGGAAGGACAGCCAGGAAGGGGCACTTGCTAAAGCTGCTGGCAACATTCACTCTCCAACTCTGCCTTCCTGCCTGCAAAATTTCCCCCAACTTCTGCACTTTGCTGAGCCTCAGCTGAGACATCCGCCGCCCCTTTTCCCCAGCACCTGAGGAAGGAAGGAGGGAAGGAAGGAAAGGGTCCAGCCTGGGGTTGAGAGGGGAGGTGGGCAGTTGTGATCTGGGGCAGGGGTCCAAGGGCGAGGAAAAGAGGAGGGGGTGCGAAGGAAGAGGATGTCTTCATTAACTCTGCTGTTTCTAGAAATAATCATGCCAACCCCTAAGCCTGAGCTGTGGGCAGAGACCAACTTCCCCCTGGCCCCGTGGAAGAACTTAACCCTGTGGTGCAGAAGCCCTTCTGGCTCAACTAAGGAGTTTGTGTTGCTGAAGGATGGTACCGGGTGGATCGCAACTCGCCCGGCCTCAGAGCAGGTCCGGGCTGCCTTCCCCCTTGGTGCCCTGACCCAGAGCCACACCGGGAGTTACCACTGCCATTCATGGGAAGAGATGGCTGTGTCGGAGCCCAGTGAGGCGCTTGAGCTGGTGGGGACAGGTAAGAGAAGGCAGCAGGCCCTCCGGGGACGGGTCCCCGGCACCCTTGGGGACTCCAGCATTGTTCCTGGGAGTGGGGGAACGCACACGGAGACCGGAGACCGGAGCCCAAGGGACTGGTGCTGCCGGGAGGAGAGGAGGGGCATGAGGCTGGGGGAGGGGAGGGAAGGGGAGGAGAATGAGAAGAGACTGACAGCAAGAGCAGAGAGCCAGCCTAGGATAGATTTCTGTTTGTTCTGACAAAGTGACGCGGTGCAGGGGTGGGGGTTGGGGGGCATCTGAGCACCTCCAAACTTCTGACTCTTTTTCCATCCCATGTTGTTGCCCAGACATCCTCCCCAAACCTGTGCTTTCGGCTTCTCCCCCAGTCCGGGGCCAGGAGCTGCAAATCCAGTGCAAAGGATGGCTGGCAGGCCTGGGGTTCGCTCTGTACAAAGAGGGAGAGCAGGAACCTGTGCAGCGACTTGGTGCTGCGGGGAGAGAAGCCTTCTTTACGATCCAAAGAATGGAGGATAAAGACCAGGGCAATTACAGCTGCCGCACACACACTGAAAGGCGCCCCTTCAAGTGGTCGGAGCCCAGTGAGCCCCTGCAGCTTGTCATAAAAGGTAGAGCTGGAAAGCGGGTGCGAGGGAGGAGGGGAGGCACGGCTCTGGACCAGACACTCCTCTCCCCGCAGCAAAGTTTGCTGCTGGTCCTAGGAGCCTGTGTCCAATCTTAGAGCCAGGCAGGCGTGGCGCTGGGAGTGCCAGGGCCTCTGGCTGCACGATATTAATAGCCATAATCGTTATTAATAGCTTGGGTTTGTGGAGGCTGATTGAATTTTTCTAATTATTTTCCCATCAATTATCTCATTGAGCCATACGGCGAATCTTCAAGGGAGGTGCAGCAAGGCCCCATTACCCCCTCTTGTCCAAATGGTCAAACTGAGGCTCAGAGAAGCAGCGGAGCCCTAGTGAGCGCTCACTCCCTTCTTCCCCAGCCTCCGCTGCCTGCCCTGATGACAGCCAGGATTCCCTGGAGGAGGGGGCGGGGGGGGAGGAGACAGGGCTCTGTGTGGGAGATTTTTAAATGCACTGACTTCTGAATGAAATACTACAGAGAAAGCAGAGCCGCTTCTTAGCCCCAGCGTTTGCTTGTTTTTTTTTTTTTTTTTTTAGTTTGTCTTAAGTTGTTGTTGGTGGTGTATTTTGTTATTTTGCCTTCTAGAAATGTACCCTAAACCTTTCTTCAAGACATGGCGCAGCCCTGTGGTCACCCCTGGTGCCCGAGTGACTTTCAATTGCTCCACCCCTCAACAGCACATGAGCTTTATTCTGTACAAGGACGGAAGTGAAGTAGCATCCAGTGACCGGTCTTGGGCAAGTCCGGGGGCCAGCATTGCTCACTTTCTGATCCTATCAGTGGGCATTGGTGATGGAGGGAACTACAGCTGCCGCTATTACGACTTTGCTATCTGGTCTGAGCCCAGTGACCCAGTGGAGCTTGTGGTGACAGGTTAGAGGGGGAGAATCCCCGTGGATGAGGTGCCCCCATCCCTGGGACAGTAGGTGGAAGGGCTGTCAGTGGGAGAGGAAGACAGGCTCCTCCTAAAAGACACTGAGAAAGCGCTTAGGACAGTGCCTGGCACGTGGCAAACAGTCCCATGTAGAACAGCTGTTCTTCTTCTTATTACAGGAAGAAGAGACAAAGGAGAGGGGGAGAGGCAAGTCATTCACTTCTGCAGAAAGAAGTGAGGCAGATGGGGTGGGGGGTGGGGGGGTACGATCCAAGAGCCAAGCTCCAGTTGCCCTAGTTCTGAAATCTTTTTGTAGCTTGGCCTTGAGCTTTAGGTTCAGTGTCCACTTTTTCTTTAGCTGGGCTGTCAGAGATTGGTGGGCTGGACAGCCCTCAGAGAAAGGGAGAAGGCCTTGAAATGTCAGCTGCACATTATGCAGTCATTACAAATGACACTTTTCAAAGGTTGTTTAACGTCACAGGAAAAAGTTAACAACATAAAGTGAAAAATATCCAACTACACACTGTGCATGTGGTAAGGCCTCAGTTATGTGAATAGTTATAGCTACATGGACATGAGCATGCACAGCCAAAAATACATGGAAAAGAAATATAAACAATGGTTATGTTTGACTGATAGAATTGTGTTTGCTTCGTTAGCTTCCCCCCCCGTATATGCTAATTTTCTACTATAAACATATGTTATTTCTTGGAATAGCACAGAGAAAGTGATGTGCAGAATGCTGGGGGAGAGCTTCTCTCATGTTGTGATCTCTTTAATTTCAGAATTCTACCCCAAACCCACTCTCCTGGCACAGCCAGGTCCCGTGGTGCTCCCTGGGAAGAATGTGACCCTGCGCTGCCAAGGAGCTTTCCAGGGCATGAGGTTTGCCCTCTTGCAGGAGGGGGCCCAGGCTCCCTTGCAGTTCCAGAGTGTCTCAGGAAACACGGCAGACTTTCTTCTCCATACAGTTGACGCAGAGGACTCTGGGAACTATAGCTGTATCTACTATGAGACCACCATGTCAAACAGGGGATCGTATCTCAGTATGCCTCTTATGATCTGGGTGACTGGTAAGGGCACACAAAACATGGGAATGGGATGGAGATAACTGGAGCAAGGGTTAGAGAGAGAACTATAGCATCCAGGAAGGGAGAGATCGAGACTTGATTCTGTGAGTGATAACTTTCCATACTTCCCACTTGACATCTTTGATCTCTTTCTCCTCCTAGATACATTCCCCAAGCCATCGCTGTTCGCGGAGCCCAGTTCTGTGGTCCCCATGGGACAGAATGTTACTCTATGGTGCCAAGGGCCGGTGCATGGAGTAGGGTACATTCTGCACAAAGAAGGAGAAGCCACTTCAGTGCCACTCTGGGGATCCACCAGTAATGACGGGGCATTTCCCATCACCAATATGTCTGGTGCTAGCATAGGGCGTTATAGCTGCTGCTACCACCCGGACTGGACCAGCCCTATCAAGTTACAGCCCAGCAACACCCTGGAGCTCATAGTCACAGGTAAGGGAAAGGTGCTCTGGAGCGGGCAGGAGAGTGTTCCAAACAGGGAATAGACCAGTTTCGGGGAGGTGGTTTTCAAAGAGCTCAAGGAGAGGCAAGCAGCAGCCTTTCGTCTTTCTCGAACACAGACTTCAGGGGTGATGCCCTGGAAAGTGGCCTCCTCTCTCTGACCAGGAGTACATTTCTTCCAGGCTTACTCCCTAAACCAAACCTACTAGCCCAGCCCGGCCCCATGGTGGCCCCTGGAGAAAATATGACCCTTCAATGTCAAGGAGAACTGCCAGACTCAACATTTGTCCTGTTGAAGGAGGGGACTCAAGAGCCTTTAGAGCAACAGAGGCCAAGCGGGTACAGGGCTGACTTCTGGATGCCAGTGGTGAGAGGTGAAGATTCTGGGATCTATAGCTGTGTTTATTATTTGGATTCTGCTCCCTTTGCAGCTTCAAATCACAGTGACTCCCTGCAGATCTGGGTGACTGGTAAGGTCCTGGAGACTTCAGTTAAGAGTTAGAAGTTTGTAGTTTTTAGCAGTTAGCAAATAAGAGAGTAGAGGGTTGGGCTCAGAGCCACTTCTTCTAACTCCATGTCCTTGTTGGTTGCAGATAAGCCCCCCAAACCCTCTCTGTCAGCCTGGCCCAGCATGGTGTTCAAGCTAGGGAAGGACATCACCCTTCAATGCCGGGGACCCCTGCCAGGTGTTGAATTTGTCCTAGAACATGATGGAGAGGAAGCACCCCAGCAGTTCTCCGAGGACGGAGACTTCGTTATCAACAATGTAGAAGGAAAAGGCATTGGAAACTACAGCTGCAGCTACCGTCTCCAGGCCTATCCAGATATCTGGTCAGAACCCAGTGACCCCCTGGAGCTGGTGGGAGCAGCAGGTGAGGAGACAATCCCCCTCTGGTGGTCCTGGCATGACGCATGTGGGATCCCAGGGACAGTCCCCGTGGAGACACCCCGAACAGGAGAAGGGAGGGGCATTGGAGTCAAGATGTTGAGGAGGTGGGGCCTCAGGTTCACTCAAAGACAGTGAGAGGAATTCTTTCAGGCCTTTTCCCTCCACCTTTCCTGGGTCACTGACCATCCCTCTGCAGGCTCAGCACATGGCTCCCACGTGAACCCTGGAGGAGGCCAGAGTAAGGAGGCCACACGAGATCAAGGGAGACGCACACGTGCTAACCTCCGTGGCCTTGGTCTCTGCTCTTTGATCACCACAGGGCCAGCTGCTCAGGAGTGCACTGTGGGTAACATTGTCCGGAGTAGCCTGATCGTGGTGGTTGTCGTAGCCTTGGGGGTGGTGCTAGCCATAGAGTGGAAGAAGTGGCCTCGACTCCGAACCAGGTAAATGCCTCATCTCGGCCTCCTTCTGGGACACCTGAGTGCTGCTAGAAAAACAGGGATCCCCATGCTCCTCTAGCATCCGAGCCCTGCCACGTAGCCTGCTTTTAGGTTAACAGTCCTGGATTCTCCCTTAGTCCTGTCTTTTTCTTTACACAGGGGTTCAGAGACAGACGGAAGAGACCAGACCATAGTCCTTGAAGAGTGTAATCAAGAAGGAGAACCAGGCACCATCACCAACTCTCCCTCTTCACCCTCTCAGGAAATCTCAGTGGAACTGCCAGTGCCGTTGTAGTACTTCCTTTGCAAGAGCTTTCCTGTCCTCTCTTTTACCCTCAGATGCCTGCAAATCTACTGCTTACCCTGGGAGTCAGCCCCATCTACTGATCCTTGACCTTTAATCACCTGAGCTCTGTCAAGGGGATTCTGGGAGTTGAGGCTTCTACCAGGGTGAGATGTTTCCTGAAGAGAGGTTCCCCACCCTATAACTCCTCACTGTACTGATTTACTGGTGCATGAAATTCTATTAAAAACATATTCTTCTGAATAAAGAGAGTATTCACTATTTAACTGCAAAAAATGGTGGCAGTGGTCTTCTATTGGTCTGTTGTCCACTCACAGTTTAGCAGGAGCAATGTATTGGGCCTGATCACCAAGGCATAATATCAAAGCATGGAACTACTAGGACAGAGAAAGAAGTTCAAAGAGCGGGGAGGAGGGAGGGCTGCAAAACAGGTATTTCCCAATTTTGGTTAAGACAGGACACTGACCAGAGGGTCCTTTTGTCCTTCTATCGCATGATTGAATGAATGAATGAATGAAAAGGTGAATGAATGAATGAATGAATAGCAGTGTTTCCCTCCAAGCTGAGCCCAAGGATAACTAACACCAAAGTTGCATCCTTTATACCATGTTACTTTCAGGTCCCTCCCTGGTATACCTGCTTTCAAACAGCAGAATTAACCCTTTTGGAACACTGAAACTGGCCCAGTGTGCTTTCTGATCCTTATCTAACAATTGCGGACTGCAAATTAGTTCACTTGTAGGGATAGATAACTGAAAAAAGCTGAATGTTTGCCCCTCCCTATATGAAGGCCTGTATTCCCAAAGAAGTGCTCTTCTAGTGGCGGGAATCTCAGGGAATACTCAGGTGAAGTGGATGGTTTACAGCAGGGGATCCCAGATGGGGGCTGACCCTCATTCCCAGCCTTTGGCCACCTTTCATCTTGGATCAACATGCCCCTTGGTCCATTAGTTTGGGAATTCAGTACACATTAGGGGTGTGAGATTACAGAAGGAAGCTTACCTAGTTCCTGAACCTTGTTCAAGACCTCAGAAAAATAGATCTGTGAGTCCCAGAGGAGGTCCTGACCCCTTCAAACAACACCCTAAAGTTCTCTGTTCCCAGCATTGTTTAATTTCTAAGCTAATACTGTTCAATGGAGCAATGTACAAGGGTTTAGCACACAGTGAGTCATTTATCCCTGGTTACAATAAAGTTTAGAAAGCAACTGCTATATTCTTGTATTAGGAAATGTATTTACCCAGCAAGTTAATGAAAAAAGTGCATCCCATTTCCCTTAATCTTTACAGAATGAAACACTCTGAGTATTATAGACTAATTTGTAGTAAGCTCTCTGGAATGTAGAAGTACAAAGTCCCACTCTGATTTCCATTTGATGAGATTCTATTAGTCGCTTATACTAATTTCTTATAGTGTTTCTAAAAATCGCATTTCAAAAGTGCTTTTACATTTGAATGTAGCCAAAACTAATTGTTGCTTTTTGCCGAACACCACTCTCTGCCCTCAAACTCTCTGTCTCCAAGCCTCAATCATGCTGTATGTTTTGAACACTGGAAGGAGGCCCATCCTTGATCCTTTATTTTAGGATAAAAGTCTTTTGATCAGGTCTGATTTTTTTCTCCAATCTTTGGGTGTTCCAAAGTATATATTGTCAAGGTTAGTAGTAGAGCTGTGCAAGTTACCAAGCAATTGCTTGATTGCTTTAGCTGTTCACGAAGATAAAGAGAAATGGGAAAAAAAGAGCAGAGAGCAGAGGACTGAAATTTAGAAAGCCTTCAAGTTAGCAACGCAGGATGAAGATAAAGCAAACACGACAAAAAAAAGACTCTTGTGAAATCCAGCCATTGAACCTGGGGTCTGTTGTGTCAAAAAGGTTCAAACAGAGATCCTCCCGCAATCAGAGAAAGTTCTGATAAACCTTGCAGTGAGAAACCAAAAGTGAGATATATATTGACACTGGACTATTGGTTGGCTTTTGAAAACATTCATATATTTTATTAGAGAACCACGTTCTACACATTTGGGGGGGGGTAGTTGTCAATTAGTTGTGAAATACTTAATGACAAAGAATGGCTTTGGGATTTAACTTTACTAGTCTGTCAGAGCCCTCTCAATGAATTAAGTATCTATTTATAATGCAGAAGTCCTAACAAACTATCTCAATGAATTAAATATCTATTTATAATGCAAACGTAGCTTGTTGCTGACAATTCTCCACATGGTATGTTTTTTCAACCTGGTTGCCATGGGAATCAGTCCCTTTACCCCTGGCTGGCCTCTAATCATCAGCCCAGCATCAAGTAATTTCTGGGAAATGGAATCTCAATTAAGATGGAATGGACTTTTGAGAGGAGAATTTGTCTCTGGGACTCCAGGCAGAAAGGCCAAAGACCTCTACCAAGTCCTAAAAAATAAATGTAAATTACCCCTGATCTTGGGATCACACATTTTTGGCTCCAGTATCTGAGAGCTATAAAAATTGTCAAGTAAATGTGACCCAATTTGGCACTCTGAATGGAATTCCCTATATATCAAAGCTGACAGGTAGATACACAGCCTCTTCTTGTATACATCCAGGGATAGGGAGCTCACTACTTTATGAGATAATCTGAGAATTCCACATTGCTCAGTTAATCCCATATCTAACTGTTTATATTACCTTCATAATCACTGGTTCTAGTGCAACCCAGATGAAATTTACCTCTTCTTCTGTTTTGCTTTTTTTTTAATAGAATTTTCCTTTTGGATGCTTTTAATTTAATTTATCCTTTCATTTTAAAATTTTTACAACACAGAAAAATAACAATTGCACATATTTATGATGTACCTTGTGATGTTTCATTACATGTATACAATGTAATATATAACGTATACCAGCCAGGGTAAATGCATCTATCTCCTCAAACACTGAATATTTCCTTATAGTGAAAACATTCAAAATCCAATCTTCTGGATTTTTAAACTATTTAATTTATTTGAAAGGCAGAGAAACAGATGAAGAGAGGTTTTCCATCTGCTGGCTCACTCCCCAAATGTCTGCAATGACCAGAGCTGGGGAAGACCAAAACCAGGAGCCCAGAAGTCAATCTGAGTCTCCCGCGCAAGTGGCAGGCACCCAAGTGCTTTTATCATCACCTACTGCTTCGTAGGGCACACATTAATAGGAAGCTGAATCAGAATGGAGCTGAGACTTGAACTGAGGCATGCTGGTATGAGACGTGGGTGTCCCAAGAGGTGACTTAACGGCTATGCCATGTGGCAATCTCTATTTTTTTTAAGATTTATTTATTTACTTGAAAGTCAGAGTTACACAGAGAGGGAGAGGGAGAGGGAGAGAGAGAGAGAGGTCTTTCATCCACTGGTTCACTCCCCAGTTGGCCGCAACGGCCAGAGCTATGCCTATCCAAAGCCAGGAGCCAGGAGCTTCTTCTGGGTCTCCCACGTGAGCACAGGGGCCCAAGGACTTGGAATGTCTTCCACTGCTTTCCCAGGCCATAGCAGAGAGCTGGATCAGAAGTGGAGCAGCCAGGACTCGAACCAGCGCCCATATGTGATGCTGGCACTGCAGGCGGCAGCTTTACCTTCTAAGCCACAGTGCCGCCCCCCGCTATTTTTTTAATACAGAAATATACAGTGCATTAACATTTTCTGCGGTCATTATACTGTGCAATACAAACATCTACTTCTTGCACATAACAATCACAGAAAATTTGTAAAACCAGAATTAGCCACACAGTCTAGTAGTTGTCATTCAGTGGTGCTTCCAGAGTTTGGCCAACATTCATTTGTAGATGGACCTATGTAATTAACTCTCAATTAGCCAGGTTCCAGAGATACCAAAGTTCATGCCTAAGCCACTCTTGCCAGATTCAATCAAGCATTGTATGCCTTATATTTCTGTCTATTCTTCAAATATTTATTGGTTGCCTTCTATATGGCAGACACTGTTGTGGGCACTGGATACAGTAGTGAATGGGAGAGGCAACAATTCCTACCATTCCAGGGCAGAAAACATAATTATTAGAACCAGTAACACATTGTATGAAATATTACATGGAGATAAGTGCTGTGATGAAAATAAAGTAAAGGAAGAAGATACAGAGGTGTACTTTGTGGGGAACTGTGATTGTAAAGGGTAGTCTAGAAGACCTTACTAAGAGGGTGACATTTGAGTTGTGATTTCAAAGACATGAAGTCTTCTAAAAGACATCAAGTCGTGCAGCTGTCTGGCAAAGTATGTTCTAGTCAGAGAGGACAGCGGGTGCCAAAGCCTGGATGCAGGAGAATGCCTGGCTAGTCGGAGGAACTGTGAGTAGGTCAGTGTGGAGGGAACAGAGCAAGCAAAGAGGAAGGTAAGAAAGAGCTGAAGTCAGGGAGGTAATGTGACCATGACGAAGAAAGACCCTGTAGGTATTCAAAAGGACTTTGACTTACACCCTAAATGAAATAAGAAGCCAGAGGAGTGGAATTTCATTTAAATAGGACCCTCCAGCCTTCTTCATGCAGAACAGATGGAGAGTGGCCTAGGTGAAAGCAGAAAGATTTGTTAGACTATTGCAATAATCCTGGCAAAGGTGGCTGGGTTAGGCTGGGATGGTAGCAAAAGAGGCAATGAGAAATAGTCAGTTGTTGTGATATAATTTAAGGAAAGAGTCGACAGGATTTGCAGACAGATTGAATGTGGGGTGTGTTCTGTAAACATTTTCATTAGAAGAAAGAACTGTTTCAAATACTGCTTTCATGTTTCCCTCCCTGGATTATTTTCATCTCATCCACAAGAAAGAGTTTTCAATTCCTCCCAGTCTAGGTCACCATTTATGGACAGTTTGTCAATGACTTTGTCATGGTCCATCTAGAAACGCTGGGTGCCTGCAGTGATCTCACTAGCACAGAGTACAGAACACAGTGAGAGGATTACATTCTGGGATCTCAATTTAACATTGCCATTAATGCCATTGAAAATTACATTAGTCCTCAGGCAGCCAGATCACACAGTTGCCTCACAGGAAATTTGTGGTCTACTGAAATCCACAGCTCTTTTTCGCACAAGCTTTTGCCAATTCAGTCTTGTACTTTCCTTGTGCAAGTAATGAATGTGTTATTTTGCAATTGAGTTTTTAACTAAAATGTAAGACTTGACATACATTCCTGTTGGGTTTTATTGTAGCAGTCCCAGCTTGCAGAGGTCACACATTACCACTTGGTGAGCCTCTTTCTATTTGTCACTCCTGTAGGCACTGTCTCAACTACCTCCTCACCACAATGGGTGGGAAGCCCTTTGCTATTATTATACCCATCCTACACACATGAGAAAACAAAGGCTCAGAGGGGTTAAAGACTGTGCCCAAGGCCACCCAGCTCATAGCCAAGAGCAGAGCTAGAATCATAATCCGATTCTGTCTACTTCCCAAGTCAGACTCTCCCACCTTAAATCTTGGAGAGCATAGTACCTGGAATATAGCACATGTACAATAAATATTTACTAGCTCAACAACCTTTCTACCATACTCTTTTGTTTGTTTTATTGATTGAACATTCATATTCATTGCACAATTGGTAAGTTTTGTTCCAGGGATTTGCCTTTATCAAGCATCTTGATCTTTCCCACACATATATGAGGTAGGGACTATCATTAGTTACAAATATCACAGAGCAGGAAATGGACGCAGGTAGAAGTCAAGCATGCTGCCTAGGGCACACAGCTAGGAAGTGTTAGGGACAAGATTTGGACCCAGCCCGTCTGGCTGTAGAGTATGTGTTTATAACTGCTAAGCTATGCCATCTCAGGTTTCTTTGAGATCCTGACCTTGCACTCTCCAGGGAAGGAGGTACCTCTGCCTTACTCACTCTTCACTGCACAGAGCTAAACCAGCAGCTTTCCTGTGGAAATCCAATTCAGCTCCCTTTCACCCCTGTTTCCCTTCCTTATCATTGGAAGCTAATCTTCAGGCTTATTAAGAAGAAAGACTTGTGCATGTCCTCCTACCCCACCCCACCACCACCAGATTAGTCTTGAACTCTCTCCTTCTCCATGTAAATTAACCATACAGGAGCCTGCCTAGTCATGTTTTCAACTGCCTGTGGTCATCTCTGGCACCCTATGCAAAAATCTGGGAACATTCTACAGGAATCATAGGCTTGTAGATCGTACACCAGGAGCCAAAGTTAATTTTGAGCTTGAGATAAATTCTATAAGGGGTCGATTGTTTCGGGAAACTTGCCCAAAGTAGCCAAAGTTCCCTTAATTTGAAAGAACATTATTCAAGCCATTACTCCATTTGGATCCCAGTGATCAGTCTTCAGGAATTTATCAAATGATACCCCAGAGTTGCACTTGACCATATTCATTCAGACACAGTGAAGAAATCCTAGATTTGGAGAATTCTGGAATGGGAAGTACATCAGAGGCAATGTGATGCAGACTTTCTACAATATATTTAACAAGTGGCTGACCCACCACTGCTTGATCCCTTCTAGAGGTAGAGGAAGCGGGGCTTATTACCTATATGGAGGAAGTGCTTTTCCATTTATCGAACACCTGAAAGCTGCTGTCTTCCAGTTTTATACCCACTGGTTCAAAGAAAATGCATCACCTAAAACTCCTCCTTAAGTCTTCACTTTCCAAGTAAGATACTGCCATTTGCTTCAAATGTAGTAACCAGAGTAAAACAATACCTTAGAGAAGCTCTGATAAAATTTGAACACTAAGAAACTATCACTTTCAATGTGATGGACATTATGCCTCTATTAATATATCCTTGAGACCTCAATAACATATTTAACAACAGCATAAAAGTGTGGGCTGCTATTAAGTTTGACATTAACTAAAACTCCCATGTCTTTTACAGTAGTACTGCTAAGACTTTCTCCTTTCTGAGTTTATGAGCCAAAAAGATGCAATTTTGTATTTGCCCCAGCTACGTTAAGGCAAGAATATATATTTTAATGTTCAGCTTCATAACTACTTGTCCCCTTGGAAAATTATTGAGTCTTTCAACTTCAGTTTTCATTCCCATAAAATGGAGATAATCATTATTCTAAGTTTGTATCACTGTGGTATCAAATGATATAATATATGTGAAAGTGTTTCACAATTATAACATTATCTCCTCAAAATAAAGATTGATGATGACAATGATGAGCACTTCTGTTTTCTGTTGTAGAGTGGGCACAGATATCTCTCCAAGTTTGATCTTCGTCTCAGATTCAGTCAAAATCTCAACCTTAGCCAACAAACTTCCTGGGTTTGCAATAATTCATTAAACCCATATGTTTTGTGTATAATCATTTAATGAGTTAAACATTCAATTATCCATACTATCACCTGGCCTCCATTTCTGCATCTGATTTGAAAGAACATCAGAGAAGTACTTGCAAAGATTCTCACTAAAGCCCAGGTAAAGCATTTTTGCAGCTTCCTCTTACAAACCCATCCAAAAGGAAATGAGCTTAGTCTGGCATGACTTGTTCTTAATGAACCCACGCTGGTTCCTAGTGATTAGTAAATCTCTTTCTAAGGGCTAAGAAATCATCTTAATAATCCATTCTAAAAGTTTGCAAGGATAGACGTCAAACTCACCAGGCTAGCATTTCTAGATCCTCCTCGCCTTGGGGAACAAAACTTGTTGTTTTATTTAGTCTTTTTGTACCCCTCTCCTTCTCTACAAATCCTTGAAGACTACCAACAGAGGTATCCAAGCTCACAAGACCAGAAAGAAAGTGCTACATGCTAAGCTGCATATACCTTGTCTTCCCCATTTTTCTTAAGTGGTAACATTCATCTTTGTTACACTGATGTAAACACTCATTCTGCAACTAAGATCATAAGGTTTATATACCATACTTTGGAGAATCCAGAATGCCAGTGAGCAAGATAATTTGAGTACACAGAAGTGTTCTTTCTGGAGTGTACTTTACAGAGTTGACACTTTTACTAGACCTTGAAGCATGCCCCTTTCTTCTCTTGAGATCAATTTATTCATTTTTAAATTTATTTTTATTTATATAAGGGGAACGGATTTCATGTATTTCATATTTACAGTTTTAAGAACATAATGATAATTCCTACAGTCTCCTACTTCCTTTCTTATTTTTCTTCTAATTTTTGTGATGACATACTTTCAACTTACTTAATAATCATAAGCTTAATCCTCCACTAAATAGAAAATTCGACAAGTGGTAAGCAGAAAGGCCACTGTCCTTCATGAGTATAGACAAGATGCCAGTGTGCCCATGAACCACCAGGGCATCCCAGTCAAATGCAGATTCTGATTCAGTAGATCTGGGGCAGCACCCGAGCTTTGATATTTCTCACAAGCTCCCAGGTGATGTCCACGCTGTTGGCACACAGATGACACTTTTTCTAACAAGGCACTAGATGAATGGCTCTAGACCTCAGCTATACACTAGAAGCACTTGAAGGAAACATCTTAAAAATCACCACCATCACACTGCCCTCCGGATGAAATAAACCAGAATCTCTTAGACCAGGGCCCAAGGACTCTGTGTTCTTCAAACTCCTTGGATTATGCCTGCTCAGCTGCAGTTGAGAAGCTCCCCTGAAGGGGCCGGCGCTGTGGCACAGCAGGTTAATGCCCTGGCCTGAAGCGCCGGCATCCCATATGGGCACCGGTTCAAGTCCCGGCTGCTCCATATGGGTGCTTGTTCGAGTCCTGGCTGCTCCACCTCCGATCCAGCTCTCTGCTGTGGCCTGGGAAAGCAGTAGAAGATGACCCAAGTCCTTGGGCCCCTGCACCTGCATGGGAGACTGGGAGAAGAAGCTCTCCCATGGGAGAAGAAGCTCCTGGCTCCTGGCTTTGGATCAGCACAGCTCTGACCGTTGCGGCCATCTGGGGAGTGAACCAGCTGATGGAAGACCTCTCTTCTCTCTCTCTCTCTCTCTTTCTCTCTCTGCCTCTCCTCTCTCTGTGTAACTCTGACTTTCAAATAAATAAATAAATCTTTCTTTAAAAAAAAAAAGCTCTCCTGAAGTTAGTTAGCTTTCATCTTGCTCTTTAGGAGGAATCACCAACTATCCCCTGACTCAGGCAAACAGCTGAATTGTAGGTCCATACCTGCCCGCTACAGGTCTATGCACAGATACCATGTTTTGACAAAATATCGGTAACCAAGAGCAGTGGAAACCTTGAGAGATTGTTTCTTTTTTTAAAGTGGGTGATTCCCAGGGTTACTCTTGCTTCCCTGCTGATGCCTACTATCAGAATTGAGGGGCAAGAAAGGAGCCATGTGTGAGAGGAAGATTAGGTTAGAAATGGGTTTGTAGCAGTGAAAACTCACTCGCCCTCCCCGCACCCCCCCCCCCCGCAGCGGGTTATTTTATAGAACTCTACCACTCACACGACAATGTAGAAAGTACTATAAAAATGTGGTTTGGTTTAGAGCTCCACAGAGAACTCCACTTCTAGTAGACGTGTCTCTTTTGAGCAGAGCGAGTACACACATAAAACAGAATCCGCTTTATTGTTAAGCGAACCCCGTGTTTATTGATAACGGGTCAATGAGAGCGGAGGCGGGCGGACTCAGACAACCAAATTAGAGACGCAGAATATTAAATCGAAGACTCCAAGACAAATGATTCAAAGGTGGGCTCTTCCACAAAGATTCCCTGACATCGAGGTTAAAGGTCAACACTCTGAAAGAGCAAGACTGCAACCGAGCGCAAGTGTTGGAATTTCACAGAAGTAGGCGTTTCTGAGTTGAGCAATCGTGATCTAAATCTTCTCCCTGGCAGCCAAGCAAAGGGAGAAAGCATATCGGTGTGCGGGTGGGGTGTGTGAAGGGCAGCAGCTTGGCTGGCACTCCAGCTAAGGGGCATACCAGAGGGAGAACAGCCAAATGAGGCCAGGCTCAAAGGGGAACAAAGAGCAGACTGGATGGTGGCAGGTCTCAAAAAAGTTCTAGGCAAGATTCCTCCCTCGGCAGCAATTCTTGCTGGCGCCAGACCTGACAATCCTTTGGGACGGCCTGGAAAAGGGCCTCTTTGAGGGCTGCTAATAGGGTCACTATTATTACACTACGGACCATTTTGCAACAGCAGAGAGTCAACTTGCGACAAATCCCTTCTCTTTACACACTGCTCACACTTTAGAAGATTTCAAAAGGGAAGGCCCGGTAGAAAGAATTAGTGCTTCCTGAGTGCTTTTCAGCAAAGGCCTTGGCAGAAGATTTTGCAGTGACTCATCCCCTCCCGGGGAACCTCTCCAAGATAGAGATGCGATGAGATGTCACTGGCCCACCTCTCTTTCAGCGCTGAGCTTGTCGCTACTCCTCGGCCCCCTTGAATTCGTCTGACATTTCACTAAATCTTCTATCGGTCTGGTAATGTCAGAGTAAAAAAAAAGAAAGCCTCCTTGTAGCACATCTCAGTTCCAGATGCCACCCAGTGGTTCAAGGGTCACCCTACTGCCGGAGAAGGCTCCGGGCTAGGGGGCTTGGGAGTAGAAATTGGCTCCCTTTCACTCTGCCAGCTGTTCCTCATCACCATCCTTCTTCCGTGGACCCTAGGCATTGGTCTACGTTCTCCTTTAAATCCCCCACCTTAGCCTCCTCCTGAGGCTAACCCACACGGACACTCTTCTTTTTCCTCATCTGACCAAAAGCAAGCCACAAACCCGTTACAGGCAGCAACACACACACACACACACACACACACACACACAGAGTCTCCTGGTACCCTGAGGAGCAGGCGCTGAGGAGCTGCGGAAGCTCAGGGTCTGGTTTGTCTACTTTGCTGCCTACCGGCTGCATGTTTTTAGGTAAACCACTAAAACTTAGCACGGGCCTCAGTGGCTCCTTATGTGGAACGGGAGAGAATGATGACGTGATCAGAACCTGAGTGGAGGACTAGTCGTGGCATATGTAAAGCGCTTAGCATACAGCAGGTAATCAATAAACGGCAGCTTTCGTCATTTGCATATCGGCTTTTCTCTTGGAAGCCAGAGAGTAAACAGCAAGCCAGTTTCCAAAGATACTGGTGGCAAACACAAGGTAAAGTCTACTAAGTCACAACAAATTTAAAAGGAAACTATAAGAGAAAGTTTAATTTTTAAAAAATCACAACTTGAGGATATCGCTGAAACTGAATAGAAACAACCTTGAGTTGTCTCTGCCCCAGGCTTGCTCAACTTCAAAAATTGTTTTTTTTTTTCTTTTTTCTTTTTTCTCTAAACTGCAGTAGAGTGTAGAGATTAAAGTCCCTGGCCCAGGTGTCAATCCTGTGACCTTGGACAGGTCCCTTAGTTTTTCCCAGCCTCAGTGTCCTCACCTCCAGGAAGAGAATAATAAGAGTCCCTGATTCATACACGTGCAATAAGGATGTACTGTGCCTAGCACAATGAAAGATCTCCATGAAAAAGAAGTAACTCTCGTTATTTCTTGTCCACACCTTCTCAGAATTCTGGGTCCGTGGTTCCCAGACTCCAGTGACATCTGAGGAGTTCTTTCTCCTTCTTTTCCTGCCTACGTCCTCCTATGCGTTTGGGCAGGGCGGGGGGAACAAACCTTGAGCTTATTTCCACCTACTGGTTAAACTGACTTCTTTCAATCACTCCACCAAGGAGAAAAAGAGCAGAAGCAGCCAAACTCCAAAGCGGAGGACCCCCTGGGACCTTGGAGAGCCCAGGAGGGAGGTGTCGGACGGGAGGCAGAGATTGAAAAGCTTTGCATTTCTGCCTTCTTGACCCCAATTCGACACCTGCCACAAGCAAGCATAGCCGCTCTGGAAGGCAAGAATAGTGCGTCAGCTCTGTTGCTCCCTCCAGTGGTGGGGCCTGGAGAAGTCATGAGGTGGAGACAGGATGAGGAGGTCCAAGTCTGGGACTGCTTCCCAGTTAGAGCAAATAAAAACATCAGTGGCTGCCATAATAATGATCACAAATGGAAGGAACGGCCTTCTGCAGTGGGCTCCTAGGGAAGAAGGAATAATAATAATGGTAATGTTTGCTGGACTTCTCGAGAAAGAGGGTAAATGCTGTGGAAGGGACACAGAGATAAACGTGGATAAAGACAATTTATAATAGGATGGAGACCATAGTGATCCTTACTGGGGTCCTTAGCGGAAGACGGAATAATTATGATTGGAAGAGCTAACACATATCGATTGCTCCCAACACATCAGGCACTGTGCTAAGTGCTTAATATGTATTATTTCACACTCCCTCACAAGGGACTTGCAACTCAGAAAGATTAAGTAACTTGCCCACAGTCATAGAGCTTGCAAGGGGCTAATTCCAAAACCTATTCACTTCTTTCTCCTGCACTGCATAGTGCCAATGGAGGGAAACCAGCTGACCTCTTGGCTTCCCAGTCCCTCACACAGCAGTTGTCCACAGGGTTCTGGGGCACAGCTGGCTGGTTACCATGGGAGCCACCATCTATCCCTAGCCTCTTATTACCAGTCCTGGACCAGGGTGTTTCTGGAAAATAGAATCCTCTCCCACCTCCAGTAGTGTGGCAGAGCTCCCCACTGAGTAGAGCCGTCTAAGATCCAGATAACCAGGTGTGTCATCTTCTCATCAGTGTGTGAATTGAGAGACATGAGGGAGATTCCTCCTCCCTAATTACTAATGCTGGAAACTAGACCTTTGGAACATTCTGTCTTTTATTAAAATGCAAATACCTGTTTTGATTCATTTACACCACAGTGTGAATCTTTTAGTTCATCATTTTCAAGAAAGCTAGACTCAGATTTTAGTCTAATGTAGTTAGCATAGCAGACAAAGTGTTTCATAATCTCCCATCCTTTTCTCCCTCTCCAACTACAATTGCTGCTCCCCCTTGCATCCTAACCTCCCCTACCACCCTCCAGCCCAACTCAGTAATTTCTGTTGTTCTCTATTTGGAATAACCCCGACACTTCTCTTTTTCACCTGACAAATCTTTAGTTGTCAATCAAAACTCAGTTTAAAGCACTCTGCCTTCCAGTAAGCCTCCTTCTGCCCTCAGCCATGACAGTTATATAAGTTTAGTTTGGGTGACCATTCCCTGGGCTATAAAAGCAGTATATATATTTGTCTAGTTTTCTATCTGCCATATACACATATCATAAATATTACATACATTTTACTTGGCATGTATCACGTTCTACTTGTAGATAACATATTTATGTAATAACAACAATAGTAATGATAATACATGCACACAGTTCAAATATGCAAATAATCCACAAGATTACAAAGTCCCTCCCACTAGAGTCTTAATCCCCAGAGGTAACCTCTGTTAACAGTTTCTTGTGTATTTTTTCCAGAATTGGTAAATGCATATACAAAAAGATCTACAGATCTATATATCTTCTTTTTTTCCTAACAGACAGGATCATGCTGTTCTGCACTTTGCTTTTCCCATCAGATGTACTTTATAGTGCTTCCTCTATCAATGTGTGTGTGTGTATATATATATATGTATATGTATATTCTAATCTCTCACACAATATTCAAAAGGTATATAAATGTGTGATTTACTGGCCTATTATGGAGACTTTTTTCTTCCTGTTGTTTTGTTTTGTTGCTGCCCCTCTTGCTTTCCTTTGGTTTGCTAACACAAACCTTGTTTCAGTGAACGTTCCTTTATAGATCTGTATTTGCAATTGTGCCTAGGCTCTTAGAATAAATTCTTAGAACCAGACTTGCTAGGTTAAAGGGGATGGACTTTTACAAACTTGATAAATATGGCAAAGTGCCCCCATCAATATACAAGGGTTCCTTGTAAAGTTCATGGAAAATGGAATTGAAAGATAGGTTTATTTTGGTGCAAAACAATTTTGAGGGCCGGCGCCATGGTGCACTAGGTTAATCCTCCGCCTGTGGCACCGGCATCCCATAATGGGCGCGGGTTCTAGTCCCGATTGCTCCTCTTCCAGTCCAGCTCTCTGCTGTGGCCTGGGATAGCAATAGAAGATGGCCCAAGTCCTTGGGCCCCGGCACCCGCATGGGAATCTTTAAAAAAATCTTTAAAATCTTTTAAAATCTTTAAAAAAAAAACCCCACAATTTTGAAATCCATGCATACATCAAAAAGCTCCAAGTTTTACTTTCACTAACTGTACATAAGGGCACATCCACATGCCCCTCAAAAACATTACATTTTGTAAAAACTTGAGTTTTAGCACTCTGGCCTCAGAATCAGCCCTTAAGGCATTCGGATATGGCTGAAGAGCCCATGAGAGTATTTTAGGCATTGAAAACCAAGACATTCTGGAAAAAAAAAAAAAAAAACTACCACCACCACCACCTAAATGAAGATCTCTGTGAGTGAGATCGCAGTAGAAAGAACAGGCCATCAAAGAAGGAGGTTCCTTTCTCTGAAGGAAGGAGAGAACTTTCACTTTGACTATGACCTTGTCTAAATAAGATTGATGTCGGTGAACTCAAAAGGCTTCCATAGCCTTGGCAACTCATGACTAGAGCCTAGGGAGATTACTGACACCATAAACAAGAGTGTCAATTTGTTAAATCATCAACAGGAGTCACTGTGAACTTACTCTTCACGTAGGATCTCTGTCCTTAATGTGTTGTTCAATGTGAATTAATGCTATAACTAGTACTGAAACAGTATTTTACACTTTGTGTTTCTGTGTGGGTGCAAACTGATGAAATCTTTACTTGAAATATACTAAATTGATCTTCTGTATATAAAGATAATTGAAAATGAATCTTGATGTGAATGGAAGGGGAGAGGGAGTGGGAGAGGGGAGGGCTGTGGGTGGGAGGGAAGTTATGGGGGGGAAAAGCCATTGTAATCCATAAACTGTACTTTGGAAATTTATATTTACTAAATAAAAGTTAAAAAAATAAAAACTTGAGTTTTAAAACTTGATTTTTTAAAACCTGAGTTCAGTAGGAGAAAATTACATCTCCTTTTTTAATTTATTTAAGGTATACAAATTTTATGTATTTCATATATACAGATTTAGGAACATAGTGATACTTCCCACCCTACCCTCCCTCCCGCCCACACTCCCACCCTTCTTCCTCCTCTCTCTCCTATTCCCACTTTTAATTTTTACAAAGATCTAGTTTTAGTTTACATTACACTCATAAGGTTAACCCTACACTAAGTAAAGAGTTCAACAAATAGTATGAAGAAAAAAAACACTCTTCTTCATCAGTATAGACAAGGGCTGTAAACAATCATTGAATCTCAAAATGTTCATTTCACTGCAATAGATTACATTTTAGGTACTCTATTTGGTTACCACGGGTCAGGTCTTTAAGCAATTATAAGTAAGCTTAAGAAGAATTTTTATATTCGTTAGGTATTTATATCTCTGTTTAATTCTTTAGCCAATTTTCTTTATAGCATTTTCTCGTCATAAACTGTACAATGCTTTACACATATGGGTTTAAAAGTCATCAATTGTCAAATACATAACACACCTTTTTCCTAGTTTGTCATTTGTTTTCTTTTTTGACTCTCTTACTTTGTTACCATTGCTGTACAGAAATGATTATGTTTCTATAGTCAAATATATCAATCATTTCCCTCATTGCATCTGTTTTTTGTAGCATGCTTATTTGGAAGAGTCTCCTTCATAGAGTGATTATAAAAACAGTCACCATGTTTTCATCTAGTGCACTGTGTGTTTTTTTTAATATATAAATTGTTCATCAATCTGGAATTTATTTTGATGGAAGGGGTCAGGTAGGGATCCAGATGTTTAATTCAAATGGCTAGCCGCTTGTCCAATTGCTTTGTATTTTTTAATGTTTACTTGTCTCACTAGACCCTGAGTTCTTCCAAGAAAAGACCCCATACCTCATTAATTATTGTTATTCAACATCTGACGCCATGTCTGGCAAATAATTGCACTTGCTGAATACATGTAGGATGAATGCCAGATACTTGCTTCAACTTCCTCTGCTGGTGAACAAAACCTCCTTAATGACTATTGATAACCTACATGGGCCACATTTTGCTAGGTCTACTGTTAACCTAGTGGGAGGCTCTTCTCATCAGCTACTGCCTGGTATCTATGAGTGCTGAACCAAGCTAGATGATTAAAAAGGGCAGATAGACATGACTTGAGCCTAATTAAATATTGTAGGTACAGGGTAAAATGAAACATAATAAAATTCCATCTAGCCAGTAAGTCCCCTACTCCATTCATTACTAGTTCTGAAATGCTATCTTTAGGACTTTATGTCCCTTATTAAAATGCAAATGTCTCTCCCTCTCACTGTCTGTAACTCTACCTGTCAAATAAAAAAAAAAGAATAGAAGCGTCTTGCTGAGCTGAGTTTCTTTTATTTTTATTTATTTATTTATTTATTTTGACAGGCAGAGTTAGACAGTGAGAGAGAGAGACAGAGAGAAAGGTCTTCCTTTTCCGTTGGTTCACCCCCCAAATGGCCACTACGGCCGGCAAACTGCACCGATCCGAAGCCAGGAGCCAGGTGCTTCCTCCTGGTCTCCCATGCGAGTGCAGGGTCCAAGCACTTGGGCCATCCTCCACTTCCTTCCCGGGCCACAACAGAGAGCTGGACTGGAAGAGGAGCAACCGGGACACAATCCGGCGCCCCAACGGGGACTAGAACCCAGGGTGCCAGCACTGCAGGCCGAGGATTAGCCTAGTGAGCCGCGGTGCCACCAAAGCTGGGTTTCTTTATTCATTGATACCATAATGTGATTTTTTTGTTGACTGGATCAATGCAAAAACAACATGGAATACACAAGTGTATGAAAACATGTTTTGAGAGGAAGGCCAGTAAAGGGTAAAGGCCATCAGAGGGCAGGAGAGGGATCACTTGGGAACAAGGAGCAAGGAAGTAGCAGAGAGAACATTTACAATTCATGTTCTAACAATGACACTTTAATGTATCAAGCTGCTTAATCAGAAAATACATCATCCCACTCACCTCTCCTTGAACCTGAGTAATCTAGACTCTTTGGTCCAATTTTCAAGGGACTATTTAGATTAGAGAAGATCACATGAGTCAGTTAAAGGCTAATTTCTTTGGAGTGTTTCTAAGAATTTTAGCTTGAAAGAGCATTTAGATATAATTTTCCTTTAAAGAATCTAATGGTTGATTCTGGTGCCCAAAGTGTCTTCTCTTCCTCTGTGGAACTCAAGCTGAACATCTACCTGATTAAAAGTACTTTAGGGAAACAAGTGGTCAAAGAAAAAGGCCAAGATGAATCTCAGCATCCTTCCAATTTGTGGTGTTAAAATACACTTTGCCTAGCTGAAAGGAAACCAACATTGAAGGATCTTAAATTGGTGTGACAGGTAAACTTGCAAGTCTGCTCAGCATCAGGGCCTGTGCTTTTCAGCTTGACGTCAATGAGCAATGGGGGTTAAGAAAGTCATTTTCCTGGTTTATTAGAATCTCTCTCTTTAGGCCCAGGTCATTCTTCACATGCCCTGGTCACGTCGGTCTGAGCTTCTTCCATCACAAGCTGTTTTTCATTTCCTAGTTTGTGTGAAAAATTGACCATAAAAGTCTGTATATGAGTCGCTTGTTTATTGCTAATCTATCCCTGGAGTTGAACGGAATGAGATAACTAATGGACTCTGAAATTAAGAGACTGTCCTTATTAAAAGTGTAAATTCAATGGAAGGTGCAGGATTTGAATTAATATCCATTCATATCTTAGTATGGCTTAGCGTCAGGCTCTTCCCTACAGGACCACTTACAGCAAAGTTTATGAAAGGGCAAAGAATAGAAAATAAGGGCCAGAAAGGGAAATGGAGCCCTGAACCCTTGGAGTAGGGGGACCCCCAGGCCTAAAAGGACCCTGAAACAAGAATGGTACTAGAAAAGAAATCCTCAGTTTCTCCCTTGCAATCATCTGAAATCTGATCTCAGGACTGGATGCTCTGGTCCTGGATTATAATTATGGTGATGATGATGATGATAATGATGATGGACATACTGATGATAATAAACACAAGACACATTTACTGGATGCTTACTTTGTGCCAAACCCGGTGTAAATAGAAACTCATCTAAGCCTGAGGATAACTCTAAGGAGAGTAGTCTCAATTTTCAGAGGAGAAAAGTAAGGCTCAGAGAGATTAGAAACCTGCCCAGTGTCCTAGGACTAATAAGTAGAATCCTCCACAAAGTTGAGAACCATATCTGAGCCATGAAGCCCTTTTCTGCACCAGTGTCCTAGCTAGCAGCAGGCTTGAACTCTGCTCTCGTTATTTCCAGGTCTTTGGTCCCAAGAAATCCCCATCCTGGACAGAGTTGGCCTTTCTATATCTTTCTCTTCCTGCCTGGGCCCCACATCTCTAGATCCTTTGGGAGCCACTTCTGCACCCTGCCTTACCACCTCCCTCCTTAGTTAGAAGGTGCAGATCAAGTGAGAGAGGGTACAGTAACATGTTATGCATGTCAGGAACTTTCCTGTGTACTTTCACATTTGCTTTTCTCTCTCTCTTTTTTTAATTCTTGTTTTTGTTTATTTGAGAAGCAAAGAAACAGACAGATAGACAGAGCTCCCATATTTTGGCTCATTCCCCAAACACCTACGATGACTGAAACTGGACCAGGACAAAGCCAGAAACCTGGAACTCAGTCTGGGTCTGTGACACGAGTGGTAAGGACCCAGTAACTTGAGCTGTCACCTGCTGCTTCCCAGGGTCTGCGTTAACAGGAGGCTGGAATTGGGGCTGGGATTAGAACTTTGGTATTCTGATTGATGACACAGGTACCTTAACTGCTAAGCCAAATGCTCACCCTGTTGTTCTCTTTTAACCTGTCAAATTTTCATGTAGAGATTATCATACCCATTTGACAGATGGGCCAACTGTAGCTACGACATGTTAAGAATCTAAAACAACTGACAATTTGGACACGAGTCTCTATCTGACTTCAGAATTTAAGAGGACTCATGAGATATGAATAATTTATTTCTCTCAGGAGCATTTGCCTGTTAAAAGGAGACTTGCAGAATGGAATCACTAATGTTGACAATCTCTAGTAAAGGGACCATGTAGATGAGCTATATATTTTGGGAAAAGAGGCCTCTGTCCTGGGAGTCTCTTCACATCAACTCAGGCAGGTAGCTTGCTCATTAGCCCCGTGCACCTCCTCCCCAACACACACAAAGATAGCACGAGCTAAGCTGGCCCTTCCCTGGCCTATTCTTCCCCTTGCTGGGATTACTCTGTGAACCATGACAGAGGAAGGTCAGCTCTAGCTCAGCTCTCATTCCCTGGCTCAGCCTGCCCCTTTCATAATTAGAGAGTATAACAAACATCAGGCAAGTTCGATGAGTGTAGCGGAGTTTCTCTAGCCCCTCCAATCAGGCAAAGATGCCTGGGAAGAATGAATGAGTTCTGGCAGAGCCATGTGGGTGCAAGCCCAATTAGGACTCAGACCACCCTTCTTGCTCCAGTCCTAGGGACCACTCAATGTCCTCTGCTTTTTCTCCCCAACACTGATGAGTCATTAAGTAAGTTCTTTATTTCTGATTTCAATAAATTAGAATAAGGACTCAGACTTTCTAAAACAGAGAATTATATTTACCCAGTCACTTAATGAAAAATGCATCATTGAAGCCTTGCAGTACCTAAGCACTCAGAGCACAATAGATTAATTTTATTAAGTTGTTTTGCCTTTAGGATACCAAGCACCTACTCTCAGTTTTATTAGATGAGAACCCATTAGGCTCGTATGTTAATTTTATTGTGAATCTGAAATTTTCAGCTGCAAATCACTTCTCTCTTTGTATTTAATGAAGATACTCTGACACTGCAAAACATTCTCTTCCCATCTCCTCCAAAGTTACTGAATAGTACCACTTTCAACATGACCTGCCGCCACTAAAACTTCCCTGCCTTGACACACTAAAGTCGTACTTGGTCTTAAATTGAAGATCTCGTATCTGTAGAAAAAGCCGATGTTTTAACATGTGGATGATAATGAGTGTGGATTTTCCAACTACCCTTTCCTTTGTCCCTTTTAAATCGAAGCTCCAGATACAGGTCTCGGAAGTCAGTCCTCTAAGAAGATAATCAGCCTACAAAGTTGTCTAAGAATTTGGTATCTTCTGCACTGTATCTGGATTCAGGCATACAAGTGATTGCTGATCACTTTTTGTGGTCTCTTAGAATCACTCATTTTGCAGCAGGTATTGGGCACAGTGGTTAAGCCGTTGCTTGGGATGTCTGCATCCCCTATTGGAGTTCCTGTACTGAAGTCCTATCTCTGCTCTCAAGTCCAGGTTTCTGCTGACGTACATCCTGTGAGGAAGTAAGTGATTACTCAAGTGCTTGGGTCTCTACCACCCACGTGTGGGACCCAGTTTGAGTTCTGGGCTCTCTGGCCCAGTTCTAGCTGTAGTAGGCATTCGGTGAGTGAACTAGCAAATGAAAGATATTCAAAGTGGGTGGGGGAGACCTCAGCAGTTGAGCCTCTTCCTGGCCAATTGCAGACCCCAGCCTCTCCTTTTTATCTCTCACTCCCTCTCCTATCCCATTTTGTCCATCACACTGTTATGCTACTCTTAGTTTCTATCTTGTTCTCTGGGCATCTCTCTCTCTCTCTCCTCCTTTTCAAATTCATCAAATAAATAAATAATTTTAAAATAGAAAACACTCCCTTTGGATTCAAGGCACTCTTCACAAATTATCATCTCATGTGTTGTTAAACTTTGCCCACAATTCACAACTTCTGTTTGCATGAAATACTTCATACAAAATCATTTCTGTATTAGAGGTATTTCTCTAGTTGAGAGAAAGTATAACTATAGCTGGCCTACTCCTGGGGAAAGTGACTAAAAGTGAACTATGCATATATATACATGGTTTCCCCTGCAGCCCCAAACCAAAATTTATATATAAATTTATATATTTATATATGTATATAAATATATATTTTAAAATAATACCGTAAGAGCCAGTATTGTGGCACAGTGGATTAAGCTGCTACCTGAGACATCAGCATCACATATGAGCACCAGTTTGTATCCTGGCTGCTCCACTTTTAATCCAGCTCCCTGCTAATGCACCTGGGAAGGCTGCAAAAGATGGCCCAAATAATTGGGGCTTTGCCACCCACATGGGACACCTGGATGAAGTTCCAGGTTCCTGACTTCTGCCTGGTCCAACCCCAGCTGTTGCGGCCAGCAGTTAGAAGATTCTCTATCTCTGTTTCTCCCTCCCTTTCTGTAACTCTGCCTTTCAAATAAATAAATAAATCTTTTTAAAAACAAAATTGATATTTCCACAATAGAAATTAAAAATAAGAAATATATTTGCATATCATAAATTTTAAGAAATAGTATTTAGTACTAAGGTGGAGAGAATAAGATTAATGGAGGAAAGCACAGCTAAAGAATATGTCATATAGGATGGTTGAATAAGGTGGCTATGACTCCAGATGATATCAAGCCCAAAGAGAGGAGATGTAGGTAGTATATAAAGGCCATAAGAAAATCATTTGTTAATATACTCAATTTTGAGCAGCTGAGTGGTTTTATCCCTTATGTCTTCTCTGCCTAACAGTGTCAGGCAGTGGGTAGCACAGTTGTTTTTTCCAGGATAGATTTATTATTATGGATGCTTCGTCAAGAGAATTAAGTGTTTAGCCAAATGCAGGTGATACAGAGAACCTTCATGCCCAGCAGATGAACCACTTACACATTCCTCTCAGCAGCATGCTTTGTCTTTCCTCAAAGCCTTGATGAGTATAGGTGGTGACTAAAAGAAGTATCATCTGGAGGTAAACAGGTTCTTAAAACCCAAGGTGATGAGGCTGATGTTGTAGCATAGTGGGCAAAGCTGCCATCTGAGGCACTGGCATCCCATATGGGCATTGATTCGTCTCCCAGCTACTCCACTTCTGAGGCAACTCCCTGCTAATGGCCTGGTACAAGCAACCAAAGAAGATGGCCCAAGTTCTTGGGTCCCTGCCACCCACATGGGAGACCTAGAGGAAGCTCCTGGCTCCTGGCTTTGGTCTGGCCCACTGCTGTCCATTGCAGCCATCTGGGGAGTGAACCAGTGGATGGAAGATTCTCTCTCTTTCCCTATCTCTCTTTCTCTCTCTGTCTCTCCTTCTCTCTCTGTAACTCTGCCTTTCAAGTAAATAAATCTTTAAAAACAAAACAAAACAAAACAAACAAACAAAAAAACCAAGGTGCGGGGCAGTTGTTTGGTGCAGTGGTAAAATCCCACTTTGAATGCCCACATCCAATATGATAGTGCCTGATTCAAGTCCTGGCTCCTCAGCTTTCAATCCATCTTCCTGGGAGGCAGTGGTAATGGTTCAAATAGTTTGGTCCCTGCTACCCATGTGGGAAACCAAAATGGAGTTCTGGGCCCCTGGGTTAGGCCTGGCTGTTATGGGCATCTTCAGAATGAACCAGCGGATGAAAGGTCTCTCTCTGACTGTCTTTGTCTATCTATGAAAATAAAGTGAAAATAAATAAACAAATAAATAAATAAATTTTAAAAACAAATTCAGGGCCAGAGTTGTAGCATGGAGTTAAGCTGCCACCTGTAATAGCAGCATCCCATATGAGCACCCATTCAAGTTCCAGCTGTGCCACTTCTGATCTAGGTCCCTGCTAATGCACAGGAAAGCAGCAGAAGATGGCTTAAGACTTGGACCCTTGCACCAACATGGGAGACCTGGAAGAAGCTCCTGGCTGTGGCTTGTCCAATCCTGGTAGTTGCAGCTATTTGGGGAGTGAACCAGCAGATGGAAGATTTCTCTCTCTCTCTCTCTCTCTCTCTCCTCACCCCCTCCCGCCTTAACTTTGCCTTTCAAGTAAATAAATAAATCTTATAAAAAGGAAACCCAACATAAGCACTAACCAAAAATCCAAAAACATTTATAGGAAATCAACACCACAAAATGGAGTCACAAAAAAAAATGGAATAAAAACCTCAATAATCATGATTAATGCCCAAAGAAACAGTGTAATTGAATGTTTAAAAAATAAAGCAAAGACAATCTGACTTGCCCAAATGGTAGAGTTAGAAACGTGCCAGGGGATTCCAATTCAATCCCATCAAGGTGGCATCTACCAATGCCATCTCATTAGTCCAAGTGATCAATTTCAGTTCACAATTCATCATAATGATAGAATTAAGAGTCAAAGATATCACATAAACAAGACTAGTGTCTGTTAATACTAACTGATAGAATTAAAAAGGAGAGAACGATCCAACATGGGAAGCGGGATACACAGAAGACTCATAGAATGGCAAATGTTCTAAACAGCACTCTGGCCTCAGAATCAGCCCTTAAGACAATCGGAAATGGCTGAAGAGCCCATGAGAGTATTCCAGGCATGGAAAGCCAAGACACTCTGGCAAAAAAAAAGACCTAAATGAAAGATCTCTGTGAGAGAGATCCCAGTGGAAAGAACAGGCCATCAAAGAAGGAGGTTCCTTTATCTGAAGGAAGGAGAGAACTTCCACTTTGACTATGACCTTGTCTAAATAAAACCAGAGCCGACGAACTCAAAAGGCTTCCATAGCCTTGGCAATGCATGACAAGAGCCTAGGGTGATCACTGATGTCATAAACAAAAGTGTCAATCTGTTAAGTCAACAATAGGAGTCACTGTGCACTTACTCTTCATGTAGGATCTCTGTCCTTAATGTGTTGTACAATGTAAATTAATGCTATAACTAGTACTCAAACAGTATTTTACACTTTGTGTTTCTGTGTAGGTGCAAACTGTTGAAATCTTTACTTAATATATTCTAAATTGATCTTCTGTATATAAAGATAATTGAAAATGAATCTTGATGCAAATGGAATGGGATAGGGAGCGGGAGATGGGAGGGTTGCGGGTCGGAGGGAAATTATGGGGGGGGGCCCACTGTAATCCATAAACTGTACTTTGGAAATTTATATTTATTAAATAAAAGTTAAAAAATAAAACAAAGAAAATTGAAGGGGAAATTGATCTAAAAACCAACAATATTTGGCTTAGCAGTTAAGATGCTGGTTAATACGTTTGTGTCCCATATTAGAGTGTCTAGGTTCAATATCTGCCTTTTCTCCTCACTCCAGCTTCCTGCTAATGCAGATCCTGGAAGGCAACAGTGATGGTTCCAGTGTTTGGGTCCCAGCCACCCACATATGAAACCTATATTGCATTCTTAGCTCCTGGCTGCAGCCCCAGCCTAGTCTCTCCAATCATGGACATTTGGGGAGTGAACCAGCAGAGGGGACTAGGCTCTCTCTTTCCCTCTCAAATATGACTATTTTCTTAGAATTGCATCTACGAAATATATGAAATATGTTCTACTAATATTAATAAAAATGTTAAAAAGAAAAAATTAAAAACAGTAATATAAAAATTTCTCCAAATTGAGAAAAGACAAAAATCTTCAAATAAAAATCACACATCAACTATGGGGAGCAATAGCTTAATAAAAAGACATCCATACTAAGATATATCATGGTGAAATTCCAGAACTCCAAAAACAAACAAAAGCAAATCTGAAAGTTTCCAAAATGAGAAGCAGGCTACCCACACAGGAATGAGAACCCAGCTAGTAGCAGATTGTTTATCAGCAATATTCACTGTTTAGAAATAGTAGTGGATTAGCTTCAAATTTATGAGGAAAGATAATTGGAAAGCTTGAATACTTTCAAAGAGTACACTAAGATTAACATTTAAGTTGGGGTTTAGGGCTAAAGATGCTTTACTAACTGCAATTTATCTTTGGATGAGTTACTGGAGGACATACTATAATAAAACACAAACATAATCCAAGGGGATGATCTGGAGTAAAAGAAAAAATAATGAGCACAGAAACCAGTAAAAATTATAAATAAATCTAAGTCATTGTTATTGTAAACAAGAAAATATTTGGAATGAAATGTCAGATGATTTTAACAAGGAAATTATGAGGTTTAGAAGGGGTGAATGTTGTGGTAGAGCTGGTTAAGCCATTGCTTGCAATGCTGGCAGCCCATACAAGAGTGCTGGTTCGAGTTGTGGTTGATCTGCTCCCTTCTAATGCACCTGGGAAAGCAGCAAAAGATGGCCCTGCTACTTGGGCCTTTGTCACCCATGTGAGAGACCCAGATGGAATTCCTGGCTCCTGCTTTTGGCCTGGTTCAGGTCTGGCTTCTGTGGCCATTTGGGAAGATCTCTCTCTCCCAATCTCTCTATCATTCTGTCTCAAATAAATAAATAAATGTTTTAAAAATATATTTTAGAATAAAAGAAAAAACACAAGTAAAATACTGTTATGATGCTTTTTCAGGATGAGAATACAGATATTCATAAATTCTAGAAATGTGGGAAGAATAAACCTTTGAACAATTTTTAAGAAATTAAGAGTGATTTATGAGTATAAAACTTACAAAAACTACTCCAGAACAAATAAAAGACAAAAATCCCACAAATTGCTGGAAAGGAAAGAAAGTCAGTCATGATAAGAGAAAAGATAAGATGGCAGGAACAATCACAAATATCAATGTTCATATTATATCAGAATGGGCTGAATTCCCTTATTAAAGGACAGATAATCTCAGATTGGAGAAATTAACAATATCTAACCATATGCAGCTTTAAAGAGACTCGCCTTAACACATGAAACTTGGAAGTAGATGAATTGAGAAAGCTACATAAAGGAAATGTCAACAAAACTAAAGTAGGTGTAGCAACATTAATGTCAGCCAAAATAAAACACAGACAAAAATTAAAAGGGGCAAGAGGGACATTTTTGTTGGTATAATCCACTAAGAGGATATGCTAACAATTAGACTATTCATAAAAACACAGCTTTGAAATAACTGATTTAAATATGAATAAGAAAACAAAAAGAAATTGACAATCCACAACATTAATGGGAAACTTTTCTATGTCTGTCTCTTGGAAACTTGGCAACAAATTAAGTAGAGACAAGAATAAAGAGAATTTGGAGAACACAATAAGTTTGATAAAAAAGTTATGTACATGATTTTATCCAAGCAAGCGGAGACTAGACATCCTATAAACACAAACAGAACATTCACAGAATTTGACTTATAAAGCTATGTATATGGTCACCAAAAAATTCTCAATAAATTCTGAAAAGTATAAAATATTAAGACTATACATGGATGAACTGAACATATATAAATACCATTAGATATTTTCAATAATGATCAACCAAAACTTTTTAAAAGAATTTCCACATGAAAGTTTTTTAAAAACTATGCTCATTGACTCTAGATCAAAGAAAAACATCAAAATTAAAATTGGAAACTATTCATAAATGAAAAAGGTTGGGAACACTGCATAGTAAAACCGATGGAGCACAGCCAAAATGACACTCAAAGAATAGATAGCCTAAATAGCTGTATTAGAAAACTAGCCAGAGCAATTAGGCAAAATAAAGGAAGGGCATGCAAATCAGAAATGAGGAAGTCAAATTGTTGCTGTTTGCAGATGATATTATGTTAAAGATAGAAAACCTAAAGACTGCCAACAAACTATTAGCCCTAATAAACAAATTGAGCAAAGTTGCAGCATCCAAAGTCAGAAGAACACAAATAGCCAAAGCAATCTTGTGTAAACAGAACAAAACCAGAATGAGTTACACTACTTTATATGTACTACAAAGCCAAGGTATGGGAATAGAAACAGATCCAAAGATCAATGGAACAGAATCTAAACTGCAGAGGATAGTGGGGAGGTAGGATGAAGAAAGGTTGATTACTGGGTTATAACTAGATTTGAATAAGCAGCTCTGAGATTCGGTTGCTTAGTAGGGTGACTATAAAAAATGCTAACATACAGTTTACTTCTCTATATTAAAATACCTAGAAGATAGGATATTGGATGTCATCACCACATAGAAACGTTGAATGCTTGAAGAGAGAGCTGTATTTACCCTGATTGAACACTATACAGTGTATACGTGTATAGAAACACCACATGGTATCCCATAAGTATGTGTAATTTGTATAGCTATGAAAACACAAGGTTTAAATAAACATTGTTTGCAACAATAGCTAAAATGAATACATTACAAAAGACCTTAAATGTTGTAAAATGTATTTATGTATTATTTTATGACAAAAAAAATTTGAAAATAAGTACTTACTGAATTATTTTCTAGGAGAAAACGAATTGCTAACATTGACTCAAGAAGAGCTAGGACATATGAACTGACTGATAATGAGACAGGTAGTTGTAGATCTACCCCTAAAAAAAAGCACAGGGCCCAAAAGTTTAAACAAACAAGTTTTCAAATACTCAAGGAACAAATAACTTTCAGGATTTATGAAATACTCCAGAGCACAGACAAAGAAGGAAGCACTCTCAAAAAATTTTGCAAGTGCAGTATCATTTTGATGCCAAAAATTGGACAAACAGCAGAAAAAAAGAAACTATGGGGCCAATATTGTTTATGAAGATAGATGCAGAACACTAAATTAAATATTAGCAATTCAAATCTGGAAACGTACTGAAAAATACACCATGAGTCATGGACCAGTAAGACTTTTCCCATGACATAAATATAGCTTAACATTGTGAGATTTATTAAGGCAAGTCGCTATGTTAACAGATTGAAAGATAAAAATAATATAATCACTTCAATAGGCATCCCAAATTATTTCATGAAGCTAGCAATTCTCAAAATGATGCACACAATTCTCGTAGAGCTTACTTTAGTATTAATAAACCATTACTGTTTGCATTCAGTGTTTTAAGCTTAGAGGTATAGCATGTATTGCCCAAATTACACTCTTCCGTGTGGATTACAACTCACTATTTCAATTTGCTCATCTTTAGAACTTTTTTGTTTTATATCTCTTTCTCTAATGTACTTTTTGATTTTATTATTTTAAAGTTAGCTTCTTTTTTATTTTTAGATTTAATAGTTTTATATTTTGCTGTATTACTTTGTGTAGATATTATATAAATACTCACACATGTTCTTTTTCTTTAAAACAGGAATATGAATATTATAAAATATGGGATTCAGAACATAAATTATAAAAAGAGTAAAGAGTATAGCATTATATAAGGGATATAATTCAGCAAAAACAACATTTATAAATATATATATATACCAAATAATATGGCATCCTCACATTCTTTATACAATCTCTATATATACTAACATCCACATATAAGAGAAAGCATATAGAATTTGTTTTTCTGTTTCTGGCTTATTTCATATAGCATAATGATCTCCATTTTCATTCATTGTGTTACAGATGTCAAGACTTCATTCTTATTTATGGCTGAATAATATTCCATCACACACACACACACACACACACACACACACACACATATATATGTATATATCTCTATGCAATAGCTGAACCCCTAGGTTGACTACTCATCCCTGTTTTATTTCTTTTTGAATCCCTAGGGCCAAACACAGAGTCTGGACTGTTGAGAGCACTGAAGTAATATTTGTTGAATGAATAAGATAAAAGAAGCAATCAATTAGAAAATGTAACAGAAAAAAAAAGGTCTCATTCCCAATTGGAAAAATATTGAAAAAGTTAGAAAGAAAGAAGGGCAATAAAACATACTTAAACCTGATCAACCTAACAAGGCATATACAAGACCTATCTAAAGAAAATTCTAAACTTTAGAGCATAGAAAAAGAACAGAAGAAACAAAGAGACTCACAATATTACTAGATAGGTTGAATCACTGTTATAGAAATGGCCAGGGGCTGGCGCCTAGTGCAGTAGGTTAATCCTCCGCCTGAGGTGCGGCATCCCTTGTGGGCACCAGTTCTAGTCCCGGCTGCTCCACTTTCGTTCCAGCTCTCTGCTATGGCCTGGGAAAGCAGTAGAAGATGGCCCAAGTCCTTGGGCCCCTGCACCCATGTGGGAGACTGGAAGAAGCTCCTGGCTCCTGGCTTCGGATTGGCTCAGCTCCAGTCTTGGCCAACTGGGGAGTGAACCAATGGATGGAAGACCTTTCTCTGTCTCTCGCTCTCACTGTCTGTAACTCTACCTCTCAAATAAATAAATAAAAGTCTTTTTAAAAAAAGAAATATCATTTCTGTCCAAATTATTCCACAAATTAAATGCAGTTACAATCAAAATTCAACATAATTTGAAGCTGATGCTAGAACTCATCCAGAAAAGAAACTGTATAAAAGTAGCCAAGATAATTTTAGAAAAGAAAAAAAAAGAGCAAATATTCTAGCAGATATCAAGATATCTTAGAAAGCTACAGTTATTCAGATAGTATAGTATTCATACAAGAATAGTCAAAGATATCAGTGAAACAAAACACAGATCCTAAGCTAGATCCATTTGTATAAATGAAAATTCAGGATATGATTAATAAAGAAGTATTTCAAATCAGTGTGAAGAGGATGAACTCTTCAGTAAGTGTTGTTTCACTTGGTGATTAAAAAAAAATATGTGCTTATGTGTATTTGAATATATAACATATATATGTATTACACCTGTATATATACATGTATATGTACACGAGTACTGCAAAAAGTTCATGGATAATGAAATTAGAAGAAAAAGTTATTTTGATGTAAAAATTTGAGAATCCATGCATAGGTTTTCATAATACATATTTCCCACAAAATTTTTGAAGACCCCTCCTGTGTACAGATTTCAATTTTTTTCTACCAAAATAAAGTTCTTTTAATATAGTTGTTGATGAACTTTTTGAAGTATCCTCATGTATATGTATTTATATACACATAGAGACACAAAGAGACAAAGAGAAATCCCTACCTCATAATATGAGCAAAAATTAATTCCATATGGATTGAAGAACTCTACAAAGTTGCAAAACTATTAAATGATTAGAAGAAAATATAGTAGAAGTAATTTAAGAGGAGAGAACGACATTTTAAGTAAGACTCAAAATCCAGAAATCCTAAAGATAAAAGTAGATAAAGCTGACGGGATCAAGAATTTTTAGCTTCTGTATTTTATTCACCACAAGTAAATAAATGGTATTTTATTTAGCAATAACATAATTACAATGTAGCTATGATTTTACAGCTATTGGCATTTTGTTATATGAATATAAAAATATAATGGTCAATATCAATACCAAAATATAAACAATTAAAATAAATGGGCCAGGGATATGGATGAGCAACTCACCAACAAAAAGAAATGCCAATAGACAATAAACATAGGGTAAAATGGTCCACCTTACAAGTGACCAGGGATGCCTTTTGCATTCATAAACTGTCAAATGGAAATCGGACCATATCAAGTGTTGATAAAGTTGCAGTGAGACTGCCTGCAAGTGTATAAATTGGTACTAGCATTTTAGAGACCAATTTTAGTGTTTAATAAAACTGAAATATTAAAAACCTACCAATTTTCCATCAAGGAATATACCCTAAAGAAACACGTGTGTATGCAGACAAGAAGATGCCCCAGGTTGTCCACTGCAGAATTGTAAGTATTATCATTAGTAAACAACTTAAATAGTTATCATTGGGAAAACAGCTAAGCAGATTATGATATGTGCATCCTATGCTGCAGTTAAAATGAATGGGATAGATTTACATGTACTGCCATGTTGTTATCCTCAAGACATGCTATTGAATGAAAAAAAATCAACTTGCAGCACAACAGATTCACTCTGATGTAATTTATTTAAAAAAATAACCCCCACAAACTACACATAACTGCATGTGTACAGATAACAATTATCTGGAAGATTTCACTCCAAACATAATTTCTGTCTTGGAAGACATGTGAAGTAGGGCACTGAAGGAGGATATTGGTATTATTTAACATGTTCACATTGAGAAAATATTCACCTATTAGTTCTGAATTTGTAAAGATACATTCAAAATAGAAGTGATGAGGAACAAAGGTAGGGACTCTACTTCCATGTTGGTGTTTTGTAAGTGAGAAAAGGGAGTTCAAGACAAACTGAGCGGCTGTCTCAAGAGCACACTGTTAATTAGTGGCAGAAGTAGAATTGGACTCGAGGTTCCTGATCTTCCAGGCCAGGGAACACCAAGTGGGTAATCATTTCCATTAGTAGTTCTAATCCCACTTCTTCCAATCAACAATAGAAGTCATTTTGTGATGTCACCAGGATTGTCGTTTTGGAATTATTAGACCAATGCCATCTTTGTAAAAGCTATATAGGCCAGGGCCAGCACTGTATCACAGCAGGTTAAAGCCCTAGCCTGAGGTGCAGGTATTCTATATGGGCGCCAGTTCTAGTCCCTGTTGCTCCTCTTCTGATCCAGCTCTCTGCTGTGGCCTGGGGTAGCAGTGGAAGGTGGCCCAAGTCCTTGGGAATTAAAAAAAGAAAGAAAGAAAGAAAAAGCTATATAGGCCAAACAGAAACCTCTGGTTCATATAGAATGGAACACAACAAAACATCATTTTCTCTAACCACCTATTGACCTTATGACAAATTATTTTGGTAATCACAATACTAGATTTTTTTTGTGATATGCATGAGGAAAACAAGTCACAATAGACCTCATCTAATGCCTCATGGTGCTGAATGATTACTTTTATTAAATATGTTTTTCTTAGGGATTTAGTGTTTTATTTTTCTCCAAAACCCTCTGTACAGCTCTGAAAATAGTTTTATTTATAGTTTCTGAAAACTTCTTAAGCTCCAGAAACTTGGTCTTTAATAATTGTAACACTAGATAAAGCAAAAAGGATACATTCTTTGAATCAACATTTGGACCCTCCTCAACATGACCTCAGATAACCATTGCAGGAATTCTTTCTCTATTGACCTGTAAGAATTTATGCCTCTTCTCCAACTGCACTAGGCTACTAGTGTCACTGGGCCACATCTTTTCCACTCTTATCCCTAAGACATTTCTCAGGCATGTGTGTGTCTCCAGCTTGGTACTTCTATCTACCTATTCAAACGCAAACCTAGCACCAGTGCAATGGTTTTCCAAAATGCCCAAATTCTGGGGAAAGACAGGAGTTCAAATCTCTGTCTCTTACAATTTCTGTGTGATCTTAAGCAATTTACTTAATATATTGGAGTTCCAGTCTTTTCATGTTGAAAATAGCAATAATAATACCTTTCTCATAGAGAGAGCTTGAGGACATGTAACACGTTTAGCACAGTAGGTGGGAAATGCTAAGCCGTTATTATCATTACCCATTTTTTAGCAATCTCCCTACAAGGACTTTATCCTCAAATATGTGCAAACATCTGATCACATGCACACATGAGTTGACAGGAGCTTGCCTGCACACAGATTTCATACATGGGGAAAGACCAAGTGATGCTTGTCTTAGCAACCAAAAAGAGTCAGGTCAATTGTGATCCAATAGCATTGTAAAGTGCCCCGCCCCGGTCTTCATACTCTGAAGTTGGCAGAAGCCCACATTCATTTCTCAAGTGTACTCTGCTTGGACTCGAAGTGTGGAATGGTTGACTCCAAAAGTACCTGAAGAAATGAGCTTCTGCAAGTGGGGAGAAACAACAGTGTCACCTCAAACAGCCATACTAGAGCTGCGACTTCATTAGGGAAGACAAAAAGCCCCCATTTCCCCCACCATGGGTCAGGTTTACTGCTGTCTGAAATTTTCCCATTAGAATTTGAAGTCTACACGACCCGGAATTTGGGGTCATGGGCAAGCCTTTCTGGAAAACAGGTTATTTGTGAGCATGGGAATTTGAAAGGAAGTACTGCTGTCTCTGGACTAAGTGGCAGGTCTTGATGAAAATGCAAATACCTTACAGAGAGTGCAGTGGTGTTTTCATCCATTTACACCTCAGTGTGAATTTCTGGATCAAGTGTATTCCAAGAAAAACACCAAGGAAAACAAGCTTTCAAAGATCAAGATTAGAGAGAAGAAAAGGTCACTGCAGTACGCCTGGGTAACTACCTCTAGGCAGAAGGACACAGGAAGAGGGCTATGCAGAGGACAGCACTTAAAGATCATGTCCTGATGCAGGAACATTGATTTACAAAGCAGGTTAATACAAAAATGCATCCCACTTACTTTTTTATGTACCAAAGCAATCTAAGCTCTCCAGAATCATTGGATATATTTGTATGAGACTATTTCTGGTAGAGGGGATCACTTTAGTTGGTTGTGGACTAATTTCCTAGAATATTTCCCAGAATCTCAACGGAAAACAGCATTTGAGCACTCTATTTTTCTTGAAAGACTTCAATTGATGATTCATATGATGAACATACTTCCTTGTCTTCCACCAAAAACAACCCCATTTTTAAAACAAAATGGTGACTTTGAGAATTTGCTACTTACACGAACCTGGAGAAGGAAGAGGGGTAACTTGTGAGTCAGGAACATTTGTTCCTACAAAGGTAAATCCTCACAACTGACTTCGCTGCCCACTCTGGCTGAAGTTTCCATGCTGTAAATCAGTCTCTAGCTAGCACTGCTATACTATATTGGCATCTTCTACCAAAGTCTCTGAATCCTTCAAGATAAAAGTTTCAGAAAAGCAGGGGAACTATGGCTTCATCATCCCTGGGTCTTAAGATGATCAACTCTGCAGTGTCTGGAACCTAAGAGATATTCAGTGAAGTTGATCAAAGAAATGAATGTGGGAAGGAAGGAAGGAAGGAAGGAAGGAAGGAAGGAAGGAAGGAAGGTGTAAATGAAGGAATAGATTACTGAAGGGAAGTCAAGAAGTCAGAGTACGCAGAACTCTTGGCTCAGGTCTTTAAGGCCTACAGTGGGTACAGGGTATTCTCCAGTAGGAGACTGAGAATGAGTTAGTTGTCTTTACCCTAAGGGGAAGAGATTAGAGGGCTCAAGGTAAAGTGCTGCTACAAACCCCAGCTGCAAAAGCCTTGGGGTTGTAACACGCGGAAAGAATCTTCAAAGAGCCCTCTCCCACATGCTTCCAGCCTTGGCCAACAACACTACCTCTCCTGGGAGTAGGTGGTCCTCAACTTCTGCACACTCTCCTAATGGCACAAAAGAAGAACCAGGTCTGGAGCCAGAAGACCAGGATTCAAATCCTGATTCTGCCACTTACACACTCCAGTCCCTTGGGCAAGGCAGTGGAAACCTGTGAGTCTTACTTTCTTCCTCTGCAGAGGCCATGACGAAAAGCCTCCTCCTGCGGGCTGTTTTGCAGAGTCAGTGGGTCAGTTTATGTGAAACTAGTAGGAATTTAGAAAATGTTACACCCTCTCTCCTATTCCTGCCCTTCAGTGGTATTGTTGGCCTAGATTAGGAATCCCCTAAGGCCTCTGAGATTCCAGGGGAAGACAAACAGACATTTCATCAAACCTGACATCTCGGATGTCAGCAAAGGCCTTGAGAGTGTGGAGGAGGAGGAGGGGAGCAGATAGGAGCAGGCAGTGGAACCATGGGATAGCGAAAATAGCTGGGGAAAGGAAATAACTGGAGACCTTGTAATACTTTACTAAGGAGAGGAGGGAGGGGAAGGGAGAGAGGCTGGTAGGGCAGAGGCTGTACTTTAGGAGAGATCGAAAGAAGCTGGGAAATTCCCAGAGTTAAGAAGAGCAGTGTCCCTTGTTGTTGACTTGGTAGCACTAACCCCTGGTGGCTGCCATGAAATAGGACCTTAATCTCCTGGGGCTACGGGGGGGGGCAGGGGGGGCCGGGAAGGGGGGTCAGTAAACACAACAGTTTCAGCCAGGCTCCTCACAGGGAGGTCTGCTATCCAGCTACACCTCCATGAGCACAAGCACTGCCACTCTGGAGACTTCAATCCCACTGTAGTCTGGACTGGTTGGTTATGAGAGTTCAAGGAGGGGAAAGGAAGTGTCTGGGCATGTTGCATTCAGCTGACACACACACCCACTGTGGCCCTGAACAGGCTTGCGGCAATGTCCAAAGGCACCTTGCGACCTTTCAGTATTAGCTCCCTTCAAGGAAGGTCGCAGAGAAAGGAGTAAAGGAATGGAGGAGCAACCCTCCTACTTGAAGGGGCTGGAGCATCTTGGCTCTGTCCCCAGCAGTCACAGAATGACACGAGATGTGCCCCCACATCACCTTCACCCCCTTAAGCACTCCATCATGTCCCTGAAAATCCATATGCCTTTCCAGAGTTTCCCCTTCCGAGGCCTCCTTCAGGTCTGAGATAGCCAAATGGTTGCCATGGGAACCTGCCCCTCATTTGCGTCTAATCACCTGTTCTAGAGGGATAAAGCTTCAACTCCCATTTCTATTAGATGAGATCACATCAATCAGTTATACTAATTTCCTATAGTGTTTCTGAGAATTCCAGCTGGAAATAGCTTTTATGTTTTGTTAAAAGAAGCTAGTTGTTGCTCCATGGATTGCATACCGCCACCACCCTGCCTGCCCTGTGAAAACCTCTGTTTTTAATACATTTGTGTCCAGTCAGATGGTGATGATAAAATTTCAGCCCTCTAAAGTGGGTTTAATCCATTCAATGTCAAAGTTGAAACTTCGATATTGTCAAACTTCCAGCTCCTTTTAGAAATAGAAGCTGGCAAAATAAACCTCTTCAATTAGTATTGTAGGTGAACTAGGAACACACAGTAGACAGAAAATCCTACTCCTGTGGAACTGGCCTCTGGGCCCTGTGTGTCACATCACACAGCATTGTATGTGAAGAAAAGCACATTTTCCTGATGTACTGCATTTTCTCCAGAAGGGAGATGGCAAACCTACCGTGTTTTTCTCTCGTCCCCGCATTTGGTGTTTTTCTCCCATTACTGGAAGCTGAAGTCCTTCTGACAGTAGAAGGTAGGCTGGTGCTCAGAGATTCAGGGTTGAGCTGGCAATTGCAGCTTCCTGTCCCTGAGATGGCTTTCACTTCCTCGGTCCAACTCACTCTGGCTCCAAGATGGAATACCCACCCCTTCTGCTTCCCTCAATCAGTCAAAGGCCTGCATAGTATGACGTACTCCACCTGCTGCCAAGTGGCAGGTCAGAGGCCATTCTGCTCCCGCACTCCCACATTCCTGTATTTGCCCATACAGAGTATCAGGACTAGCACAAAACCTCTCCTAGAGGCTTCATGCTCACAGGGCTTAAAGCACACACTGGCATTTTTAGTTCCAGGAGAAATCGGGTGAAGGGAAACTTTGGTGCTTGAGTTGGAGACAAGGAGTAGAAATAGAGTCAAGGAAAAGGAGATGTCAGAATCAGTGACCGAAGGCAGCTGGACTCTGGAGAGATGGGCAGAAGCAAACTGAGAGCTAGGACTTGATGGGGGGCTCCTAAGAGGGGATTTACTTTGCATTTAGCTGGCTCTTATTGGTGACTTCTTTGTGATTCAGGGTCTGATTCATTAGTACCGTGCCCCCTCCTCATCTTGTAGGAGCATGAGAAAGATACAGGAGGGGAGGCAGACCCACCAGAGCTATGGAGCACTTTGTAGCAAAGAAACTCAGAGCTACCTGCAGCGCAGTGAATTTTATTAGTGAGCATTATCTCTCTTGCTTTCAGAAAATAACAAATGGCCTTAATAGCTTAAGGCATCGTTACCAACAAAATATATACTGCAACTTCCTTATAACATTTTTCACTATAGAACAAAACAAGGCAGGTCCATCATGGACCCCATTAAAGGAGCTTTAGTTACTGAGGTATCAAAAGCACCTTGCCATTAGGTGTTCCCAAGACAAGAAACCTGAGGAAAGTGTTATTGCAATGCCACAGGTAATAAAAGCATCTAACAAAATGAGGTACTTTCTTTCCTTGGCAGCAATGTTTCCATCGACTGCTAGCTGGATATACTTTGGCCCAGGCCCCCACATGGCCAATAGCAACAAATCTGAAGATCAAAGGCTAGCATTAGTTGAGTCAAGGTCAGTAATCCTACTCACAATAAATCCAAGGAAGGGTGGGGACTTGGCATTTGACTCAGTGGTTAAGACGTCACTTGGGGAGGGGGGTAGCACAGCAGCACCCGCATCCCATGTGAGCATGAGTTCAAGTCCTGGCTGCTCCACGTCCAATCCAGCTCTCTTCTCATGTGCCTGGCAAAGCAGTAGAAAATGGTTCAAGTGCTTGGGCCCCTTATTCACATGGGAGACCCGAAAGAAACTCCTGGCTCCTGGCTCAGTTTGCCCTGGCTCCAGCCTTTGTGGCCATTTAGGGAGTGAACCAGCATATGGAAGATCTCTCTCTCTCTCTCTCTCTCTCTCTCTCTCTCTCCCTCTCTGTCTCAACTTTGTCTTTCAAATAAAATAAATGAATCTTTTTTTTTTTATTTGACAGGCAGAGTTAGACAGTGAAAGAGAGAGACAGAGAGAAAGGTCTTCCTTCTGTTGGTTCACTCCCCTAATGGCCGCTAAGGATGACGCCCTGCACCGATCCGAAGCCAGGAGCCAGGTGCTTCCTCCTGGTTTCCCATGTGGGTGCAGGGCCCAAGCACTTGGGCCATCCTCCACTGCCCCCCTGGGCCACAGCAGAGAGCTGGACTGGAAGAGGAGCAACCGGGACTAGAACCCAGCACCCATATGGGATGCCGACTCCACAGGCAGATTAACCAAGTGAGCCACGGCACCAGCCCAAATAAAATAAATAAACCTTTTTAAAAAGGCACCAGCTGGAATGTCCACATCCTCTATTGGGATGCCTGGGTTTGACTCCCAGGTCAACTTCTGATTCCAGCTTCCTGATAATACATAATTTGGGAGGCAGCAGGTGATGGCTCAAGGACTTGGGGGCCTGCCATCCATGTAGGAGATCTGAATTGTGTTTTGGGCTCCTGGCTTTGGTGTATCCCAGCCCTGGCTGTTGCAGGCTTTAGAGGAGTATGAATTAGGAGGTGGGATATCTCTCTCTCTGGTCTCTCACTGCCTTTCAAAAATAAAATATAAAATCGATCAATCAAAATTTAAAAATAAAGAAGTAAATCCAAAGATGGGCTTATCAGGAATTTGATAAACCTACAAAGGATATATCATATACCTGGATACTTATTTATTCCTTGCCCTTGTCCAAAAAGAACTGGAGGTAACTTACAATTGGTTAACTCTTGATACAGTTTGATTAAAGTCTATTAACAAATAATAAAAGAAGTATAAAAGGAAAGATAAAGGGGCAAATAAAATTTCTTGATCCCACTGGCCCCACCATACTTTTACAATGCTAAAACAATCAAGCATACATTTTAGAACTGAGTTTCCTAGCAACCATGGTGAAAATCAAAACATGGTGTTTACACTTGACTTCTGATAATGCCGTTCTTGCTAACCTTCATACGGATTTCTGTAAGTTGTGATCCACTTGTCTCATGATCAGTTAAAAAGGGTTTGCAGGAAAGTATAATCAAGCTGATCTAAGGAGTTGGGATTTAGGAAACCAGATATTTCCTGGACATTATCGTAGAGGGCTCAGTGCTCTTCTGTGGAGCTCTTGGATTAATAAATCTTTTGGGACATTCCATGGACAATTAGGCCCTTTTTTCTGCCTGAATTCCATCCGTTCCCAGGCCTTCTTGGTCCTCCAAATCAACAGTGTTCAAAGGGAAGACTTGTCTGAGATCTCTTCCCTACATGTTCCCATCGCTTCCTCACCCTGGAAGCCAGGCCCAGCTCCTAATTTTCTGCAGGCTGAACTCTAGCATAATTCAGCTTGGACATTGTAAGTGCCATCATCACTGTCAGACTTTTCTGGATTCCCCGTTTGGTCTTGAGAAATGGAAATCAGTCTCCTTCAGAAGCCATGGGTTGCCTTTGTTTCCCAATTTTGCGTGAGTGGTGAGCACTCTCCTTGGCTTCCCCATCACCTCTTTCTGATATGCAGACTCAAAAATCTGGAGAGTTGATGTGAACCCTCTTGCTGGAGTATGAACGGGGTGTTTTCTCATTGCTCTCACTGTCTGGCAGAAGAAACCGGACACGTTCCCTCAGAGAAACAAACATTTTCCTGGCCCTGATCTTGGAGAAGAATTTGTCATGAATTTTTCTATAAGGAGGAGCATTGAGCAATATAATAGATGATGTCCTGGAACAGGAACAAAATATGGGAAGCCAGCTGCTAACTCTACAACAAAAAAAGTCAGTTCACAACTCTGCATCTGGTGCTCATAAATCAAAGCCTCACTGAGCTTGTGATACTGCTGCTAACACGCCAAGACCATGAAAATTTGGTCCGGGAGCAGGCACACCACCACACTCCCGTCCCAACTGGGCTTTCCATGCTTTTCAGAGTATGAGCTCTGCATATTCCCATTCTGCATTCTGTTTTCTGAGCCTTAGCCTGGATCTGCTAGATGTGATGAAAATCATTGCTCAGGGCAAGTGTGGGGCAGACAACCCTGTGAAAAGGGGGATTTTGAGACTCCATCCCCCCTACCCCATACAAGGGGTCTTCCGAAACCTCACAGAAAATGCGTATTATGAAAAACTGTGCATGGATTTAAAAAATAAAATCTTCTTTTCATGCTATTTTCTGTGAATTTTTGAAGCCCCCCTCCCAATAGCAGATAGCAATATTTGGCAGCAAGGAAGAGAACTGAAGAGTTCTCAAGAAATGCCCCTCTAACTCTTGATCACTCTGCTTGGCAGTTCTCTCAAATTCCACACCTCCGAAGACTACCTGTTGGAGAAGGCTTCTCTCTCTGGTCTGAGATGCACTGACATAGGGGCTTATCCTAACACCCCGCCCCCGCATGCACGCCTTCATTGCCCTGGGCTTCTCATTTCCCAACAAGCAGGACACGCCTGATTGACAATGATTGGCAAGAAAGGGGAGGATGAGGAATATGGAGGTGGAGAGGGAGAAGAGAGTCAAGCTGGAGAGGAGTTCTAGCTCCAGTCCTGCTTCTCAGGAGCCGGAGGCACACCCTTTCCTCAAATTTAGTTGTCTTTAATTTCTCTTTCTTTTTAAAAATGAGATTTTATTTTTATGTGAGAGAGAGAGAGTGAACAAGAGAGTGAGAGCGAGAGAAAGAGAGCCCTCCCATCTATTGGTTCACTCCCCAAATGTCCATGATGGCCAGGGCCAAAGCTGGTAGCTAGGAACTCAGTCACAATCACTTGAGCCAGCACTGCTGTCTCCCAGGGTCTGCATTAGCAAGAAGCCGGAGTCAGGAGCCAGAGCCAGAAATCCAACCCAGGCACTCCTTCAGCTATGGGATGTGGATGTCTTAACCGACATCTTGACCACGAAGCTAAATGCTTACCGCTCTTAAACCTTTCTTTCCCAGAGAAACCACCAAAACATGAGAGAAGAACAAGTGAGGCACCTATTTGGAGAAGGGATAAAGAGGAAGTCATCACATCTGAGTCCTACTTTCACTTCTGCCTCTCTCTGCAGGGACAGTATACAAGAAACCACCCCGGGAAACATATTGCTTCATATTTGGCTTCCTATCAGTAAAATTCAAGTTTATGTAACTCCCAATGTCAGTCTTCTAGTATAACTCTTGAGGTCTTTGTTCATTCATTCCAAAAATAAAGTAGTTTCCACCTGAAGGGTAAAATTGCATGTCTTAGATGCTGTGTTAAGCATCTAAGATCCCAATTCCTGGAACCTCTGAATGTCACCTTTTGTGGCAAAAGAGCTTTGGCAGATGTGATTTATGTTAATGATTTTGACATAGGGAGATTACCCTGGATTGCTTGGGTAGGCCATAGATGTAATCCCAAGAGTGATGTAAGAAGGGGGCAGAGGGAAATTTGTAGAGGAGATGATACACCATGACAGAAGCCAAGAAGCATTTGCTACCATCTCTGAAGATGCATGCAAGGGCCTTGAGATGTGAGGCCCAAGGACTGCAACTCCAGAAGCTGGATAAGGCCGCTCTGCAGCCTCTGGCGGGAGCAGAGCCCTGCTTACTCCTGCTCATTGGCCCTGTGGACCAACTTCAGGCTTCTGGCCTCCAGAACTGTAGGACAACATGCTTGTACTGCCTGAAACTACTACTTGTGTGGCAACTGGTTATATATAGCAGCAACAGGAAACAGATACAGGTGTTCTGTGTTCCGCCTATGTCAGGAAATCAGCCCATCCTCCTCGGTTCCCCATGCCATGAAAGATGACCCTCCAAAAAGAAAAGGGTGGGGAGCTACCAGAGAACATGAGGATTTGGCCATCATAGAGAAACTTGGAGAGTCCGCCATGAGGACAGAAAGGGACGCCTATGGAGGAGAGGGTGTCTAAGTAAGGGCTACCTCTGAAGACAGAACCCTATTCCTGGGAAAAGGCTTTGAGGGATTCTCAGGCATGAAGACTTCCTGAAGCTTTTATTTTCCATCCCCCAAATGAGAAACCATAAAAGAGCGTTTCTAAGAGATTAGATTTTGGAAAGTCAGACGAGGACCAAATTGGAATTGCAGCTTTTCAATGTTAGGAAAGTCACTTGGCCTCTCTGAGTTTCCATGCCTTTCATCTGTATAGTAGGAATAATCACATTTATTTCATACAATTTTTGATAGAGTGAAATGAAATAAAGGATGGGATGTTACTGTGGCTGGCAGATAGTAAGCCCTTGATTAGCTTTACTTAGTAGCTCTGGCCTCCTTGTCCCTAGAGAGCTCCTTCTAAGCACTGTTTTCTGCTACTTAATTTCCTCCCTATTGTTTCTCTTGCCTTGGACACAGGTGAGGGCCTCTTCCTCAACCTCACACAGATACTATGTGACTTGGCATATGGTCCTGGGCTTAGATTTGGGAACATTAGAATAGGTGAACGGAGAACAGCTGTCCAGGGCCTAGAACTGGCTGACAGGGAGGCTACCAGGCACAGCTACAGGTTACCATGACAACTAATTCTCTTCCAGGCTGGAGAAACCTGACTTGGGGGAGGGAAGGGGAGAGAAGGGACACACAAGCACACACACACACAGAGAGAGAGAGAGAGAGAGAGAGAGAGAGAGCGCGCGCAATAGGGCTTGAGTTGCAAGGTTCTGGTTTGTGAGAATGGGAAAGACCTGGCAAAGGTCAGTGCCTCAGCATCTAACTTGGTATCCTCACTTCTAGTCTTGTGTTCTGGGGCTTGGACCACCTTGGTTAGGATCTCTTCTTCCAGAATTACATTTATTAAAGTCTGATGAGTCCCCTTGAGATAAATAAATAAATAATTGACAAATTGAAAAAGACTAATGACTCGAGGTCACGGAGGGAACTCTCTGGGGAATAAACGATTTGGATGTGGAGGAAAAGCCATGACTTTCTGAGCCAGGCAAAACACATCTCAGCACTCAGGAAAAATATATCCACCATGTTAGGCAAGAAACTCTGGACAAGGAGTTTCTGGCCGCAAGATCATGAGACTTAGCAACAATTTGAAGCAATGTGGTTTAGAAGCGAATGAAAAAAATGAAAAGTTGGTAGCATGAAAGCCTTGGTTCAAATCCTAATCTTACTATTTATGACCTGAGCAAACTCAAGTAGGGTATTGAGCATTTATGACTGTATTAGTTTTCTATGTCCTGCAAGGACATTCTTGTTTATGTCTTTTGGTAAACTAATATTTAGCTTAGCTATATACTTAGGAGAAGAATTGCTGGATCGTGGCACAAAAGTACTTTTAGCTTTAGTAGGGCTTGTCAAAGTTTTTCAAAGTCGCTGTCCCAAATTACTCTCCCACTAGCATTGTATGCACCATCCAGGTGTCCCGTATCTTCACTGATTCTGTTGACATTTCTTTTCATCATAGTCATTCCTGTGGATATTGTTCTGCAATAAATCCTTGTTGTTCACTTTGTATGACATCATAGTTCATCTCTCATAGTAGCTGGTTTTTTTTTTAAGATTTATTTATTTTGAAAGCCAGAGTTCAGAGAGGCAGAGGCAGAGAGAGAAAGAGAGGTCTTCCATCTTCTGGTTAACCACCACCCCCCCAAAATGGCTACATTGGCCGGAGCTACGCCAATCCGGAGCCAGGAGCTAGGAGCTTCCTCCAGGTCTCCCATGCGGGTTCAGAGCCCAAGGAGTTGGGCCATATTCTACTGCTTTCTCAGGCCATAGCAGAGAGCTGTATCAGAAGATAAGCAGCCAGGACTTGAACCAGTGGCCATATGGGATGCCAGCGCAGCAGGTGGCGGCTCCAATAGTGGCTGTTTTAACTCTTGTCCACTCATTCATTCAAAAAAAAAAAAAAAAAAAGACTGAGCGTGTTCTTTTTATTTAACCCAGGAAACTTTTATCTTTTATTTAAGGTATACAAGCTCCATGAATCTCATAAATACAATTTGGGAACATAGTGATTCTTCCTACCCTACCAGCCCTCCCAGCCACACTCCCACTCTTCTTCCTCCTCCCTCTCCTATTCCAACTCTTATTTTTTACTAGTATCTATTTTCAATGAACTTTATACACATAAGATTGACCCTATACTAAGTAAAGAATTCAATAAACAGTATTAAAAAAAAACTGTTCCTCAACAGTCGAGACACAGGCTGTTCAAAGTCATTGCATTTCAAAGTGTCAATTTCACTTCTATAGATTACCTTTTAGGTGCTCTATTAGTTACCATAGATCAGGGAGAACATATGATATTTGTCCTTTGGAGACTGGCTTATTTCACTAAGTATGATGTTTTCCAGTTTCATCCATCTTGTTGCTAATGACAGTTTCATTTTGTTACCGCTGTGTAGTATTCCATGCTGTACATATCCAATAATTTCTTTATTTCAGTCTTCAATTGATGGGCATCTGGGTTGATTCCATGTATTAGCAAGGAACATGGGAGCACAGATAACTTATTTATTTGTTTGTTTATTTATGCATTTATTTTAAAGATTCATTTATTTGAAAGTCAGAGTTACACAGAGAGGCAGAGGAGGGTGAGAGAGGTCTTCCATCTGCTGATTCACTCCCCAGTTGGCCACAATGGCCAGAGCTGCACCAATCTGAAGCTAGGAGCCTGGAGCTTCTTCCAGGTCTCCCACGTGGTTCCACAGACACAAGAACTTGGATCATCTTCTACTACTTTCTCAAGCCATAGCAGTGAGCTGGATCAGAAGTGGAGCATCCGGGACTCGAACTGGTGCCCACATGGGATGCCAGCACTGTAGGCAGCGGCTTTACCTGCTACGCCACAGCGCTGGCCCCACAGATAACTTTTTTATTTACTGGTTTCATTTCTCTTGGGCAAATTCCCAGGAATGGGATGGCTAGGTGATATGGTAGGGCTATATTGAGATCTCTTAGGTATGTCCAAACTGTCTTCCACATTGGCTGTACCATTTTACAGCCCCACTAACAGTGGATTAGTGGATTAGGGTACCTTTTTCCCCACATCCTCACCAGCATTTGTTGATGGATTGTTGATTTCTGTGTGAAAGCCATTCTAACTGAGGTGAGGTGGAACCTCATTGTGGTTTTGATTTGCAATTTTCTGACAGCTAGTGATCCTGAGCATTTTTTCAGGTGTTTGTTGGCCATTTTAATTTCTTCTCTTGAAAAATGGCTGTTCAAATCCTTTGCGCATTTCTTAACTGGATTGTTTGTTTCGTTGTTGAGTTTCTTGAGTTCTTTATAGACTCTGGCTATTAATCCTCTCTCAGTTCCATAGTTTGCAAATCATTTCTCCTGAGCACTTTCTGAGCGCCAGATACTGTGCCAGCTTCTGAGATACATAGTCCTGAAGTTTTCAGTTCCATGTCCACTCACCTCCCCTCCTACAGATGATCTGCTGGCAACAAGAACATGAGCCAGTGCATGGTACACAAACATCTGAAAATTCAGAACGTTTCTTGTTTAATATCCTCTCTCCACCTCCAGATATTTCAATATGTTCAGCAGAACTCTTTGCATTTTCTGGAAAATACCATCCCCATATTTGCCAAAACAAACATTCCACCTAGCTCTTGCTCTTACCCCCTTGTCACCTTTGTCAAGATATTTGTGCCAGCCAGTCTCACCCTTGACCTCACTCTATGTCTCTAATCTCTACATATGAACTAAAAAATGCCTGTTAACAAACTTTAGCTAACATGTGTGATGACCTCTAAGATGACACTCTAATAAGACCTAGCAGTAGCCCTAGAACCCTTTGAGTATCTATTTTGCTCCTTTAATTTCAACACAAAATCTCTCCCTAGTGTTCTCTACTCATTGTCTCAAATTTGCTCAAAGCTCACCCTTCCTCATCCCCTAAAATCTGGTTCTGTCCTGGAACTGCTCCCTATCACTAAAAATCTTCTGATCACCAAAATGAATAATATTTTCTCATCCTTCTTTCTCTCTGATTCCTCTTCTATGTTTACAATGCTGATCAATGTTCTAGAAATCCCTGTCTCAGAATTTCCCTTTCCTCATGATGTGTCTTGCCTGTCCCCATTCCTAACTGCCCCTTCTTCCCACATCAATTTAAGGGACACACACATCCTCCAAGCTTTTGCACTTGGCTGCTCCCTTTTCCCAAGTTGATCTCACTCATAATTGCAAGGATCGCTTTTATAACATTTCTCCCGATTTCCTTGTTGAGTCTTAATTTATCTCCAGGGTAGCAATCTCCCAACACTGTGACTGGCATCACCGTTCTTCTACTCACAATGGCTCCAAACCTCTGTGTCTCTAACCACAGCCAATCCCTCACCACCCCCACAGCTGATGAGCTGTGGTCTTCTTTTTCTCTGACTGTCATAATGCCTCTGCTCTGTCTGTTCCCCACTATGGCTTTCTTAATTCAAGTGCTTAATATACTTCCCTACACCTGGACTATTGTACTGCAATAGCCTCTTAACTGCCTTCACTCGCTCCCCTCTGCCATCCATCCTCTGCACTGCTGACAGATTAATCTTCGTAAAGCACCACTTTGACTGTCACTCCACTACTTTAAAATTTCCCATGATTTCCGATTGTTTACAAGATCCAGCCCCCCACTCCTTAGGCTGCCAGGAAAGCTTAGCTGCAGCTGCCTTTCCAATCCCCTATCCCATCCCTCCTTTCCAGTACCATTACACTTTCGCTCCTTTCCATGGTCTGACTTGTAAATAATGTGCTGGTTAATTGCATGCATGAGCTCTGCACTCAGATAGGCTCCAGTGAGAAACCTGGCTCTACCACATGTAGTGGTATGACATGGTACATTCCATACAGCTTCTCTGGACTCAGTTTCGTCATCTATAAAATAGGGACAATAATGGAATCCTGCCTCCAGCAGTTAATTATAAAGATTAAATTGGCGTAATGCATAAACTGCTTAGCACAGTGCTGGATGCAGAGAAAAAAGAAAAAAAAACGGAGCTTGCTCCCATTTTACCCATATTTTACACTACTCTCTGTCTCTTCACTCAGTCCATTCTTTCTGCCTTAAATATCCTCTCCCAATCACATCTATTGAAATCCTTTGCATGCTCCAAGGAACACTTCAAATGCTACTTCCCTTAGGATGCCTTCTCTACTTCTTCTAAATCTAGCACTTTGCTTGAACTCCTCTCAGTATTTTTCATCCCACCTTGGCATAAAGCTATCGCCTTCTATGCTAGTCAAATCCCCTTCACTCTCTAACCATGCTCGGATAATATCTATTTCCATTATAGCACCTACCCCAGGATGGGGTTCCAGACAGAAACTTTAGTAAATATCTGTTGCCTAACCATGGCTGGAGAACTCATGCTCAAATAGTAACAAGAGAAAATGTAGAGGGTTCTGAGATGGGTCAACCATGACTGTGGAGTAGTTAACGTTGCCTGCGGTGTTACTAGTACCCCAGTCTTTGCTTCCTTTCTTCTGCCAACTCCTACCCCCACTTTCCTTCTTATCCATCATGTTCTTTACCCTCATGCATGGCTGTTAGACTTCTCAGTATATACCATAGCCATTTTTTTAATCCTGCTGATGGCCCTTGTGGGGAAAGAAGTTCCTAGACAACCTCAGATCTTGTCCCTTTGTCCTTACCACTTAAGCGTTGATGAAAACCACCCTCCTATCTACGACAAATTCTTACAAGAGGGGTTCATTAAACTTATGATCCAATTCTCTATCTGGAACTTGTGATTAAAATACAGAACAGGAAATTAGACTCCTTTATGTGACGGCACTTACTGGCCTAACCAGATACCAATCACCACTTTGTATCAATAATATTCTTCAGCTCTTGAAGTTTGCCAGGCCTAAAACTTTGCTTTCTGTCTACAACTAAATTTTGGAAACTAGTCATCCAAGTTTCCAACTTTCTTTCCTGGGCATCTCCTAAATAAATCCTTCAAAGTGTAAATCTAAGCCTGTGTAGGATCACCTGTAAGCTTGATTTGCACTCTCTGAATTTTTTATTATTTATTTGACAGGCAGAGTTAGACAGTGAGAGAGAGAGAGAGACAGAGAAAAAGGTCTTCCTTCTGTTGGTTCACTCCCCTAATGGCCGCTACGGCCAGCGCTGCGCCGATCCGAAGTCAGGAGCCAGGTGCTTCCTCCTGGTCTCCCATGCAGGTGCAGGGCCCAAGCACTTGGATCATCCTTCACTGCCTTCCAAGACCATAGCAGAGAGCTGGACTGGAAAAGGAGCAACCGGGACTAGAACCCCATGCCCATATGGGATGGCGGCTCCGCAGGCAGAGGATTAACCAAGTGAGCCACAATGCTGGCCCCACACTCTCTGAATTTTCAACTATTCAGCTAAGTGTGTGACTACAGAGACAAATAAAATAGGGTCAGTCTCAAGAAATGTTCCATCTAGTACATGAGACTTTGATGAACTTTGAATTTCGAAATGCCACTATGCCACTTGATAAGAAATTTTGGCTCTCTCAGCTCTTGAATCCTAATCACAGCTTCTCTCTGGCATTCCAGCTGTATCTCTTTACAAAAATTGACAGTAATCATCTTTTTATTGCATGCTTTTCATCAAAAAAAAAAAAACAATTGAAGAGAAGGGAGTGAGAATTCATATCTATTGAGTATCTATTTCACTAGGCACTTTGCATACAAGGTTCTCCCTGTCAAGCAACCTAAAGAGATGGGTTTTGTCCCCATTTACAGATCTGGTAGCCGAAACCCACTGAACTCAAGTCTTTTGCCCCAGGTTACTCAACTAGTAAGAGATAAAGTTGAGATTTGATGTTTTTCTCTGACTTCAAAGCATCAGATTTCTCCATTCCATTCTACTAACATCTGTAATCCAGAGAAATTCCTTTTTCTTGGCATTTGTACAGTGGGCCCTCTCCTATAGACTCTGATACCAAATGTTCTCACTGCCACTCCCCATTTGTGATTCCACAGCACCAAATGAAAAGCAAAATGCTTCTTCCAATTGCCCCATTTCCTCTGAATTGAATCCTCTGTGTGGGCAGCTGCATCTCTGGGAACCTAACAGTCTGTCTCCTCTACTGTGTAATCACCACTCACCAATGCACACAGATTGAAACCCTTTATCCTGATTTTATGGGAAAAGCCCTAAAATTGAATCTAGTAAATTCCTCAGGTATGCATTCTAGAAGAAATGAAGCCATCTTTCTCTCCTAACCTCTTCCTTAGATAGAGAGGTCACACTCCAGGGCAAAAATGGATGTGTGATCTTTGATTTGTCTTGCTCAAAAGATTTGGGGGATGTAGTGGTTTCCCTGATGCCATCTGAAAACCAGAGCAACCTAAGATCCCACATTACAAGATTATAATAATTGGAAATAAAGATCAGTTTAAATTATAAGGATGATTCACTGTAATTCAAAGAAAAGCTTAAGAAAATCTACTGTGCTTAAGAATCTAAATGTATAAAATAGACACATAGGAACCAGACAAGTAGTCATATTACAAAATATTCTTCACTCTTCAAAATTTTTCTCTAGGACTACTTTTTTATTATAAACTCTCTTGACACATTTGAAAATGGAGTAGTTTTATAAAAGTTTGAAGTTATACACTTTTCTAAGGAGTTTACTCACCGAATAACTCAAGATATGCCGACAGTGAGACTTTATGCATGTAGCAGACATTCGGTAAATATTTTTCTGACTGAATACTAGAATGGGACTCCAAAATGCATTTGTTTTCCTTAACTTGAATTAACAGCTTTAAAAGCTTGTTAAAGAGCTAAGGTATCCATTTTAATGAATATACTTAAGTCATTTTTAATCAGCAGTATTGATTTATATGAGGTGTACTCAGTTCTCTTGAGGCAATTAAGCATGACCCCTATAATTTTGTTTACAATATCAATTTGCTCAGTAAACCCCTCCTTCATCGCTAGTACAGTAGTAAGGCCCTGTAGTGTCTCATTCGAAGGGTCTCAATTTCTTTTTTTTTCCTTAAGATTTATTTATTTATTTATTTATTTATTTGAAAGACAGAGTTACATACAGAGAGGCAGAGGCAGAGAGAGAGAGAGAGAGAGAGAGAGAGGTCTTCCCTCCTCTGGTTCACTCCCCCAAATGGCCGCAATTGCCAGAGCTGGGCCAATCCGAAGCCAGGAGCCAGGAGCGTCTTCCAGTTCCCCCACACAGGTGCAGGGGCCCAAGCACTTGGGCCATATTTTACTGCTTTCCCAGGCCATAACAGAGAGCTGCATCAGAAGTGGAGCAGCCAGGACTCAAGCTGGCGCCCACATGGGATGCCGGTGCTGCAGGTGGCAGCTTTGCATGTGATGGCCCCAGGGTCCCAATTTCATAATCAGTTTAAGACATTTAATTACAAATCAAAGCCCAAAAAGAAGGATTGATGTTTTGAAGTGGCCTCCTCCTAGGAATATTGAACTGAAGGTGGGGGAGTGGAAGTTTGAAAACACTTTTTCTTAGCTATTGATTCACTTCTGAAACATGCTCTAGAGGAAATAATTATATGTCTGTATCTTTATTTTTGTTTAGTCAACAATTATTGAGTGCCTACTATGGGCAAAAATTTCTACCACTTATTTAAGTGAGCTCCTTAAAAATTGATGTTTATTTAACTAAAAATTAAAGATAGAATACTATTTTGGCAGAAACTCCAAGGAGTACTGAAGTAGAGGTGGAGAGAAGGGTAAAGGGTTCACAGACTATACCAAAGATGGATCAGCTAAGACAGAACATGCTAGAGAAAAGAGACAGGAAATGTAGACAAATCTTTCCCAATATACCAGTGTCACTAAGATTTGGCACTGTTCATCACAACAGAGAATTTTGACTTAGTAATTGGCTCCTCTGAACCCACAAACTTCAGAACTCAAGGTTTGGTGAGAGGTTTGTTGGCATGAGACAGTCTGTGAGAGTCTTTGTATACTCTACCATTTTATTGAACTTGCCCCATGGAGGGGGGAAATATTACCCTTGGAAAGTCAGCTTAAGGGAAATTGATTTTCATGAGAACAACACATTAGGCAAACAGGCAGAACCTGACTCCCTAATGAGAGGAAGTTAAGGCAGGATATTAAGTTGGGCAGTTAGAACAGCAGCTACAGTGAGAGTACTCTTGAATGTGCATCCGGATTCTCCGTCAGGATGAACCAACTATCCAAGAGCATAGTGGCCTGCCCTTCTGAGGAGGAAAAAGTAAAAAAAAAAAAAAAAGTCTATCTGAATTTGTTTGGGTGGAGACCATAAAAGATTTTGGAAATTTTAACTAGGGTGGAAAAAAAAAGTTATCCCAATAAGCATTTACTGAGTTCATAATGGGAATTCACTTTTGAGTTACACATGTGAAGGAAACCAAGGGAAACAATAGAAAACTATGAGATGGCATGGCTCTTATGTTTGACACACTTACAATTTGGGGCTGGAGACAACACATGAAATGACTTAAGAGTTAACATATAGAAACATGCATGTGTTGTACAACAAGAATGAGATTGGCTGGGTACTTTGCTAACACTTTTTATAGATGATTTTATTTAGACCTAAAGAAAATACTAAGAGATAATTTTATTATTAGAAGTACTCCTTATCTTACCGCTGAGAAAATTGAAGCAGCAAGAAGTTAAATTGCCTGCCCTGAGTCACACAGATAGTATGTGGTAAAGTCGAAACTCAAACCCAGGGTTGTCCAACATGAAAGCAAAATGCTCTCAACTACTTCGATATCCTCCTTCCCTGGGACATGATAAATCCTTGTTTGCAGACCAAAGATGCCAGGTCACTGTAACTACTGCAGCTTCCTCACGATTGTAAATTTGTCACCATCAGAGAAGAATGGAGTCTAGGAAAAGGAAGCTTCGTAAAGAAAATGTGAGTGCTACCGGATGGAGATGAGAAATAGCAGGTAAGAGAGGTGCTGAGGTTTTTGCCATCATCAGAGTCAAACACCAGGATGAAGAGTGAAAGGTGCGAGAAAATCAATGTCCCTGCTATTCAGAAGCCTAGCACCATGAGGATAGGAGCAGATAAATATTAGAGTGATGGACGAGGGCATTTCCGTTCTTGATAGCAGGGAAAGGAGCAGGCCTAGAATGTGTAGAAAATGCTTTTTCTTACCTCAGAGGGCAAGATGAACAGAAGAAGGCAATTAGAAAAATAAAGCTGGCTAAATTGTGAACTCTTCAAGTTGGGTATTTCGCATTGTGGGGCCACTTTTTTTTTTTTCCTAGAATTTCTGTTAGCTGTATTCTGAATTCCATCAATTTTGGATTTCTGCTATGGAATAAGAACCATAATTAGAGTCTCTATTTGTCAGGGAAACGACAATCTTAGGAATTCATCCAAATCATTCAGACTCCCAAGTATTACATGCGATATTTCAACAATTGGGAACAAAAGTATGAGCTGTTATTCCTTGCACAACTTATCTGGATAATTGTAGCCACCCCTCACATTTAGGCTCACATATCACATATCATTTGGCCTAAGATATTTCCTGGCCTGTTTCTTTGTCATGTTAGCAAATGGAACAGAACGGGGTGGAGGGGGGAGTATTTGGCATCAAAGAATAGAGTTGAATTAGAAATATCTGTCACCAGGTCTCAATAATGCCTAGCTCCCAGTCTGGTTCTGGGTCTCAGTAATGTTTGTCTGAGGCATGGCAGCAAAGCCTGTCTCCAGACCTCAATAATATCTACCTTCAGGTCTCAAGGTGCAGAAACACAAATAACAGAACCATCCCCCCTGGACACCAGAGGTTTTCACGCATTCAATGTGTCATTCCTTTAAAAAAGCGAGCTGTCTATTATATCCCACAAGTTTATTTCAAAGGAAAAAGAAACTTTACTCCAGATGTTCTTATTGCATCACACAAATTCGAGTTATGGAAGAAAAGCACTATCTTTAGAGTGAGCTTTAAAAAATGGTTAACTTCCTCTTCAGGTAGGGGTAGGAGAGCTACTATTGGTATTAGTCAACGATTCTTCTCTCCTGTCTCAAAGACTGTCTCTGGGTAGCTCTGGGTAGTTTTCCTGCTCATCAGGGTAGTGTCTCTCACAGGTCACTTTCAGGATCAAGTTAATTTGCATTTGAAGTAAGAGTTGACCTATCAGCAGCAGGGGATCCTTTTTGCTGCCAAGGGCCATTTGGATATTCATCATTTGTGGACCCTACAAAATGATCAACTTAAAAATGAGCCTGCTATAGTTGTATTGAATTTCATATCCCACCTGTGGTTGCCTTGGCAGGGCCAGACCAAATGATTTCCGGGCCTTCTGTGGCCCACCCCTGAATGATGAATGTTATTTGTTCATTGCTAAACTTTTGCTGTGATGGATTGGGGTGGCGAGAGGCTCAGCGCAAGGGAGAGCACTGGGTTCCCAGGAGTACAGCCGGGTTGCCAGGAGTACAGTACTGCAGTGCTTTCTTTCCCAGAAGGTTTTCCTGGATTGACTTTAGATGAGGTCATGAGTTTGTGCTTCTGTAGCTAGTCTCTCACTCACTACTTACGCTGCTACATTTTCTTTCTTTCTTTCTTTCTTTCTTTCTTTCTTTCTTTCTTTCTTTATTTTTGACAGGCAGAGTGGACAGTGAGAGACAGAGAGAAAGGTCTTCCATTTTTGCCGTTGGTTCACCCTCCAATGGCCACCATGGCCAGTGCGCTGCCGCGGGCGCACCACACTGATCCAAAGCCAGGAGCCAGGTGCTTCTCCTGGTCTCCCATGGGGTGCAGGGCCCAAGCACTTGGGCCATCCTCCACTGCACTCCCTGGCCACAGCAGAGAGCTGGCCTGGAAGAGGAGCAACCAGGACAGCGGGACTAGAACCAGGTGTGCCTGCGCCGCAGGCGGAGGATTACCTATTGAGCCGCGGCACCGGCCACGCTGCTACATTTTCAATTTTGTGCTAGCAAATATTAACATCCAGATGTGGGGGAAGCATGAACTTGAGAATGAGGGAGAAGGTGTTATTGCATGTGGTCCACCAAACGGTCTTTCATGCTAATGAGCATCTTTTGGTGATTATAATGGCATAGGAGAATTAACACTGAGGTAAATCTTGATTATGGGCCAACAGGGGAAAGGGATGGGGGAATATGATTAGTTATATTCTCTGGGTAACTGGAAGTTGAGAACAAAGCTGTTTCTTTTAAATTTGTTCTAAAAAATCGGTTAAGATCTCCAAGTCCACTGTTCCTACTTAACAAATGCATTATAATTTTGTACTTGAATCGCTCTCTACTGATTGAGGATCTTTCAGAATCTGCAGCCATCCTTTTGAGCGTTAATTCCAATGGCCAGAGCTACAAATAAAGATGGAAAAAACAGAAAGAATAGGACTGAATGTATTCTGACTGCAGTACATCCCTTGAAAATTGTTTTCTTGACTGAGTCTGTTTCATTGTCATCTGTCTCCTCTACACAAAAGTAAATGGAGACAAAACAATTTTTATTTTTTTTTTAAAAAAAAGGTCTCAGAAAATTGAAAGCTCTGCATAGTCAGATTGCCATTAATGAAGGCTTTGGCAGAGACTCCCACTGAAGGGAGTCCAACAGCTTCCATTAAAATGTGTTCTCCTGTGCTTCACATGAACAAAGCTGGTCCAGATATGCAGTTGCTAACCTCGGACTTTGAATAATTTCTAGTAAGCGAGTAAGGGTTATACTGACATATCCATTCTCTTCTCTGGTACCTTTTGAGACAGAGGGCAAGAGTTTGTAAGACTTCTGCTTAAGAGCTTTATTTTTGTGGCTGTGATGAGAGCTCTCTCTCAGGAGGAGAGCTTTGCCTGTCACTAGATTACGGATCCATAGGAGGATTAAAATTGTCACCCCAGAAAAGGATAAAGTCTATAAGCTCTAACAAAAGAGAAGGAAGGAAGGAAGGAAGGAAGGAAGGAGGGAGGGAGGGAGGGAGGGAGGGAGGGGAGGGAGGGAGGGAGGGAGAATGGGAGGGAGGAAAGGATGGGAGGGAAGGGGGAGGGAGGGAGGGAGAAAGGAGGGAGGGGGAGGAAAGGGAAGGGAGAGGGGAGGGAGGGAGAGAGGGAGGGAGGAAGGAATGAGGAAATTTCACCAAAACTAAATTAGCCACTTGATCCTCCCATCTCAGGAAAAGAAATGATCATCCTCATAGTTGCTTAAGCCAAACATATTCATCTTAGTAACTTCTTTTGTTTCATGCCTTCTAAAGCAATGCATCTGCAATGCTGGTCATTTCATCAGAATAAACTTTTTAATGAAAAGTGTGATATGCATTCTTAACAGTGCACAAAGGCGTGTCAGTGCTGCCATGTGAAAAGTCCTGAATGAATGCACTTTACTCCCTGTCAACTCTGTCTTCACTAGCACCTCTTGCGGAGACTACTTCATTAGCCTCCCATCAGTGTTCCCACTTCTCCTTTTAGCCCTCTCCAGCTGATTCTCCACAGGGAAGCCTGAGGAATCTCTTCCAAAATACAAATCAGATTGTGTCTTCTACAAACTCACTTCCTATCACCTGCTTCAGCTGTTGCCACAGTAGCTGTTTTGTTGCTTGTTTGCTCGAATTGCTCTGATGGTTCAGATGCTTATTCCACTCAGGACCTTTGCACATGCTGCCTCACTTCCTGTAGCACCACCCTTCTGATTTTTTTATAGCCAGATATTCCTTATCTGTCATATCTCAGCTTTAATATGAATTCCTCTTCAGAGAGTTCTTCCCTATCTCAGAAAAATTAGGTCATCTCTCGATGCATAGTATTCTTTGTTTTGGGACACTAATGTTCTCCCTCATAGTATTTATCACAATAGAGATTTTACAGTGATTTCTAAAACCCTCTGTTTAATATCTACTCTAGGAATAGAATGTAAGCCCTAGGGACATGGGGGCTGTGACTTCCTTGCTCATGGTTTTATTCCCAGTGCCTAGCTAGACCACGATATAATACATAGTATGTGTCCAAATACAAATGATGAATGAATGAATGAGTGAATGAATGAAGGGAATCCTGAACTGAAGCCTCTCTTTTGCATCTACGTTAATCCCTCCGGGCTGTAAGAAAAGAGAGGGTGGAAGAGGCCTTAAAGAGGCTGTTGTGCTTTTGAATGTGAAATCACTAAGGAACATGCCTAGAAGCCAAAGGGGAAAATCAAGTTTATTCCATTACTAATTAATGAGACTTGGGATTGAATGATAAAAATCTAATGATGTTAATGTTGGTTCTGAATGCTGGCTGGCAGTCTCTGAAGACAAGACAAAACGGTAAGAGGACACCGTTGTTTAATCCCCCAATTAGGAAGCAGCTGTCACCTCCGGGGACGATCCTCATTGCTGATTGATTTTCTTTATACGCTGTCCTCATACTCATACTACCTTAGGCAGCCCACATGTCCTGGGTCCCTCCACTGTAAGGAGACCTTCCTTTACACATGCCCAGTATATTAACAATCCAGACTGATGCAAAGGGTAAATTGCGGAGAAATTCTTTCACATCACAGAAGCATTCTTAATAAGATTTCTTTAAAGAGCCAGTTCCCTGAGTGCATTTAAATGGGATTTCATTTAGAAAAATATGACTTAACTGTAGTCTTTTAGGGACACATTATCATTGCCCAAAACGAAGTAACAAAGAGGGCTTTGCTTTCGTCCCTGGCCACAGACAGCCTTTAGCCTAGAACATCCACTGAGCCAAACCCCTAACTCTGACCTCACACATAACCCAAATATAAACCATAGCACAAGCTGGTCTCTCATTGTCTCACAACCCAGGCACTAAGACCAGACCATGGGCTTCTGAGCACCCACGGAGGCTTGTGGGGAAGGGGAAGCTGCATCCATGACTCACTGTTAACACATTTCTGGTGCTGGGGGGGGGACCTCTAAATGCACAACCTACTGCTTGTGAGTCAGGAATGTCATTTTCATTTATGAAAGATGGAACATTATTTTTCTCTAACATTTCAAGTGAATAACTTTACATACATTTCCCTCTCAATTTCCATAGGAATTTGATGCCATGGAAGCAATCAGCTCCATATCCCTTGAGCCTGGCAGAGACTCTTATTTTTCTTACAGGTACTTTAAGATCCCTAGTTCTGAATGCCCCTACTCCCACCAATTATGCCCTGGTGAAACCCACTCTGACTTAAGGGCTCCATGGGAGCTAGGGTGGTCTGAATTCCCGTGTTATGTTAGGGTTTGGATTTGCATGACTGCTGAGTCTTGAAAAGCTGCATGATGAAGCTTCTCAATATGAAGTTGAGGAGGTTCTGCACCATGTGTGCCCCCATTTGGAAGTGTTGACTTCCCACAGTGAGCCTTCCAAAGGTGGATTCATCACCAGCTGTGTCTAGAGAGAGTGGAGTAGAGCCTGCGTGCTGCCCTCTCTGTTCACTCTCCTGGGCACACTCTCTGATTCCTCTGCAACTACTAGGTAAATACACCTAGCAGATCAAAATGAGGAATGCATGCCAGGGGACCAAAGACAGGGACTAGGGGTTAATGTGCTGAAGGGCATTTCTGGTGCTATTGCTCCTGTTTAGTAGCACAGATCTTTTCCCAACTGACTCCGTTTCTGTCTTTTTCTCCAATCTGGCCCCTGAATCTCACAGATATGGGGAATCTGAACATGATCAAAGAATTCCTCACGGGATTTGGAAGGCTCCTTGGGTTATGGTTTTTCATTTTAGGGATATTTCTGAGCATCTATTTAATGATCTTGGTGGCGAACATTCTCATCCTTACAGTCATTTCCCTTGACTGCAGCTTCCAAACCCCCATGCACTTCTTTCCGTCTAATTTCTCCTTTCTTGAGACCTGGTACACTACTTCCATTGCCCTGAAGATGCTGCAGACCCTTATCTAGGGTCCTGGGGTGATTTTTTTTGCAGGCAGCATGGCCCGGTTTTCCTTCTTTGGCCCTATGGCAGTAGTTGAGTGCTTCCTGCTGGCAGCCATGTCTTACGACTGCTCCCTTGCTTTCTGCAGCCTCCTCCAGTACCCAGCCCTCATGGACCTCCACATCTGCACCCTGCTTGCAAGTGCGTCTTGGCTGGATGGGTTCCAAAGCCCTGTTGTCACCACCCCCATGACTTTCCAACCCATTCTGTGCAGCTATGAGACTGACCACTTCTTCTGTGACCTGGCCCCTGGTTTGTTCAGATGCTGAGACAGTGGAAAAATCCACTTTCCTCATGGCCTCTCTCATCACCACGGTGTCTGTCCTCTTGCCTCACTGTTGCCTCCTAGCTCCAAACAATTGCTGCTGTCCTCAGGATCCCTTCAGCGTCAGGGCAGCAGCGGGCCTTCTCCACCTGCTTCTCCCATCTCATCGTGGTCGCTCTGTACTAAGGAACACTTGGCACGGTGTATGCCATTCCCACAGCAACCCAGACTGCTGTCCTTAGCAAGACCTTCTCGCTGCTGCACACTGTGCTCACCCCCATCATCGGTCCCATCGTGCACGTTTTGAGAAATAAGGATGGTAAAAAGGCAGCAAATAGGCTCTGAGTTGGCAGGTATGTGCCAAGGAGACCTAAGGGCCATCCTAACTCCAGGGTGTCTCTTCTCTAGGGAGCCTAAGCTTCTCCGAAGGAGTTCAACCACAAGGCTGAGCACCTGGGTGTTCAGACCACTGCTGTTCCCTCTTTCCAGGGAAATGGCCAGCAGAGTAAGGGGCCATCCCTTAGTCCTAGAGCCTATAGTGTCCTTTGGATTGCCAGGCTAATCATTGCATGATAAGATTAAGTTTATTAAGAAAATGTGGTTCCACCAGGCTATACTACCACATGTGGATGCCTTTTAAGGGCAAGGTAGAAGGGCCCCACTTGTAGCAGCAGCTTTATGCCACAAAAACCTCTCTCTCTCTCTCTCTCTCTCTCTCTCTCTGTCTCTCTCTGTGTGTGTGTGTGTGTGTGTGTTATGGAATATGGGTTGATGCCAAGTTGTTTTGGTTGCATTATGTGCTTGTGTCCATGTGTATACTTACACACCCACCCAAACACACCTATATACATGTATAGCGGCAATACCCCACCCAATCCAAACTCATCTTCCAATATTTCCCTAGTACACACTCTGCTTCTGCCCAGCAGTGCCCTTCACTGTGCCTTACTTCGGGATTTCTGTGCATTCTAGCAGCCATGCCTCATCCTCTACTGTTGCTTAGATCATATGCCTCTCCCTGGTCAGAACCATCTCTAAATTCCTAGGACATCTATTGATGGTTCCACTCACTTGAACAGTTAATCAAGCCCTTCCAAGACTGGAATAATATCATCCTTCTTCCTCTTAATTTCCTCTGCACAGGGAAGATGCAAAAAGAATTATTTGTTAATTGAATAAATCAATGACCAATCAAACTAATGGAATGTGTGGTAGACAAACAGACTGAAATAAATCATTTCTTTCTGCCTTTACTGGCCTTTCCTCCCCAATCTCCTCCCCATGGTTATAAACAGCCCCAGTTCCCTCCACAGGCAGCTCTGCCTGAACTCTCCAATCTTGCTCCTTCCTGTGCCCCTCATCCATCCTTCCACAATGTCCCCATGGATCTTCCTAGAGCCTAAACCTGACCATGTCCTTTCCTTGTTTGTGACCTGCCATGGATCCCCAGTGCCCCAAGGACGAAGTCAGAGTTCCTAATCCTGACCTCTGGCCACATCTTGAGCTCATCCCTCACCATTCTCATTCTCCCACTTTATGCTCCAACCACAGCAAACATCTCAAATAGACTTGGAAGCACCTTAAAGGCAAAAAGTAGCTGTGCAACTAGGATGCCATCAATTGAATTGTAGTGCAGTCCCCACCTTCCTTTCCTCTCTGTGTCCACGTATTGGCCTCTGGCGGGAGAAATCCCTGGCAGGAGGAGAAAGGTGATCTTCATTGGCTCTCAGTGATGTGTGTGTGTTTTGTTTACCTCGTGTCACCTGCCCACCCTCTCCATCTGTAAAGAGACACCCGGAGCACAGATAGATATCCCCAAACCCACCACTTACAATGTGTGTCAAAGAATGCCAAGCAATTTGGGAAACACTTTCCCAGCTGGTTCCTCCTACTCCCTTTCCGACCACCCACAGAGCTCCCTGTTGTATAGGGTCTAATTGTCTCTAATCTAGTTTTAACTTCTTGTAATTACCCTCAATTATGAAATAGAGCTTGCAGAACACACTCCTTGTGGTTAAGATGTGGATCCAGAGTAGAAGTGTAATTACTTTCTGGCCTCTCAGGGGTTCTGCCTAGCCTTCTGTGCAGCTGCGGAGGGAAAATGCCTCATCTGTTCCATCCACACTTGGATTTTTTTTTCTTCCAAGTTCAGGTTGCTGAAATAGGTTAAGGGGTTTGTTTACTATGTTAGTCATTGAGAATTTTTTTAAATGTCTTCTAGCCCAAGATCAATTAAACCTAGAAACGTTGAATGCCTTCGCATTGCCCTTAGGAGGAAACCCCAAATGTTCCAAGGCAGTGACTTGCATTACCTGCCAGGTAGTGCATCGGAGCTCAGGGGTGGCCCGCAAAGCTACACCTCTTCCCTCAATGCCCGGGCTCCTCTTTTGCCGCTTTCTTTCTCTCTCTGAGCTTCTCTGCCCCTGGCTTTTCGGAAGTTCCTCAGACCAGATTGCCTCATCAGAACTTTCACACATGCTGTTCTTTCTCTCCTGTGCCACCCTACTTTTCATCTGGCTAATTCTTTGGGGACCATGCAGCCCTTTTGTGATATGTTATCATAGCACCCTGTCTCTCATTATAAATCCTTCACAATTGCATTTAAATAATTATGTGAATATATACAACTATGTATGGATTTCAAAATTTGCATACCAAAATAAACTTATTTTTAGTCCCTTTGTCTTGAATTGTTACAAGTACTCTCTCTTGTGTATGTGTGTGTGTGTGTACACACATACACTCGTATACTCTCTACCTTATCTATAATTTTGCAAAGGCAAGATTTGTGTCCATTTTCCTAGAATACTACATCCTTATCACCCAGCACTGATCTTAATGCTGAATAATTGCTCCACAAACACTTGTTGATAAAAGAATGAAAAAGAGCCATCTAAAGTCATTGCATTTATTTGATAAAACATTATGCTGCTCTCACTCAAGATGTGGTTATTTAATCTTCTTGTGAGCCAATTAGTTTCATTCTGTTCCCTAAACCACAATGTACTCAGAATCCACTGCCAATCATCTTACAAATATGTGTGTGTGATTCCACAGACGGAACTGGAGGCTCAGAACAGCCCATCCCCAATGGTGAGAAACGTGGCAAAGTGCGCGTCCTACTCACAGTGGAGATACAGCTCCCTGGGGAACACAAAAGGCAAAACTGGCCTATTGTTGTGCTGTGGTGGATACACTTGCCACTGCAATGTGAATAGATTTGCTCTATTTAGTGAAACATTATGCTAATGATTGGACAGAGTAATTAATAGCAAATCAGATTAACTTTTCATGTCTCTGTACAAGCCAAGGAGAAATTATCCCCATTAACCTGATCAGTACAAACTGTCATACTAGATTAGAAGAGTTCCAGCTTGCATTTGTACCTTAACCCCCACTTCTTGGGCCAGATGGCTTGCTGCTATCTCAGCAGCTGCTCAGGAAAGAGGGAGAGGAAAGCTGAAATGGGCAAGTGTGGGACAAGAAGAGGCATAATGGGATTCAGGCAAAGAAGGTTGCCAACACTACCTGTCTCAATACGGGGGGGGGGGGGGGGGGGGCTGTCCTATTAGCACTTCTGTACATCGTGGCCAGGTTAGGGAATGGGGAAGGTAGCCTGGCTCTAAGGAAAATGACAGTGATTTCAGGTGAAAGGTTAGAATGATGTCTTAAAGCAGGATGCCTGGAAGTAGAACTCCAGAGAGAAGACATAGAGACCTTCTTAAGAGAAAACTGCCGGGCCAGCGCTGTGGTACAGCAGGTTAACGCCCTGGCCTTAAGTGCTGGCTTCCCATATGGGTGCTGGTTCTAGTCCTGGCTGCTCCTCTTCTGATCCAGCTCTCTGCTATGGCCTGGGAAAGCAGTGGAAGATGGCCCAAGTCCTTGGGCCCCTGCTTCCACGTGGGTGACCCAGAAGAAGCTCCTGGCTCCTGGCTTCAGATCAGCACAGCTCCAGCTGTTGGGGACCTCTCTCTCTCTCTCTCTTTCTGTCTCTCTCTCTGCTTCTCCTCTCTCTGTGTAACTCTGACTTTCAAATAAATAAATAAATCTTTGAAAATAAAAAAGAGGAAACTGCCAAGTTAGGCAGCATCTGGAACTCAGCCAAATTTCTTAGGTTTCAGAGTGGGGTTCACGAGTTCACTGTAGTACAAACCCAAAAATAGAGGGAAACTGTAATCAGGCATTATGGCAAACTCTCTAAGATTTTTAAACTTCAACCGATTCTCTGTTCTTTCCTGTTCTCAAGCTCTATATATTCCTCAAGTTAACCTTCCATCCTCAACTTCATTTATAGTTCAAGATCATTGTTGACCGAGTGAGCGAGAGAGGCCTTGCATCTGCTGGTTTACTCCCCAGATGGCCACAATGGCCGGAGCTGCCTGATCTGAAACCAGGAGCTTCCTCCAGGTCTCCCACGTGGGTTCGTGGGCCCAAGGACATGGGCCATCTTCTACTGCTTTCCCAGGCCCTAGCAGAGTGCTGGATCAGAAGATGAACAGCTGGGGTTAGACCTGGAGCCCATATGGGATGCTGGGGCTTTAACCCGCTGCGCCACAGTGCCGACCCCCCCCCCAATAACTTTTAGGACATAAATTTAGTTTATGTATAGTTTTCCAGGGAACTTCTTTAATGAGGGTAAGCCTAATTCAGATATATAAATTCTGATGTCTTTTTCACACAACCTCTCCTATTACCTCAGCATTATTGTGAAACACAGTTTCTTATCAGCCTTGTTAAACACCAGTCTCAACTAGACTGAAGAGTATTGGGATGTTGCAGCATGTCCACACAGTGTTTGCGTCTTAATTCATATTTGCCCTATGACAGACTAGGCTTATTCCAAGAACTCAGGATGGAACTGAACTCACAGGGCTTGTGGAACCACCATGGCACAACTACAATTGCAAGAGTGATTTGTCAAACACAGCACCTTTTTTTTTTGGTCAAGCTTCCCTTGAAAGTTGAAAACAAATGCCAGATCTTCCCTGTTTTCATTCATCACTTAAAACACATTGACATCTTTACAGAAACTTTGCTCGTGTTTAGTTTCTTCCAAAACAAGTCCGCTTCTTCATCCGAATTGGGTTCTTTAGCCATCATTCTTACAGTTGCAAGAGATATAGACATTTAATGAAGCAAATCTATGATCTTTTCCATATTTCCATTGTCCTGCGGATGACTAGATGACCATTTTGGGTATCATCATGAGACCTTTCCTAAACCTTTCATGGAAGTCCCAATTCTTGTTCTTGAGATCATTCATCCTCTCAGAAGCATCTCTTACTACAGACAAGTACCTCACTTGCAAGTTCATTTCACATAATATTTGATATTGATCCTTTACTCTGACCAATAGCCACTCATTTTTGAGGTGACATTAAAATAACATACCACCAGCAGTCGCTAGTGCAAGACTGATTGGCTGACTTTGAAAGTTCTGTTCCTGAAAGTTAAAGCATGTTGCCAGACTGGCCTTGGCTACAGTCCCAAACATTGAGCAACAACTTCCCCTGGGCACTGTAGATGTAATCTCAAGATCTCAAGGATGATTATTTTAGAAATTAGGACACTTGTGTTATTCTTTCTCTTTCGTACATTTTGTAATCATCAGCCCAGCCAGAACTAGCTGAAGGTCACCACTACAAGAGCTTGGAGGGTGAGTAGGGTTTGGGAAGGCCCTCTTAGCCTGAGTCTCAGTTTAATTGCTGACGTGTACCTGTCATAATCCCCTAGAATATTTGTCTTCTCCTTTCTCTTGAGTAGTTATAGTATACAGTTTTGGCTAAGATAGAAGGTTCTGGAGGTGGAACTGGATTTGAAACATAATTTGACCATTATTAATTTGGACAAAGGAATCATACTTTCACTGAGCTGAAGTTTCTTTGTCTACACAATAGATATCCTATCCATGAGGATTAAATGAAATAATACATGCAAAGCTCTTTGCATGGTACCTGGCACATATAGAGCTGTCTACTATTAACCGGTGGGACAGCCAGTCTGACAATAAAATGTCAAGGATATTTTTCAAAGCTATAAAGTAACACCTGTTAATACTGACCCTTCTTATTCAGGAGCTTTCTTCACAGAGTGATGTCAGAAACAATATTCCATTCTGACCATACTCCAAGGGGAGACTGTGTCTCTTTCTGACTGGCAGGATGTGTTTCACTTTCCTTGCAACATGACCCACATCAGTTATTCCAGAGCTAGAGACTTCCCATACCTTTAGTTTCTTCACTAAACAGAACTCAGCTGTTCTCTGTCTTTGGCTGCCACTGCCACTAGTCAAGGCTGAGAGCTCTATTAATTCCCTATCTCCGTGTAACCAGGGTAGCTTCATTCAGATGAATTTTCTTCTAAGTAGCTTTATTAACTGAGATAGTACTGCTTGCTATTGTTACTTCCAAATGTAAACAATGAATTGATTGTATCCGCAAATAGCAAAAAATAAGTATAATTGATGTTTCACATATAAATGAAATGTGCATTACTCCTGTGACTTCATTTAAGGTATTAGTTTGCAGAACATTTTTTTTTTTTCTTTTTGAAGCTGGTGAAATGGTAAACTTGGAAGCCTTGTCTACAAATAAGGCAGTCCCACATCACAACTAGTGAAGTCCAAACTAATCAGGTTACTTTAATCTGTGTTAACCCTACTACAATGATATATCACTTCTCTAAAAGTTCCCTCCCTGGAAAACACAATTGTATAGTACTCACAGAGTTAAAAATTAAGAATTAACCTCTAAAAATCTTAGGACAGTCAAAAGATAAGATAAGAAAATCTACGCACAAACACTCACTCAGAGTACTTATAGAAAAACCCCTCAGGCTTTCAATCCTACTTCACATACTATTGTAGCTCAGCTTGGTTTCTGAGCCTAGCATAGAAAAGAAAATGTCAAAGGACTACTGGAGGCATAAACAATATCATCAGTAAGCAAAGACTTTAGAAAGAGGACAGTATACGTCTTCAAATATACACAGCCCGAGGCCAGCATTGTGCCCCAGCAGGTTAAGCCTACACTTGGGACACCAGCATCCCATATTAGAGCACCAGTTCCAGTCCCAGCTGTTTCACTTCCAATCCAGTTCCCAGCTAAGGTGCTTGGGAAGGCAGAAAAATATGGCTCAAGTACTTGTGCCACTGCACCCATGTGGGAGACCTGATGAAGCTCCTGGCTCCTGGCTTCAGTCTGGCCCAGCGCAAGCCATTGCAGCCATTTGAGGAATTAACCACTAGATGGAAGATTTTCTCTCTCTCTCTCTCTCTCTCTCCCTCCCTCCCTCCATCCCTCCCCCACCCTTCTCTATGCTGCTCTGCCTTTCAAATAAACAAAATAAACCTTTTAAAAAAATAAACAGCCTGAGATCATTTAGTAGATAACTAAACAATCTGATATATTTCAGGATAGCTCCCAAGACCACTCCTACATCCCAGTCCAACCCAATGATTAGAATCCATAAGGATAGTCTGGAATCAACTTGAAAATAGCAAATTGTGGCCTGTGCCACGGCTCAATAGGCTAATCCTCCACCTGCGGCACCGGCACCCAGGGTTCTAGTCCCGGTCGGGGCGCCAGATTCTGTCCCGGTTGCCCCTCTTCCAGGCCAGCTCTCTGCTATGGCCCGGGAGTGCAGTGGAGGATGATCCAAGTGCTTGGGCCCTGCACCTGCATGGGAGACCAGGAGAAGCACCTGGCTCCTGGCTTCGGATCAGCGCAATGCGCCAGCCACGGCGGCCATTGGAGGGTGAACCAATGGCAAAAGGAAGACCTTTCTCTCTGTCTCTCTCTCACTGTCCACTCTGCCTGTCAAAAAATAAATAAATAAAAAAACAAAAAAGAAAATGGCAAATTGTGTCAAGTTCACTGGGCATGACAAAACAGAGACCTAACCATCTGAAATAATTGGATACTGCAAGCAACGCTTTTATTATTTGGGACATGCTCTTGCAAACATCTCCTTCCTGGCCAATGCCAAATGGATCAAGTGTTTCAGTATCTGCCAAGTAAGGCATGTCATGCTAGGTTCTTCCAGCCCAACCTCAATGAGTAGATAAGGGTTTGTGATGAGTGCACTGTTTAAATGTATATAAAAGAGATGCTAGTAAAATGTTTGTGAAATGTTTTCTCTCCCCTCTCCCTGAGGTGACACACTTGTGAATGTCACTAGTCTAGGAGGTGTCTAAACTATTTCCAACTTGGAGATAATGAGGTGGCTATTTTGCTGTGTGTATGTGTGTGTCAGGAGGGGGATAGGTTGTTTTCTAGGGATGATCCCAGAAGCTCTAGGGAGTTTATTAAGTCTGCCCTTTAGACAAAAAGGGTGCCAGGCAGACCTTTTTGTTGTATCCCCTTCCAGAAGGAACGAGTAGCAGCAGGAAGGAAGGTCTTGGCAAGTGAAAGTTATTTCTCTGGGTTTCTAATGAAGTCAGGGAATTCCCTTTCACCTTGTTGCCAATAAGGAACATAACTTCTCCAAGAGGGGGAAAAGTGGAAAATAATGACCTCCCAAGGAGCGGTTATGCACTTACTTTTAATAATGCCCCCTGAGCCCATGTCCCAGTGAAGTTCTTTGTAGTTAAAAATGCCTTCTTTAACTATGTCAGATATGACCAATTAAAGCCATCAACTCTGCAGTAAATGAAGTGCTAACTCTTTAATCCCAATAATTAGTGCGCAAAGGAAGGAAGGAAAATGACGAAAGAAGCAGGCTGTTGGCCATAAGAAAGGAAACTACTTACAAACCTAAATGCAAGAACATAGGTAGTTTGGAAGTAACTGGTGTATATAGAATGATTTGTGTGTGCATTTTTCAGGGGGACACATACCAGAAAGATGGTGTGTGTGTGGTGTGTGTGTGTGTGTGTGTGTGTACTCATACTCACACCTACCTGCGCATATATAAGAGTAACATATATGAGTCTCTATATAAATAAGATATTTTCACTGGAGTCATTTAATGGAGAGATGGAGTCGGGTACATCTCAAGATAGCTCCCAAGGTCATCCTATATCTCAGTCCAGCCCCCATCTCTAATTTCTATAAACATGGCCTGTGAAAGCAGTGGAACATGGGCCAAGTACTTGGGTCCCTGCCATCCATATGGGAGACCCAAATGGAGCTGCCCAGCCCCAGTGTTGTGGCCATTTGGGGCATTTGGAGGGTGAACTGGAAGATTCTCTCTCTCTCTCTCTCTCTCTCTCTCTGCATGTGTGTGTGTATGTGTGTCACTCTGCCTTTCAAATATGTAAATAAATCTTTAAAACAAAGATGGTCTAAAATCATCTAGAAAAGATGAAATTTTATCAAGTCCACATGGTATAAGAAGAAAGAAAGTGGGGCTGGTGCTGTGGCATAGCTGGTAAAGCCGCCACCTGCAGTGCCAGCATCCCACATGGGCACCGGTTCGAGTCCTGACCATTCCACTTCCAGTCCAGCTCTCTGCTGTGGCCTGGGAAAGCAGTAGAAGATGGCCCAAGCCCTTGGGACCCAGTAGAAGATGGCCCAATCCCTTGGGAGACCCAGAGGAAGCTCCTGGCTCCTGGCTTCACATCGACTCAGCTCCGGCTGTTGTGGCCAATTGGGGAGTGAACCAATGGATGGAAGACCTCTCTTTCTCTCTCTCTCTCTCTCTCTCCCTTTCCTTTCTCTGTGTAACTCCAACTTTCAAATGAATAAATAAATCTTTAATAAAAGAAGAAGAAAGAAAGAAAGCTATCCATTTGAAGCAATCACAGTGAAAAGGACTTGGCCACTTGAAAGGATGCTTCTACTATTTGGCACATGAACTTGTATAGAGCATCTCCTTCCCTGCCAATTATAAACAGATCAGGTATTACAGTATCTGCTAAACAAAGCATGTCACACTGGGTTCTGTGTATCAGCATTTAGTATCTGTGGTGTGTGTGTGTGTGTGTGTGTTGAAGTTGGGTATGTTTATTCATGTAGAAATGGCAAGCACAGGGGCAGGCATTGTGATGCAGCGGGTTAAAGCCCTGGCCAGAAGTGCCGGCATCCCATATGGGCGCCAAGACCTGGCTGCTCCACTTCCCATCCAGCTCTCTGCTATGGCCTGTGAAAGCAGTAGAAGATGACCTAAGTCCTTGGGCCTCTGCACCCACGTGGGAGATTCGGAAGAAACTCCTGGTTCCTGGCTTCAGATCGGCACAGCTCCAGCCGTTGTGACCATCTGAGGGAGTAAACCAGCAGATGGAAGACCTCTCTCTCTGTCTCTACCTCTCTGTAACTCTGTCTTTCAAATAAATAAAATAAATCTTAAAAGGAAAAGAAATGGCAAGCACAAATTCCTTGTCTTAATGAATTCAGTCTTATGCAAACACATGGTTTCTGCCCAGCATCTCGCCTTGATCATCATTCTGCTGGGTTTCTTGTCCCTGTGCCCTGTTTTGCCTTCTTCAGTGGAGATCCCATGGGTGAAATTTGGCTGAGTTGGAGATTGCTCAGATCATCTGACCCTGCCCACCTGTCAAGTCCAGCAAAATCATTGCCCCATCCTGTAGCTTCAACTGCATCCTCTTGCCAGAGCCACCACCTGTTCTTTGGTCCATTCTGGCCAGAGCTACTTCCTTGAAACTGACCTAATTACCTCACGTAGGCTAAGTTAAGCACTAGTCCTGGCAGAACCAGGGGCAGAAACAAGGTGACAAGGTTGGACTACAGGGCTTTGCATGCTGTGAACCAGGCTCCCTTGGGGACAGTAGGAACCTGTATGCGTGAGAGGCTAACTAGAGGGGAAACTGCTGAGTTGGCGTGAAAGGAAGTATATCTGAAGCTCTCAGGAGCCTTGGTCGACAGGGAAAGCTAAGTGGGGAAGTAAGATGAGAGCCAAGTGTGGGGGTTACTGAGTCATCAGTGAGAGAATGGAAGAGGAGATAAGAGTAAATGGAAAATGTGGAGAGACATCACTCCAGAGTGAGCCAGAAGTCCCACTGCCATCCCTGAGAACATACAAGCCAGTCATTTATTGAGGGCCTCGTGTATGCCACGCACTTGCCAGACACTGTGCATGTCTCAGTAAATAGGACCTCATTTCTGTCCCCACAGGAGCTCAGTGCACATTTGAGGAGAACAAGAGACAGGTTTTGTTTATGGTTTGGGGTAAGAAGTGCCACACGGAATGTAAGAGAAGGTTTCCTGGAAAAATGGAGTCGGGCAGGTGAACAGCGCAGAAGAGAATGAACATTTCAAAGCCACCCATTCAGCTGTAGGAAAAAGTCCAGATGCCTTGGCTTGGAATGGAAGGCCTTCCGGGAATTGGCTCCAGCTTCTCAGGTCTCAGTTGTCACCACCATGGCCCACACACTGTACATCTGGCCACATTAGATTACTCGCAGTCGTTTGGACATGCACCCTCCCTTTCGTTTCCAAGGCATGCCGATGATTACCACTTTACATGGAATGTCCTCCCCAAGCTCCACTCAGTGCAGCCTCACTTATTTTTCTGGATTCAGCTCCGATAATCCCTCCTCTGGGAAGTCTGCTTTTAACCTGATAACCACTCTCTAGATTGCTTTGGGTGTCCAAATTGGTATTCAACAGCTGCCATCACAAAATACCAGCAAATAAAGGAGTGACTTAAACAACAGAAATTTCTTTTCTCCCAGTTCTGGAGGATAGAAATTTGACATCGAGGTTCCCATGAGGAAGAGTGTGCCCCAAGTCTTGCTCCCAGCCTCTGGTGGCTTGTTGACAATCTTTGATGTCCCTCCTGCTCACATGACATTCTCCCTGTGTGCATGTCTATCTCTGTGTTCAAATTCCTCTTTTGTAAAGACACCATTCATATTGAATTAGGATATACTCTAATGACTTCATTTTAAAACAATTACTTCTGGAAAGACCTTATATATAAGGTCATATTTCAAGATACTAAGCGTTAGGAATCCCATAGCATTCTTTTGGGGGAAAGAATGCAACCCATAACAATTCCTCTCCCCAGTGCTCCCACAGTACCCAGTACTTATGAAAGCATTAACCAAACTAATGATAATTGCCTCTCTCTCATCAGACTGTGAGCTCTATGAGGGTAGGGATTAGGATTTAGCCAATGTTGCATCCTTAGTACTCAAAATAAAACCCAGAACATAGAATGTACTCAGTGCCCATTTGTCACAGTGTAAGTGTCACTCCTTTGATTTCCCATGTGCTCTGGACCTTGGACCTTGCTGCGTTTGCAAAGACCATCTTCCTCCTGTCCCTGCATGTTCGATTTCTCCCTCTGTACTAGCATTCAAATGTTTTCTTTTAGTTTACATTGTAAAACAAACACTTCCCCTTAAACTTCCTGTTCTAGCTCTCATCAAATCTACTTCCTCTCACATCCCGGCTTCTCCAAAGAATTATCTATGCATGGTATCTTCTCTTCTTCACCTTTTATCCATTCCTTTATCTCACACCAATATGGCTCCTGCAGGCACACATCAACTCACAAAAGTGCCTTCACTGAAGTCACCAGTGTCCTCCATGTGTTCAGATACGGTGGACTCTTTTCTGTCCTCAGCTTACTCTTCACGCAAACTGCAGTCAGCACAGTTTACAAGGCTCTCCTTCAAACACTTCCTTCTCTCTACCTGCATGCACCTGCACACTAATAGTTGTCCTCTTACCTCTCTGTCTCCTCCTCATTGGGCTGCAGGACTCTATTCTTGCCTCTCCTCATTCTCAACTATTCATCTGTAGGATTCCCCCCAGTTCATGTTTTTAAATGTCACCTACATACTAATGCTTTCCAAAATTATTTCTTTTTTTAAAGATTTATTAATTTATTTGAAAGACAAAATTACAGAGAAAGAAGGAGAAGGGGAGAGAGAGAGAGAATCTTCCAACTGCTGGTTCACTCCCCAATTGGCCACAATGGCCAGAGCTGTGCCGATCCAAAGCCAGGAGCCAAGATCTTCTTCTGGGTCTCCCAAGTGGGTTCAGGGGCCCAAGGACTTGGGCCATCTGCTACTGCTTTCCCAGGCCAAAGCAGAGAGCTGGATTGGAAGTGGAGCAGCCAGGACTCAAACCGGCGTCCATATGGGATGCTGGTACTACAGGCGGCAGCTTTGCATGCTATGCCACAGCACCTGCCCCTATATTTCTTTTTTTAAGAATATTTATTTATTTATTTATTTAAAAGTCAGAGTTACAGTGAGAAAGAGAAGGAGAGACAGAGATATTCCATATGCTGGTTCACTCCCCATATGGCCGCAATGGCCAGAGCTGGGCTGATCCGAAGCCAGTAGCCAGGAGCTTCTTCCTGGTCTCCGACATGTGTGCAGGAACCCAAGGACTTGGACCATCTTCTGCTGCTTCCCTAGGTGCATTGGCAGGGATTTGGATCAGAACTGGAGTAGCCGGAACTTGAACTGGTACCAATATGGGAGCCAGTACCTTAGTTACTGGCTTTATCCAGTACACCACAGTGCCGGCCCCCCAAATTTATATTTCTATCCCAGTATATTTGACCACCTGCTTTACATCTGCTGCTGTATCAGAATTCCCATGTACAAAATCTATCTCATCACATTTCCTTTTCCCAAAATTTGGCTCTATGCCAGGGTCTTTCATCTCAGGATGTAGAAAAAGCACATATTCAACTTACAAACCCATAACCAAAAAGTTCTTATTGATGCTTCCTTATATAATCCGTCACCAAACCCCATCAATTCTGTCCCCTATGATACTGAGTTCAATTCCTTTCTCTCCTTCTCTGACACTACTCTCCTAGTCCACACCATCATCATCTCTCACCAGTAACATGGTAACAGTGTCCTAATTGATTTCCCAATGTTTAGTAGCCTGCTCTACCATCAAATCTGCCTCCATATGGCAGCCAGAATGATCGTCAAAAAAAAAAAAAATGGATCATGTCACTCTACTAAATACCATTCAGAAATTTCATTCTCATTTACAAAGAAATCCACTGAAGCCCCAGATTATCTGGGTTCTTCCCACCTTCCCATTCATGATGTTGTCTCCCTTGACCACTACATTCTAACCTCACTAGCCTTTTCCCTATTCCCAACACACTTCAAGATGTTTACTACTGCAGATCTTCTTGCTAGATCGTCCCTTTGTCAAACTCTTTCCCTATCTCATCCCACCTTATAACCTATCTTCACCTAGTTTCTGCCAATTTATCTTTTCTGTCTCTGTGCCATATCTTCAGAGGAGTCTTCTCTGAGATCCCCAACCCAATCCAAATTAGGTATTCTTGATGCATGCCTTCCTAGAAGCCTGTATTCTTCCTTTGTAACATTTATTACGGTATTAAATTATTGAAATATTGTCAAGGTACAGGTGATACTTGAAGCTAAGGAAATAATAATAGTATGCTAAGGAAGGAACACACACAACCATTCATCTCTTCACTCAAATATTCACTGAATGTTTGCCGTGTGCCAAGCATTTTTCTAGGTACTGAAGACATATCACAAAACAATGTGGTAATTGCTTAAACCTAGCTCTACAATAAATCCCGCAGGGACACCAGAGTACATCATGTGACTCAATGTATTGGTTGGTGGAAAACAGTCAGGAAAAGCTTCCTAGGGAGATTGATGATGGGATGTTAAAAGACAAAAAGGCATTCATCAGGTCCTACAAAAGTATGGCAGGACATTCCAGATAAAGGGCAAAAGTTTGCATTTACAGGAATGGTATGGTGAATTGTAAGACGGAGCTTGGTGGGAGATGAAAGTGGAGAAGGAAGCAAAAGCAGGATAATGAAAGGCCTTAACTCCCATGTTGAGGAGTTTGGATAATTATCCAGTGATTATGGGTATCAAATGTCTACTGAGTGCAGATTCTTGACAATATAGGTAGAAATGACTTTCCATCTGTCCATGGATGGTTTACAATCCCATGGGAAGATAGGCCATATACATGAAAAGGGTCAAGCAGTGCATGCTACAGTATTGGATAAAGTACTTCTCAGGGAGAGAAATAACATGAGTAGAATAGTAATGAAGGATTCCAAGGAAAGGTAGCACTTGTGGATCTAAAAGAATGAAATAGGATAGAATCATATAAGCAAGGGGGCATTCTTAGCATTTCTGTTCATTTATACAACCCACTAAACATTTTATTCCATATTTAAATTAGAATGTTAATTATGTAAACACTCGTAAAATTAAGGTGAGTGAAACTATTCAGAATTTACATATAGACATCCTCTTTTCAGATGATTCTTTCCAAGATCTACATATTCTAAAAATAATGGGAAAAATATAAATTCTGATCAATTTGAATACCAAAGCCACCAGTCTGTAAAATCTCTGGAGTTGGAAGCTGTATCTATGTTTTCATCATTCTGTTGCTAGAATGTAGCACAATACCTGCATATTAGGTTCTCAATAAGTGTTTTTGATCAAATAAATGAATAAATGTATTTTCTCCCTTTACAGAGCAGAATCTTCCTTTCCCTCTCTTGTAGCGCAGCTTGACTGCACCAGTTGATAGATAATATTAGATAGCTGGCAACTGACACAAAAATAAGAAATAGAAGTACAAGTGAGGCCAGCAATACAAACTCAGGTACACAGCAGAAAGAGCATCTGGGAGGGGAACAAAATGAACCAAATGAAAACACAGTGGGTAGCTGCAAGTGCTACAGAAAACTCAATCCAGAAAATAGTGCCTTCAGGCAATCCACATGTGTAACAAATTTTTGTAAGTTATTTTTCTATATTTTAAATTGATTAGTATAGACAGAATAGATTTCATGTACTCTACAGATACAATTCTCAGAATATAATGATACTTTCCTCCCTTGTTCCCACCCCCTTCCCTCTACTATAAGTTCTTATGTATGTTTCTCAGAAACCAGTCCCTAGTGAGTTTACATATATTCTACTAGATTCCATCTTTATCTTTGTACTTCTAGGCCAAGTACAGGTGCAATATTGTTAACCATTTAACACAGGCTTATAGTGGGAACTCTAGCCTAGGTGTTAAAGGAAATAAACACAGCTTCTTCACTTCGGGAGCTCCTCTATACATATGGGGGTAACATAGTTATAACTCCTCCTCCAGCCCCAGCATCTTCCAGTCTGATTAAAAAAGAAAAACAGCAGGGAAAGGCATTTGATGCAGTGGCTAGGACACCTCTTGGGTCACCCAAGTCCCCATTCAGAGAGTCTGAGGCTGAGCCCTGGCTCCAGTTTCCTACTAATACTCACTCTCACTCTGGAGGCAGCAGGTGATGGCTCAAGTGGTTGAGTTCTTGTCACCCACATGGGAAGTGTGAGTTGAGTTCTATGCTCCTGGCTTTGCCCTGGCACACTTGAGGAATGGATAGAAGATCTCTCTCTCTCTCTCAAATAAAATGAAAATAAATAATTTTTTAAAATCATGAGACTCTCTATGCCCTAAAAAATTAAGAAGACAGAAAAATGAGGAAATTGAATGCAACTAAAACATACTTGCCAATTTTTATTTCCAACATCATTGGACTTTCTGGAAGACTGTGTGCAGCAATTGTTTACTAACTATCCCACCGACTAGGAAATATTTCTCCCCTCTGACAGTGTAAATATGTTCAAGGAAAACTACATCACTTAGGCCGGCGCCATGGCTCACTAGGCTAATCCTCTGCCTGTGGCACTGGCACCCCTGGCTCTAGTTCCAGTCGGGGCACCAGATTCTGTCCCGGTTGCCCCTCTTCCAGGCCAGCTCTCTGCTGTGGCCAGGGAGTGCAGTGGAGGATGGCCCAGGTGCTTGGGCCCTGCACCCCATGGGAGACCAGGAAAAGCACCTGGCTCCTGGCTCTTGCCATCGGATCAGCGGGGTGCGCCGGCCGCAGCGCACCGGCCGCGGCGGCCATTGGAGGGTGAACCAACGGCAAAGGAAGACCTTTCTCTCTGTCTCTCTCTCTCACTGTCCACTCTGCCTGTTAAAAAAAATACATCACTTCAAGGAAACTAGGACTAAAACTTCCCCAAAATAAAACTTTGAGGGATTTGCCAATATTTTGGGTGACAAAGATTATAATCTACATTGATTTTTTTTTCTAATCAAATTAAAAGTTCACCAAGAATGGAAACAAATGCTTTGATTGTCAGATTGCCATTATTTTTGTTGGTTGAATGGAGCTCATCCTTGTACAAACAAATCTTCAGCTTTATCAGAGCCTCCTTAACATGTTTGTTTTTAAAGCTATAGATAAGGGGATCACCCATGTGAGTGACAACAGTGTATTGGAGAGGGTTTTGTTGAAAGCTTGCGTCTGACCAGCCAAGGACACAGGGTAGCTCAGGATCAAAGTGTCATAAAACACAGTTACGACCACTCCACAACAAGAACAAGTGGAGTATGCCTTCTACCTAGTAGTCACAGAAGGTATATGCAAAATGGGAGATAATGTGTCTCAGCGAGTTAAGTTGCTGCTTGAGGTACAGGCATCCCATATCAGAGTGCCTGTTCAAGTCCATCTTCCTGCTAATGTGCTTGGGAGAATAGCAAAAGACAGCCAAGTAGGTGGACCCTTGCTGTCCCTTTGGCATTGTTCCTCTCTCCTGGCATTGGTCTGGCTCAAATCTGGCTGTTACGGGCATTTGTGGAGTGAACCAGTAGACAGAAGACCTCAAATAAATAAATAAATATTTTTTTAGAAAGAAAGCAGATGCAAAATCATTGAAAGAATCCCCCAGTAGAAAGCTAGAGTTAGCCCTAGACTAGTGCAGACCAGGTTAAGCAGATGGGGATCTGACAGGAGAACTTTGACAGAGGTTCCGAGTTATGGAAGTGATCGATCTCATTACCACTATAGGCAGTCAAGCTGGATACTATACCTGGAATATCACTGCCGCTGGGAATCTGCTAAGCTTGACTAAATTACTACCTCCCCCACACACATGACTCCATGCACTAATGGATAATGCAGGCAGCCAGTGACAGGTCATATGACATCACTGCCAGTAAGATAACACTCGATACTGCCCATGATCCCACCTAAGTAGAGCAGAAAAACATAATGCACAATGGAGATCACTGATGTTCAACAAGTCCACCAGCGTCCTGGGCACAGTGGTAGATGTATAACAGACCTCCAGGCATGGCAGTGTCTCCAGAGAAAAGTATATTGGAGGCCGGCGCCGCGGCTCACTAGGCTAATCCTCCACCTTGCGGCGCCGGCACACAGGGTTCTAGTCCCGGTCGGGGCGCCGGATTCTGTCCCGGTTGCCCCTCTTCCAGGCCAGCTCTCTGCTGTGGCCAGGGAGTGCAGCGGAGGATGGCCCGAGTACTTGGGCCCTGCACCCGATGGGAGACCAGGATAAGCACCTGGCTCCTGGCTTTGGATCAGTGCGGTGCACCGGCTGCAGCGCGCCGGCCATGGCGGCCATTGGAGGGTGAACCAACGGCAAAGGAAGACCTTTCTCTCTGTCTCTCTCTCTCACTGTCCACTCTGCCGTCAAAAAAAAAAAAAAGTATATTGGATGCTGGAGCCCCATTCAGTGCTCACCAGGGTCACAAGAAGATTCCCAGAACTGGTGACTTGATAGACACTGCAAAACATCAGAAAGTGCATTGACTTAATTCCTTCAGGTCTCCAAACTCCAGTACAATAAATTCATTTACCATCCTCGTGGTATTTCCCGGCCCCACAGAAATCACAGTTCCTGAGGAAATATGAACTTCTCTAAACCACTTAGATTCCTCACATAGTCCATTTCAGTCAGTGGTTAGAGCTTGGCTCTCATGAAGGCATTTCTTGGGGATTGGTCCTCTTCAGAGTCAGTTTAACTCACCCTCAGAAAATCATTTCTAGAAATCAGTTGAACTGGTCATCTGATCAGGGTGTGAATTATGTACAAAGAGACTAAATGAGAGAAGAAACTGCTGAGAAAGTCTATCCCCATCTCCAAGGGAGCCATCCGGAAGACAACAGTTGGGGTAGCAAATTGTGACCCCCAAACTTACATTAAATGAGACACCTGGAGCCCATGTTTGTAATCCTATATGCATTTGGACAGAATAAATTCCTAAGGAAAATCCTTTTTAAATTTTGACCATTCAAATAAATGGCAGGCTTTGATAGAAAATTGTATGTATGGCTTTTAAAAAAAAAAAATTAGGTCTAAAATGCCAGCAGTGAAGCACAGATTCATTCCATTGATGCCACTGAGCCATCCGTGCTTGGTTGGCACCTACATCCCCAACGCAGAACAGCGGCCTCTGGAGAAAGAGTAGACCGCGGGAAAGTAGTATGCACCTTAAAACAGAATAACAAGTTCTTATTTTTAAATCCTATCCCATAAAGGGATGGATTTTAGCCTTCTAAGGAGAAAGCCTAGCAGCCAATATTTGAGAAGTCTGGTTAGACTCACAGGCACACATGGACGCATGCACATATACACCCGCACACACACATGCACATTTATAGGGAGTCACACATACAAAGAGGAAAAAAAAAATCTAGGTTTCCAAGATCAGTCGGTCAGAAGTGGAATATTTGCTCCACAGAACTTGGCTTGTGATTCAGATATTCCAGGCTTTCCATATGCGTCATCACCAGTAGGAGAGAAATTAGCACTTCTTTCATATTCAATTTTTACTGTCTATTTTTTGAGACAGTGTAGTGTAACAAATAAACACATGAACTCCAGAATCAGAATACTGGGAGTCAAATCCCAGCTTGTCCATTCACTGACTGTGTGACTTGAGACAAGTTACTTAACCTCTCTGTTCCTCAGTTTTCTTACCTGAAAAATGAGGATAGTAACATATCTTCTCACAGTATTGTGTTGAGTAGGATATGCAATTAGAACAATGCCTGATACCTAGTAGGCATTAAATACACATTAAATATTTTTGTTTAACCAAACAAAATTATTTATAAAAACAGCCCCATGGAAGCACTAATCACTAAGAAAAGCAATATAAATTCACAAGAGGGAAATTATACATTTCTCATTACTTCTTAACTGTTACCTATCACTACTTAATTTTACCACTTAATTTCGCTTGAAGATAATTTAAAGTAACACTGGTCTCTGTCTACAGAGCTATGTAAGGATGAGATGAGATCATACGTATAAAGTGTGTGCCACGTAGAAATGGCTCAATAAATCATGGCTAACAATAATTTTGACAACAGTTTGTTGAAGTCTTCAAAGGAGCACAGGGCATGGCTAAAATTCATGATTTTTTGTGATTCCAACAGTTATGATCTTTCCAGCATGCAAACGGATGCAGTGCCTGCTATTCATTACAGGGATGCATAGATGTGCATGTGTGCGCTTCTTTGTCTGTATGCAGCATCCTATTGAAAAGGGCAAAAGGTAAACTCTCCACCATAATCTTACACCTTTAAGCCAGCCTTTGTCCTACACATCCACTCTGTACTAGTTCCACACTGCACACAGGCTGTGGGCATCCACACAGTTCCCTTTGTTCTCTTGGCTCCAGTCCCTGTCCAGCTCCTGACCCATGGTTCGACCTACTCTTGGACGGGAACTAAGAGTTTTTATTGGGTGTTCTCAGCTCTGTCTCCCGCCTCCTCTTCAAGAGCCTTGGCTCAGACTTACTCTCCTTGGTTTTCTCAATACTGAGGCCATCATTAACTGTTTCCTTTAAAAATGAATCCCGACCTCCACTTTGCCATTGCCTTCCCTTCTTTCCAGATCTATTTTCACTTCTAGCACTTATCACCTCTAACACATACTGTATCAGTCTGTGGAAAATGGAATTGAAAGAGATGTTTTGGTGCAAAAACTTTTGAAATCCAGGTATAGTTTTTCAGAACGTGCATTTTTCATGAACTTTTTGAAGACTCCCCAGGTGTGTAGATTTCAAAAGTTTCTACCAGAGTAAGCTTATCTCTTTATTCTGTTTTCCATGAATTTTTTGCAGTTTCCTAGTATTTTATTTAATTCTCCCCAATAGTCTATCTCCTTTATTGTAAGCTCTAGAAGAGTGGCGATTGCCTCTCTTTTATTCACTTTTGAATCCTCATCACCTAGAACGTTGCCTGGCACAGAGCAAGCACAACAGATATTTATGAAATGAATTGGTAAGGCAGTATGATATGGTGAACAGTGCTTTGCCTCTGGAGGCAGACTGAAACATTGTGTTTCCATTTTCCAAGGTCAACTATTAAAACAAGAATCTTGACGTGCATTAAGTGTCCCCCAATATCCATTCTCTTCTCCGAGATCAGGGATTTGTAAACTTTTTCTTCAAGGCCAAAGAATATAATTTTTTAGAAAGATTTATTGATTTACAGTGTTTTTTTTTCATAGTGTTTGTTGAACTCTTTTACTTAGTGTATGGTCAACTTTATGATCATTAAGTAAACTAAGATATCTTTGTAAAAATTAAGATTGGGAATGGGAGAGGGAGAAGGAAGAAGGGTAGGAGTGTGGGCGAGGGGGAGGGGAGGGTGGGATGTATCACTATGTTCCTAAATCTGTATATATGAAATACATGAAACTTGTATAACTTAAGCAAAATTTTTTAAAATGATTTATTGATTTATATACTTGAAAAGCAGAATGACAGAGATAGAAAATCTTCTTCCATCTTTTCATCCATTGATTTACTCCCCAAATGGTCAGCAACAGCTAGGTCTGGGCCACGCTGAAGCCAGGAGCCAGAAACTCCATCTGGGTCTCCCACATGAGTGGTAGGGACCAAAATAACCATGTCATCTTCCTTTGTCTTCGAATTCACAATAGCAGCAAGCAAACCAGCCAGCACTCCGATACACTATGACAGCGTCACAAGTGTCAGCTTAACCTGCTGCACCACAATGCCAGCTCCCAGAGAGTGGTATGTTAAGCTTTGTGGGCCACTGAGTCTTTTATTTAACAATGCCATTGGATCAATAACACGTAAATGAATGGAAGTGGCTGTGTTCCATTGAAAATTTACTGGGAAAAAAAAGGCTATTGCTGGATACATAGCTACCCAACAAAAGTTCACATTTCCTTTGCAGCTGGGCCAAGTCAACAAGGTGCAAATAGAATGAGACATGTCACTTATATCTCTTCACCTTACCTGCTTCAATCTTCCCACTAGTTGGAAGGCAGATCTGATAGCAGAATCTGGAGCTTCCATCTCACCAATGAGATGGAAACCGGATATTGAAGCCAGCCAGAGCAGCGGCACAGAAGCAGCCCGGACTCTCAGCATGGGGTGCCACAGTAACCAGCAACTGCCTGCCTACCTGGTCTTGGCATGAAAATACACACATTTCTGTTATAAGTTGCTGCATTTTTCTGGCCTCTTTATTACAACAGCCTGATCTAACTCCTAGCTAACAAATGCTTCTAATTACCTCCTTGGTTACTGTGATTATTCATCAGGATAGCCCATATATAGCTCCCAATGCAGGGTTTGCCACAAAACAAATGGGAGATTTCATTAGGATTTCTGTTGTCAGTGACTTCTTTCTTCTTCATTTTTCCTAGAATCTTTAAATAAAGTCAGGTAGTACATTATGAAGATTTGGCCAGTGATGGACCACATATGCATGGTGGGTCCTCTAATATTGCCTAATTGCCTCGGAGCTGCCTTGTTTGTGCAGAGACACTCACTCTGTGATGTTCACGCAGTGACAAAATCAACTAATGACACATTTCTCTGAGTGTGTCTCCATCATTAAACAGCACAGGACTTGTTGTTTACTCTAACCTAATTGCACTCCCTTCAAGACTCAATGGTCTGCTCAGTTCCAGAAACCTTTGAGATGGTTGCAGCAACTCCCTTTCTCCACAGGTTCAACAACTCGTCACTCATGAAGGAAGGAACTTAAACACAAACAACCAGATTTTTTCCCTTTTTCCTAACTAAGCACAGATAGCACATTTGACTGATTTAGGTCTTTTATACAATCTGAAGCCAGGAGCTAGGAGCTTCTTCCAGGTCTCTCACGTGGGTGCAGGGGCCCAAGCACTTGGGGCACCCTCCATGGTTTCCCCAGGCACATGAATGGGAGCTAGATTCGAAGTAGAGCAGCCAGGACCTGAACCAGCACCCACATGGGATGTCTGCACCACAAGTGGTGGCCTTCCCCTCTAAGCCACAGCGCTGGCCCCCCTACACATTCTTAACAAGCTAGATAGGCAAGCAATCTTCACTCTAGGCCATGCTTAGCCCAAGATCTGTGCTTCCCAATTAGGGATGATTTTGCCACTCTCTGGGGCACATTTGGCAATATGTGCACACATTTCTGATTGTCACAGTGGAGGGGGAGCTACTGGCATCCAGTGAGTAGAAACCAGGGAAGCTGCTATATATCCTACAAGGTGGGCCAAAGCTGTGGCACAGCTGGTTAAGCTAGTGCTGGTTCAAGTCCTGGCTGCTCCACTTCTAATCCATCTCTCTGTTAATGCTCCCAGGAAAGCAGTGGAAGGTGGCCCAAATGCTTGGGCCCTAGTACCCATGTGGGAGACCCGGAGGAAGCTCCTGGCTCCTAGCTTCAGCCTGGCCCAGCTCTGGACATTGCAGCCATTTGGGGAGTGAACCAGTGGATGGAAGATCTCTCTCTTTCTCTCCCTCTCTCTCTCTCTCTCTCTGTGTGTGTGTGTGTAACTCTGCCTTCCAAGTAAATAAATAAATGCTTAAAAAGTACATAAATATTCTACAATGTACAGGACAGCCCCCACACCAATGAATTATGTGACACAAACATTAACAGTGGTGATGTTAAGGAACCTGCCCTAGACATAGCACAAGAACTTCCCAAGGAGGGAAGTAGACATGAAGAGTTAAGAGAATTAATTTCCAATTTAATGTGGACTGTTAAAAATCAATGAGCTGTGAATGTGCTTGATTTTGAAGAGTCATTTTAGTTCTCCTTTGCTGCCTCTGCTTTCCCACTTACCCGAATCCCACTTTATATGAGAAGGACGCATCTCAGGTCTTACCATGGTTGCTGTCACTTGCTCCTCTGAGATCCCAGAGTCTAGCAGGGCCAAGTGGATAATATCTGGGAGCTGAAGCATTGTCCTAAATTCTAATCCATACTCTGCTGCTTGCCAGCTATGTAACATTTGTTTATTTACTTATTCATTGTAACGCTTTAGACTTCGGTTACAGATTTTTTACCTTAAAATTCCATTTACATTCATATTTTTGTTGAGATGTCTGAGGGGATGATCAAGAGATGACTTTAAGTGTGAAAATGTGTATGACATGAGGAAAATGAGTGGACAGGTGAATTGAAGAAGAAAAAGCAATAGTGTTAAACGTTCAACTATTAGGGAACTTGTCCACTTATGTTTTAATCGGTGACAGTAGATATCAAAATACTACAGTTCTTAGAATCCATTGAAAATGTTAAAAGAACGGTGCAAGAGTTTAATTTAAACTGTCAATATTTACAAAGTTACAGAAGGCATACCGTGTTTACACCTATTTGAACTTATGATGAAAAATTTTAGCTGTCAATTTAAAAATGTGCAAGGGGACAGAGTACAGTAGAAAGTTTAAAGAGCTGGATTAGTGCTGAATCCCCTCTGTGTCCTTTCTTGCTTGATGAAAAAAACAGAAAGAGGGGGGAAAAAAACAGTCACATAGAGATGTGATTAAAATGCAGCAGCCAGTGCTACCGCACAAGACCGGTTTTCTCCGGTCTCCACTCACACTGCCAGCTAGCTTCCAAGTGTTTTTTTCCCTGTTCAAGAAGTTCTTCATGCTCCCCCAGCCTTCCTTTCAAACCAATACCTATTTTTTCCCTTTTTATCAAATAATGGCTCTCTTAGTCATCACTGCAGGTCTCCTGGACTCTTACAACCTGCTTATGACTCAACCTGCTTTTAGTGAGTGGGCCTCCAGATACAAGCCACGATTACCAGGCAGAACTTTGAAAATCATATTAAAAGAAAAGGAAAAGTTTTAAAACACTGCCGTAGGGTGGCCCTCACACACACACACACACACACACACACACTCACACGCATATAGTCTGCACTCACGGAGTTCTCTTCCTTGTGCTAAGGAAACTACTGAGCAAATGGAGAAATTATAAGCAAATGACTTATTTCTGCTGCTGTTTGTTTTTATGCAAGTGACAGCAAAATCTGCTCCTTTTTCTCTGATCGCCACCTTTATTGTTTTAGGCAAACTGCACAACCGTGTGTGTTCTCAGGCGCAGGAAAGTAATTTTCTATGCACATACAAGCATAGCTCTGTGTACACAGGAGTCTGTGCGGCTGTAGTTGTGGTGAGAGGGAAGGGAGTACTTGATTCCAGCCACCAGCCCAGACCTCCATTTTCACATGGAAATCAGAGAAGACAGCCTTAAAATAGAAACGGCAATAACCAAATAGTTCGCTTTTCTCCAGATTGGTTTGTAGAGCATGGTTCTACCTGGGACTCTGCACTGAGAAACGTCTCTTGCTTCCCTGGAAGAGTGCACCTCAATTTGATTCTTCCCTGCCTGAAGGCAGCTTCTTCACACTTTGAAAGAAGCCAAGCAAGCGAATCTTTCTGTAAGCACTTCCTCAAGACCAATCAACAGGCACTGATTTGAGCTGCAGTTCGTGCCATATTAGTTGCGTGGCCATCAGTGATAATTCTTAGCCTCTCTGAGTTGCTGGGGTGTCCTCTCTAAAATAGGAATAATGCTATCTACTGTGACTGATGAAATGAGACCAGTGTTTTTCAAAATGATAATAATGTTTTCAAAGTCAGGTAAAGCACTATACAAACACATTAAAATACTGTCAACCATTAATCTTATTACTGTTATTGTTGTTAGCTCTCCAGATCACATATTCTACATGTGATAAGTTCTAAGAATCAGAAAAACAACAAAATCTGAACCTGTTTAAATTCTGCCCTCTCATTCCTGGTCTGCTCACTGATTCTACACAACATAGACCTAACTCTTTTTTTATATGTAGCCTTTCAAATAATAAAAGAGAGATGCTATGCTCCTGTTCCACCCCCGCACCTAGGTTTTCTTTTCTCTGGGCTAAAAGGAAACCAATCGGTTGAGGAGCTCTTACAGAAGAAGAAAAACACCATATCAGTGGACTCATACTTTTGTTCTCAGCATTATTGTTTACTTCGCTGATGGCTACTGCCCCCTCTGGAGGTTGTTAACACATGAAAATGATGTTTGTTGGGTCTGGAAAAGTGAAAGAAGATGTTTGGGTTTGCTCTGTTATTCCCAGTTCTACCCAGCGCTTAATATCCTTTAGATGTACTCATGAATAAGTGGATGAAAATCTGTCGTGAGTTGTATTTTTCTTAAGCATGATGGCCTGCAGTTCCCAAATCCTTCCCCACAGTGCCAGCTTGATGAGCCCCAGGATCCAAAGCCTTGATTCCATACGCTGGCAGAACACCTGGCTTTTGCTCTATATTTTTCCAGGAGGGTATTTCACAAATGTCTGAAAGCCAGTGTCAGTACCTGGTGCCAAGATCAATCTTCTCCCTATCTCCCCGCACCCTTTCTTTATTTTATTTTATTTTATTTTATTTTATTTTATTTTTGCCAGGGATAAGTTGGTGGGGATCCAGCAGCCTAATCCTAAATTTTCTTTCTGAGAAGGGCAGTGGATTGACCACTTCTTTGCTTACTAGGTGCTAATACTGAAGGATCAATCCCAAATCAGATAATGAAAAGAAAAATGGACGAGCCCTTCAAAGCCAAAGAAAGAAACCTTGTGTAGGGCCAACTAGAAAGAAGATGTATGAAATGTATGCGTTTCTTATCTTTTTGTTTATTTTATCGTATGAGTTGGTGTTTTGTTTTTCTTGGTCATCATGTTTGTTTATTTGCTTGCTTGTTTAATTATGCACACTTCGCCTTGCCTCCCCTGTTAATCTGGACGAGCATAGCTAGATGGACAGTCCCTGAGTTGCTTAAACTTCATGGCCTCAGTTCTTGGCCACCTCAACCTACTCCTCTCCAGGGTAAAAATGACCCCTTTGTCTAACATCTTAAGTCTCCCAAGCTAAAGAACAGGTAGAAAACTCACTCATGAGGAATATTATGTATGTGTGTGTGTAGTTTTATTTATTGAGATAAAACTCAAGCATGACTGAAGAGCTATCTTCTTCTTATGCTCAGGTAAGGTACACCCCAGAACACCATAAATTCCCAACCCAGTGAGATTGGCATTAATGTCTGTCTCGATTATGCTGCAACCCACCCCCAGAAAAATAAGTATTTGGGAGAAGGAAGAATATAAGTAACATAAGCTATAGACAGAAGGAAGGCGAGCAGTGGAGAAGGGAGGAGGAGGGAGGAAGAAAGGAATGAAGAAAGAGAAGGAGGCAAGAGGGAGAAAGGCAGGGAGGAAGGGAGGAAAGGAGGGAGGAAGAAGTACCTAAGAAACCATCTAAAGAAGGAGTAGTGCTGGAATAAGGCATTCTAGAATCCGAAGGCCCTGGAGGTAGAAGCTTCTGTAAGAGACTGCTGGTGCCCAGGCCTCTGCATGCACACAGATTATCTCAACCACTCATCATTCCATTCTCTTTTGATGATTTGTTCAACAGAGGTCTCCATGGCTCTATTTGCCTCCAATGTTATTGCCAGCAAAGTCACACTCTCACATGGGCCTATAACTTTTTGAAAATTTCCAGACTACCCATGCAAGTTCACTAGCCCCACCTGAGCTATCAATGGGGTACTTAGGAACCTTACCTGTATTAATCAATTCTCCAAAGCAGCCAAAAATCTGGTCGGTCTTCAAAAGAAAAAGAATTCAAGCAACCTAACTGTATTCCCTTCTACCTCCTTCCTTGAGTATTCATGGCACCTAGATCAGTCCTTCTATATTAACAGGCTGGCTGGTTTATTTAGAGACAGAGAAAAGGTTCTTGCAAAATTCTGATGAGTTGAGACTCAACAAAACTAAGAAAGTCTAATATAATCTGCTTGGTGAGGAGAAAGGAAAAATAAAATAGAATCTATTACAATTCAAATTACAAAAATGTTCAAGGGCTTTCCTGCATTCAAATTATTTTCAACTCAGTTTCTTACACCTTCTACAACAGAAGCTTTGGACAATGATAACAAAGGATGTTAATGACCCTATATAACACAGAAAGAGCACTAGTGCCTCAAGATTCAATGATTAGCCCATATTCTCTCTAGGTATTCAAGCAGTGGGATACACACCCATTAAAAAGATTTCCAAAATGTAGATTGAAGCTAAGGTAGTTGCCAGCCTTCCCTTTGGATGAACACCCAATTCTTCAACCATTGTGCAATGATTTTGTTCCATCAGGATTACTGTAGCTGCCAAAGTGGTGACAGTGTTGGTCATAGCAACAGCAGCTATGAAAATTTATTGAACCCTCACTACATGACAAACTGTAAGCTAAAGCACTTAGATGAATCAATTTATTTATTCATCAATTATCTTATTTAATCTTTAAAATAACCTTATCGGGTAAATACTAACACTTAATTTTGCAGATGATGAAGCTAAAGTAAAAAGTCCTTGTTGGTAGATCAGATGTTATTCCTCCAAGAAGCTCTCTACCCCACAAATACAGCCCACTCTTTAGCACTGGCCAAATTATGTTCTAACACCCGAATTAGTAGATATTGGAGGGCGACTTTTGGAAACCAGGTAAGGGACTAAGTTAAAATCAGAGGAACTCAACCCCAGCCAATCGTCGATCCTGCAATCATAGATGTAAAACTTTATTTTTTTTCAAATGCTAAGGAAAGCATACCAATAATATGTAAAACCATAATTTATATGAAAATGTTTTCTAATGGTTGTTGCATTTTGAAATATCAAATTAATCTATTCACAACCCACTCTAATAAGGCAGGAATTAGGCTAGCACTTTACATCTCTAAACCTTGTGATCTTTTGTCATCTTATTAAAATCAACATAATTTTGATTATAGGCCAGGTGTCCAGACTGCCTTCTAAATTGATAGCAGTATAAGATTAGCACCTCATTCTTTAAAATATTCACATAGTTCATGCAAAAGCACGATTGTTGGCAGGATAATAATTGACTTAATTAAGGAAGAGAAGGGAAAGGAAACAAACATTTATTGACCACCTGCATCATCATCATATTGTACTAGGTGGCTCCACATACATTATCTCATTGTCATGGTAATACATATCTCACATGATTGTTCTGAATATTAAATGAGCCCACACATGTGGAAGTGCCCAGGAAGAGGCAGAGAAATGGGCCTAACATTATCAATCCAGTGCCACGGGCCAGGTCTTGTGCATCACCTCCATTATTTCCTTTAATCTTCACAACAGCTTTACATACTTGGCCTTGCTATTCAGATTTTATAAGGACACTGAGATTCAGACAGTACTTTCACTGTACTGAGGTCACACAACAGACCCCGAGTTGACTGAATTCTATATTGACATTCTTGTTACATAATTAAAGGACAGCAAAAGCCCTTTTAACAGCATTTCATCATAGAGGTGGAAAAGAAGAAAGACATCAATATTCACCCACTCACTGATTCACCTATCAAATATTCCTTTTATGCATACCTGGTGCCAACCACTGAGCTAAATCTTTTCCATAAATTGTCTCAGTAAATATTCACAACACTCATAGCAGATGATTCAAGAATATTCCAATTTTACAGATGAGGAAAATGGGACTCAAGGAGATTAAACTTATTTGCTCAAAATCATAGAGCCAGGAAATATCAGAATCTGGATTCAGAAGTAAGCTTACCTAGCTTCAAATCCTACAATCCTTCCAGAACTTTGTGCTACATCTAGAAGACAAATTATAGCCCCCTATGTGAAAAGTTATATATTTTGAATCATATTGGATGCCACTAGGAAACAGAGTTGCTGGTTCCCAGCACCAGGGCTCTATTGTGTGAACTAACCTCTATAGCCTAGGAAAGAGTATCCTCTGTTGCTTTGGGGGACTCAGAGAGATGGAAGGAGGAGTGGAGGGAGGGAGACAGAGAAGAAGAGAGAGAGATTCAGACTGCCCTAGGGGATGGTTGGTCCATAATGAGAGTCTGAGGTTAACTCAGCCTAGATGAAAGGTTCAGTGCTGGTCACTCCGGAGGTGGAAGGGAACACAGTAAACCATCAAGTCTAGTCATGATGCAACAGCATTTCTGACCCAACTGCTTAATCTCATACCAAAGATCTTTGGATGACATCTTCAACCCAAGATTGTTCTGTGTACATTGTGAGTTTGAGACCAGAGACACACTCCTTGAAAACCATCTTCACTGCTAGAAACAGAAATCCATATCCTTCCTGCTAAGTAAAGAACAACACAGGAAAGGCTCCTAGAGGATAGTTAGGCTTTGTATGGATCTCATAAGAACGTTATTTTCAAGTCATGAAGGTGCCTCCAAGATTAATCCTCTGCCACTCTGCTCATCAATATTCCCTGTTTAACTCTAGAAAAATGTGGACCGAGCCGGCGCCGTGGCTCAATAGGCTAATCCTCCACCTTGCGGCGCCGGCACACCGGGTTCTAGTCCCGGTTGGGGCGCTGGATTCTGTCCCGGTTGCCCCTCTTCCAGGCCAGCTCTCTGCTATGGCCAGGGAGTGCAGTGGAGGATGGCCCAGGTGCTTGGGCCCTGCACCCCATGGGAGACCAGGAAAAGCACCTGGATCCTGGCTCCTGCCATCGGATCAGCGCGGTGCGCCGGCTGCAGCGGCGGCCATTGGAGGGTGAACCAACGGCAAAAGGAAGACCTTTCTCTCTCTGTCTGTCTCTCTCACTGTCCACTCTGCCTGTCAAAAATAAAAAAAAAAGAAAAATGTGGACCAATAACTGTCAGACAGTTACCAATTTACCAACTTCCTTCCCCAGGATTGTTAGTAAAGATGGGTGGGATAGGATCTTGTCTTTGTGCAAGAAAGAATTCAGATGTGAGACAAAGAACAGTGGCAAGCAAGGTAGCAAGGTTTAATGGGGTAGGGCAACCATTAGGACTGGTGGGACAGAATCTGAGAGAGAATGCCCAATCATTCAGACTGGGGAAAGCAAGGTTACATGGTTAAATGGAAAGAGTACACCTGGCAGGCCAGACAGGCAGCTCAGGAGAGAGCTGAGAGCTGAGCACACAACTCTGTCTTCAGACTGGAGCTTATAGGGGAAATGGATCCAGTCCTTCCCAACATTTCTCCTTCCCTTCCTTCTCCTCCTCCTCCTCCTCCTCCTCATCCTCCTCTTCCTCCTCCTCCTCCAGGACAAAGGGTTTGCTGAGTGTGAATTAGTTGAAATTCCGCCCCCCAGCTTACACTACTCAGTGCTATCAGACCGGGGAGCCCACCTGGCACCAGGCAGAGGAGCTACCCCTAAGGTATCTGCCTTGAGGAAGGATGTAAAGGCTTTATTATGTTATTAGGCCAGGTAACCCATGTGGTGCTGAGGAGAGAGGATTCTCCTGGGGAGCTTTCCTCAGTGAGGCAAAGGCTGAAACCACCTGGAAAATGATCAGGAGTATGGGGGCATGGGGGTCTGGGCAGGACTTTGAAGTATAAAATACGGGGCTGCGTCCAAGGTGAGCTTCTGTAGATGTTCTGTTTTCCTTAGGCCCCTCTCACACACATAGCCTAATGTCTAACTTCCTACCTAAAAGGATCAGCAATGATTCTCATCTCCAGTTGGAGCAACTCCCATATCCTCCCCAGGAACTGTTGATCCAGTTCTCATAATTATGCCAGCCAAGGGTATGATATCTTGAATTCAATCCTGAGAAAAACTTACCCTTCTCTTTATTTGAAAATGATCTTTTTTGCTCTTCTCCCTTAAGGTCATTTTCCCATACCTGCATCAGGGAACAGAGCTGGAAGTCAAGGTTTCCACTGAGTTTCTTTTCTGCATGGCCAGAAGTCTCCCCTAGGGGATGGTTGGCCCAGAATGAGAGTCTGAGGTTAACTTAGCTTAGATGAAGGGTTCAAGCTCTGTGGGATCATTATAACCCTGCATTGGGAAATCTCCGCTGTGCCTGAAACCCCTGGATGTCTATCTCACAAATACAGGATACAAAGAGGAGCGAGGCCAGAGAGCAGGAGGCCTCCAAGCAAACCTCCAAGCAAGTTCATCTGTTACTGGAGCAGGTCCCCATGGGACGTAACTGCAAATTTCACACCCCAGAGGCAGTGTAATGCAACAGGATTCACACAACCTCTGGATCTGGAAACCTGGGTGATTTTTGGTCCCTACTTTATTCTTCTGAGTTTCTGTTTGGTCATCTTTCAAAAGGGTGGTGAGCTGGATAGAGAGGTCAAAGTCCAAGCCAGAGAAATCACATTTATTGAGTGTATACTTTGCTAGACACTGTACTCAGTTTTCCACATATACACTCACTTCTTCCTTTCTAAATTTCTTCAAGTTATGGACTATTATTGAAACAATAATGTACAATAGAAGAGAGTGCCTGGATCATTGCATTTAATAAATGTCATCTCCCTTCCTTTTCAAATCCATAAAGAAATGACACGTACTCCAGTTCTCAGAGAAGATATCTGTTGTACATTCTCCCTAGTGCTTCATAATACGGTTTGAAGAGGCTTGAAGCAATCATTTTTAGAGACTCAGAGCAGAAGGGACCTTAGAAATTCAACAATGTCTAATTCCTCAATGGATAGACCAGGGGCATACTGACTTGTTACTGGGCTTGTAGCAAGGACCAGATTAGAATCAAAGTGTGTCCACTCTTATGTGTGTGTATGACCCCATGACTCTTCTGGAGCTGGCTCAGAAAAGGTCGCTCGAAATCCTACCTTAGCAGTTGGCAGACATGAAAGGCAGAATTCAGAGTCTGGGTAGCTACAGCACAGGGTTCAGGAACTGCTACTTCCTAGGTATTTAAGAAAATGGCTCAAGACATAGGAGGGAGTAAGGGAAGCTAGAGTCCACAGGATTTGCCGTGATAGAGTAGTCGACTCGGACACAAAGGCTGAAACAAAATCGGAGCCATGATCTGTGGACAGCGCCACCTGTGAGAATTACGAAACCACATAGAGTTCTATATGACCTGTGGGGTCTTGGAGTCCACCACTCTACTCCATGGGCCGGTCACAGTCTCCACCACAGTTGCCTATGAAAGGCCTCTTCAAAAAGGAATGGCATAGCAGGGAAGAATTCAGCTCCCGGAGCTGGAGCTATGCATAACAAGTACTTCACAAATATTTGCCGAATGAATGAATCAGAGACAAAATCTGCCTAGGGAAGTCCTCCTCCTCTCTCCCTGAAACCTAGGAGAAAGGCTGAGTTTCTAAAGCTGCACCTTCTAAGCTACAGTCAGAAGCTTTCTCTGGAGGAAGTAAAGCCTTTCGCCCTAGACAAAAAATAAAAAATAAATAAATGTCTGATCGCGATGCCCACTCTGAACTTTGCCAAGAGGAAAGAAAACAGACCCGTAAGCACCAAACATGAAAGAACTGAGGCCAGAACTGCAATTCTTCAATACCAGAAAGGGATCAAAAGTAGAGTACAACAGCCCCCTGCTGTAGTGACATCTTAGTTGACACTCACTGAGGGGAAATGTGTGGAAGGCACCCAACCATCCATCGCCAGAACCCTATCATTTGTAGAGAAATGGCCAGCTAAATCGGGGGCCCCCATAAGCTGTGGAGGTAGGGCTAGGGAGGAGAAAAATGACCTTGAACAATCAGGATAAATTCCGACCTAGTCTGTAACTTTCTCAAAGTGCACAAGCACTTCTCTTAATCACAACTTTACCCTTTAAGAAAGAACACCACAGCCTTAAAAAGAATCACAGAGGCCAGTGCCGCAGCTCAATAGGCTAATCCTCCGCCTGTGGCGCCAGCACACCGGGTTCTAGTCCCAGTCGGGGTGCCAATTCTGTCCCCGTTGCTCCTCTTCCAGTCCAGCTCTGTACTGTGGCCCGGGAGGGCAGTGGAGATGGCCCAAGTGCTTGGGCCCTGCACCCCATGGGAGACCAGGAGAGGCACCTGGTTCCTGGCTTACGACCAGCACGGTGCGTAGTGGCCACTTGAGGGGTGAACCAACAGCAAAAGGAAGACCTTTCTCTCTGTCTCTCTCTCTCACTGTCCACTCTGCCTGTCAAAAAAAAAAAAAAAAGGAAACTTGTTTTAGAAAATTTGTGTCTGGTCAAGATATCTTACAAATATTAGAGTGTGATATGGGAGGGTTGGTTTATCATTTAATAATATAATGGGAAAAAATCTCACCTGTGAGATTTTCCTGTTTCTAGCTCTCAGTTTTACTTTATTCCAGAGAATGGTATCTTAATTTAAGTAAATATTCTGATAGGCCATTTTTAAAAGATCATGGAAAGTGGAGTTAAAAGATAAGTCTATTTTGGTCAAAAAGTTTTAAAATCCATGCATACAAAGATATTTCAAAAATCCACGAAAATGCATACTATGAAAAAATGTGCATGGATCTCCATTTTTCCACCAAAATGAACTTATCTTTTAGTTCCATTTTCCACAAACTCTTATGGCCCTCTAACTCTGGCTTTCAATTGCCCAAGGATAGCCAATAAATGGTATAGAGACTTGTTACAACATTTTTGTTTTACTTGAACAAGTTTTGGAAGACCTTAAGTGCTGGGGCAGAAAGAGGAAGGATTGGGAGTAGTAGCAAATTACCAATCTGGGAGCATTCTGTTTGTCCAGTTAGCCCTGGAACTATTGTCATTTTTGTGTCTGAAAGTAATTGTGCTGCACCTGCCAGTGTGTGTGCCCCTATGTGTGATCATTAGTAGGTTTTTATCTGTATGTACTAATGGATTTGTGTCCCTGTGACAACATGTTTCTTCCTTGTTGTTTTGTTACTTTTTGTATGTGTTTGAATCTCTGGGTGTATCCTAAGAATGTTGGCATTTGTATTCGTGTGCATGTACTTATTGGGGATTCTTTTTTTTTTTTTTTTTTTTTTTTTGACAGGCAGAGTGGACAGTGAGAGAGAGACAGAAAGGTCTTCCTTTTCTGTTGGTTCATCCCCCAATGGCCGCTACAGCCGGCGCATTGCAGCAGGCGCGCTGCGCTGATCTGAAGCCAGGAGCCAGGTGCTTCCTCCTGGTCTCCCATGCGGGTGCAGGGCCCAAGCACTTGGGCCATCCTCCACTGCACTCCTAGGCCACAGAAGAGAGCTGGACTGGAAGAGGAGCAACCGGGAGAGAATCTGGTGCCCCAACCGGGACTAGAACCCGGTGTGCCGGCGCCGCAGGGGGAGGATTAGCCTAGTGAGCCGCGGCGCCAGCACAAAGTTTCGCTTTTGAAATGGTGTCTTCCAAATCCTTGACCTCCAGTTCTGTCTCTGTTGAGACAATGTCTTAGTCTGTTCAAGCTACTGTGGCGTCAGATGGATTGATAGGCAGTCAGGGTGGTCCCGGTGGAAATTAAGGGTGCAAAATGGTTGCTTTCTCCCCTAAGTTAACTTTAGCAAGGTCAAAAATACCTGCCCATTTCTTAGGAATTTCCAACTTTACTCTGAGGATAGCAAGGAAGTGGTGATTCTTTCTGAGCTCCCAGTTTACTATAAAACAAATTAGATATCCCACCCTTCTGATGGCTCTTGTGTTTTATCTTGAGCAAGCTACACAGGGCATGCCAGTTCATGTCCCAGATGCTCCACTTCCAATTCAGCTCCCTGTTAATGCACCTGGGAAAGCAGCAGAAAATGGCCCAAGTGCTTGGGCCCCTGCCATCTACGTGGGAGACCCAGAGGAAGCTCCTGAGTTCTGCCTGGCTCAGATATGGGGAGTAAACTGGTGGATAGAAGATTCTCTCTCTCCCTCTCTCTCCCTCTCTCTTACTCTCTCCCTCCCTCCCTCCCTCCCTCCCTCCCTCCCTCTCTGTAGCTCTGACTTTCAAATAAATAAATAAATCTTTAAAAAATGGGTAAAAGATATGAATAAACACTTTTCAGAAGAAGACAAAAATAGTCAAAAAAAAAACACATGAAAAAATGCTTGGTATGACTAGCCATCAGAGAAATGCAGATAACTAAAGTGAGGTAACATCTTACCCCAGTTAGAGTGGCTATTATCCAAAAGTCAAAAAAAGAACAAATAAAACTAAAAATATAGCAAATGCATGACTGCAGAGAAAAGGGTACCCTAATACACTGTTGCTAGAAACACAAATTAGTACAACCATTATGGAAAACAATAGGAAGAATCCTCAAAAAACTACAAATGGGGGCTGCCATTGTAGCACAGCGGGTTAAGCTGCCACCTGCAATGCCAGCACTCCATATGGGCACTGGTTTGTGTCCCAGCTTCTCCACTTCTGATTCAGTTTCCTGCTCATGCCCTGGGAAAAGCAGCAGCAGATTTCACAAGTTTTTGAGTCCCTGCACCCACATGGGAGACCAGACGAAGCTTCTGGCTCCTGACTTCAACTTGGCTCAGCTCTTGTCGTTGTGGCCATCTTGGAGATAAACCAGCAGATGGAAGATTTTCTCTCTCTCTCTCTGTAGGTCTGACTTTCAATAAATAAATAACTCTTTTAAAAAAACCCTATAAATGGACCCAGCTATCCCACTTCTGTGAAAATATCCAAAAAACATAAAGTCAGCATAGGAAAGAGATACCTGAATGCCCATGTTTATTGCAGCCCAATTCACAGTAGCAATAATGTGAAATCAATCAATGCCCATCAACTGATGACTGAATAAAGAAACTATGGTATTATACACAACGGAATATTACTAAGCTATAAAAAAGAATGAAATCTTGACATTTGCAACAAGATGGATGGAACTTTAGATGATTATGGTAAGTGAAATAATCTGGACATAGAAAGAGAAATGTCACATACTTTCTCTCATATGCGGAAGTTAATAATATAGAGACAGGATATTTTAAAATCTGTAGATGTCATGTAATATGGAATACAGATTGTTATAAATATTATTTTTACTGAATTATACAATCTATTGTATAATTTCTTTACTCCTTTCTTTCCTCACTTTATGATCATCATTAATTCCATATTATGTGATATTAATATCCCATGTTATGTGATATTAATATATATTAATATGTGATATTAATTAATGTTTTCAAGAAAAAGCTAGTATATGTGTGTGTGGTATCTACATATGAAGTGAACTTGGCAAAATGCTAAAAATTGTTGAATCTTAAAAAGGCAAATACAAAGAAAAAATACTTGAAAACCTGTACTATTATAGTCGTTGTTGTCCTACCCCATGCCATCCCCCAACACACACACACACACACACACACACACACATAGAGCAAAGTCATATTCGGGCTTCTTTTCCAAGTAATGCTCCAGGATTTTGCCCTCCTTTACCCTGAAAACTTAATGTGTTTTGTTTCTCTTTCTCTGGACCAGTGTCAATATGCTCAATAGACACTATCATCTCATTTAATCTTCAGGAGAAGTTAAGCAACTGCCAAAAGTCATATGGCCAATAAATAGCGGTGCCAAAATTGCAATCCAGAACCATTTGGCATTCGTTCTTAGGCTCTTTCAGCCATATTACACTGCCTTTCAGAGCTAATTTGTCAAACTAATCTGCTAATGGGCTAACACAATACAAACACTAATAAAAAGCAGAATAGCTGTGCTTGTTTTGTTATTTATGTGAATGTGACACAAGAGGAGCTTAATACATTCTTTTCTAACTAAACTCTATCGTTAGGACATTGGGCACTTACTGAGTATCTATCTGGCTAGGTCCTGTGACACAATGAGCAGGCAATAACACACAGTGTAATAAAGCAAGAAATAGTATACATTTAAATGTCCACTTATAAATTGGAAGCAATAAAAGTTTAAAAATAAGTTATAAGGGTGGTCAATAAAAAAGAAATTAGAATTGGTTGGAGTTATCAAGGAGGAAATAAAATCTAAACTTGGCTAGGAAAGATGTGGGAATTTATTGGGAAACAAAGAAGGTTTTCCATACAAGAAGATGAGTGTAAACAAATACAAAAAGCAGGTTGAGTATTCCATGTATGGGAACAGTGAAAAGAATGGCTTCATTTCCACAAAGGATAATTGCTTAGGGAGGAGCTTGAGATAGCTTATCAATTTGAAATAACTGGTTGTCCCTGACACAAGGAGAGTTTGCATCCACATACATGATATTTTCCATATGCCTGCACTAGGTGCTCTTGAAAAAGATGGCAGTCACTGCCACTTTCCTCAGGCTTTTCTCTCTTATGAAGCAAAAGTTTTAATATGAAAGGGATGGGTTTTGTGGCACAGCAAGTTAAACCACCTCTTGGGACACCCCCATCTCATATCACAGTGCCTGCTGGAGTCCTGGCTACTCCACTTTCTTTCTTTCCATTCTTTATTTCTATCTGTTCTTTTTATCCTTCCTTCCTTCCTTCCTTTCTTTCTTGCTTGCTTGCTTGACTACTTCACTTTCAATCCAGCTTCCTGCTAATACATTCTGATGGGTAGCAAATGATGACTCAAGTGGTTGGGCCCCTGCTAACAATGTGGGAGATCAGAAGGAGTTCTTGGCTCGTGTCTTGGGCCTGACCCAGCCCTGGCTGTTGTAGACTTTTGGGGAGTAAACCAGTGAACGGATGATACCTCTCCCTCTCTCTACCTCTACCTCTACCTCTACCTCTATCTATACCTCTACCTCTACCTCCACCTCCACCTCCACCTCCACCTCCACCTCCACCTCCATCTCCATCTCCATCTCTCTGTCATTTTGCCTTTCAAGTAGATGAAGAACAAATAAACAAAGTTTTAAGATGCTAAGTGTTGGACAGGAAACCCTCTGAATGCTGTGACACAGGCAAAGATCTAAAGCCTCTAGGAAGGAATAGAAACCAACTTATCTGTCTCTGGGTGAAGGGTAGGGAACTCTCTTACATCCAAGAAAAATCCATTGCTCCTGAAGCAAGAATTTAAGCAAATCTTCTGCCTCTAGAGGAGGGGTAAGGAACTTTCTTGAGCCCAGGATCCTGCAAAGATAGGCCTGCTACTATTGGGGGAGAGATAGGGAACTCCTGCTCAAACCAACTACAGATAGGGGAATATTTTTAAAAGTTTGTAGAAAATAGAAGTAATAGATAATTTTCTTTTGGAGCCAAAAAATTTTGAAATACAAGCATACACAGGGTCTTTAAAAATTTCATGAAAATTATGTATTATGAAAAAAAACTTATACATGCATTTCAAGGTTTTTTTTTTGCTCCAAAACAAACTTATCTTTTAATTCCACATCGTGAACTTTTTTATGCATCCTTGGACAAGGCAGAATTTCATTGTCACTGTAAGGACAGATAAGAACCCTAAGAAGTTTCACTCCTGAAGCCCAGGAGCACAGAGCCTGCCTGAGATTTGAGACTGGACTGTGATGGCTGAGCAACTGCACAACACTTAACAAGCAGCAGCATTTTTCTGCTGGAGGAGGGGCACAAGAGAATGGAGAGAGACTCCCCTCTGTGGCCTAGGTGTGCAAGGGCAGCCAAAGGCCAAGAGGGAAGCAGGAACAAACAGAAAGAAAAAAAAAAAAAACCTCTAGAAACACAACTCCCACTCTAAGCATATGGTTGCAGCAGCCTACCACTAGAGGAATTCAAAAGCCGTGGTATACCGATGGTGATGACAGCACAAATCATAAAGTCTGCTCACTTCCTTAATGGACTGACTCAAATTCACAACTAACTGGCCTTATAGAAGAGACGGGGCTACAATTTCTGAACACATTTTCTGGTATTAAATTTTAAAAATTAAATGACAAACACAAAAGCAAGCGAAAAAAAAACCTCATTGCCAAAAATTAAAGCAATCCATGAAACCTGTTTTAGAGATTATGCAGACATTGGAAATATCAGATAGAGACTTTAAAATAATTGTGATGGATATGATAAATGACCTAACAGAGAATACAGACATACATGCTTGTACAGATGGAAGATTTCAGCATAAAAATCAAAACAATATGAAGTAGATAAATGGAAACACAAGAAATTAAAATCCATAATAACAAAGCAATGCTGTAAAAAAGTTACACAGATGAAAAAGGCCTTTGATGCACTAATTAATAGAATGATACAGCCAAAGAAGAATCAGTAAACTTGAAGATAAATCATTGTAAATTATCCAGACTGTAATGCAAAAGAAAGGTAGGTTGAAACAAGAAATATCCAAAAGCAGTGAGACAACATACAGTCGACTAAAGTACAAGTAATTTGAGTCTCAGAAAAAAAAAGCAGAAAAAAAGAATTACTTGACAAAAGAATTACTTGAAAATACATGACTGAGAGGTTTTTTTAAAGATTTATTTATTTGAAAGTCAGAGTTACACAGAGAGGGGAGGGGCAAAGAGAGAGAGAGAGAGAGAGAGAGAGAGAGAAAGAGAGGTCTTCCATCTGCTGGTTCACCCCCCAATTGGCCACAACAGTCAGAGCTGAGTCGATGTGAAGCCAGGAGCCAGGAGCTTCTTCCAGGTCTCCCACATGGGTGCAGGGGCCCAAGGACGTGGACCATCTTTCACTGCTTTCCCAGGCCACAGCAGAGAGCTGGATCGGAAGTGGAACAGCTGGGACTCGAACCAGCGCCCATATGGGATGCAGGCATACAGGCACCACAGGCGGCGGCTTTACCCGCTACACCACAGCACTGGCCCCAATGACTGAGAGTTTTTAAAAAATAATGAGGGGCCGGGGCTGTGGCGCAGCCCTGGCCTGCAGCACCAGAGTCCTATATGCGGCCGGTTCTGGTCCCAGCTGCTCCTCTTCTGATTTGGCTCTCTGCTGTGGCCTGGGATGGCAGTGGAAGATGGCCCGGGCCCGATAGCCCAATTGAGGCTTTTTCAGACAAATGAAAACTTAGATAATTTACTTCTAGTAAATTTATGCTTCAACAAATACTTAAAAAAATTATTCAGGCAAAACAAATATGATACCAGATGGAAATTTGAACTTAGAAATAAGAAATGAAGAGTGCCAGAAATAGTAAAAATAAAAAGTATACATGAAAGGCATCTTTTAAATATTTCAATCTCTATAAAAGATAATAAGTAGCTTCAAGGAAAAAAATAGCAACAATGTGTGGTAGAATTTATAACATATATATGGTAGCAATGGTAGCAATCAGACAGCAGCTGGGAAGGAAGAATTAGAAACATACTGGTGAAGCTTTTTATCCTGTATGTGAAATCCTATAATATTATTTGAAGTTGGACTCTGATTAATTAAAGATGTGCATTGTAAACCATAGTGATATCAATAAATTTTTGAAATGAGGCATAAATAAGTCAATAGAATGGATTTCAAAATAAAATGATCTTTTAATAGAGTAAATAAAATGGAATCATAATGATAGCTCAATTCATTTGAAAGAAAACAGAAAGATAGAAAAATGAATGAAGAACATGTGAGACAAACAAAAGGCAACTAACAAGATAGATAGATGCAAATGTAACTATCATTAATTCCGTTAAATGTAAATGTCCTGAACCCACAGAAAAGGTAGACATTATCAGAATGGCTATAAAAGCAAGGCTCAGCTATACATTGTTTACATGGAATATCAACATATGAGAGATAAAATGAAGAAAAATAAGATACATCATGTAAACCTTAGCCAAAGGAAAGATGGAATGTTTCTTGCAGTGGGGTTAAGCCACCATGTTTGATGCCTGTATCCCATATCGGAGTGCTGGTTTCAATCCTGGCTGCTCCACTTCCAACCAGCTCCCTGCTAATGCACCGTGGAAAGAAGCAAATGATGGTCCAAGTACTTGGGTCCCTGCCATCCATGTGGGAGACCTGGATAGCCTGATTCCTGGCTTCAACCAGCTGTTGAAGCCATTTGAAAAGTGAACCAGTGGATGAAAGATAACTTTCTCTCAATCTCTCTCTTGACATTCTGTTTTTCAAGTAAATATAAAATAATAACAGACCAAGAACACTTCAGAACTACATTACTAACATGGATAAAAAGGGTCATTGTGTAATGATAAGGAATTCATTTTGTTAAGAAGACATCATGATCCTAAACGTATTTGTATCCATCAACGGAATTTAAAAGTGCATGACATAAAAATTGTTAGAACAGAAAGAAGAAAAAGACAAACACACTATTACAGTGGTGTACTTCAATGTCTCATTTGACAATAGAACAAGTAGACAATAAAGATACAGAAGATTTGTATAATACTATCAATAAACTTGACCTAATATTATGTAACACTTCACCCAACAACAGAATATGCATTGGTTTCAGGTGCACATGATGCATTAACTAAAATAGTCTATATTTCTTTGCCATTAAAGGAAACATAGTAAATTGAAAATAATCGAAATCTTAGAAATTATTTTCTGATTAAATTAAATTAGCTTGAAGATCATGATTCTAGAAAATATCTAATTAGGTATAAATTAAGTTAGATCTTTTTTTTAAAGTCCATGGGTCAAAAAATAAGTCCCAAAAGAAATAAAAATATTAATTAAAATGGAAGCACATTATATCAAAATATGTAAGCTATAAAATTGCTTAGAGGGAAATCTATAGCAGAAAAAGCTTATATTAGAAATATAAAAATACTCAATTCAATTTTCTAAAGTTCCATCTTAAGAAACTAGAAAGTATTAAATTGACTTAAGGTAAAATACTGCCACAACGGTCTTGGAAGTCAGATGATCCTAACAATTTAAATGCAAAGCATCTAACAAACCAGCAAGTTCTGGGGAAAGATTTGGTCAGAATTGTTTTCCCTTTTCCATAAGCAACTTTTATTTGTTAGGCAGGAATTTGAATTTGGATGATAAATATTCCGAGAGAGTTATATATTTTGAGTTAGATAAATCACATGTGTTCAAAGTATTTAGATTTGATTTTAAACTAGTTAATGGCTATTTTGCGTCAACAAACTCTACAGTTGCCATTAGTTTGAAATTCAAAAAAAAAAAAAAAAAAAAAAAGAGAAAAAAGCCTGGAAACTGGAAGGCAACAATGAAGACCTCAAGACAATCTTAGAAGGAACAAGACACTCTTTTCTCTTTGCAGCACTGACAGGAAGCCTTAGGTAAGATATCAAGAAACACTATCCTTTACTTCTGAGTTAACCATTTTATTCTATTGGATAAGTATTTTTTAACTTTCCTCAATCTGGCTTATGAATATGCTTTATTTAAGTTTCAAATACACGATACCTAAACCCTTAGAGCTTTGCTCATTTCCATGCCAAAGATGCTTCTGCAACTGTTTTATCGATTTCCTTGCTCTTAATCTTCAAAAATATGTCAGTGACAATTAAATATTGGTAGCTAAATCAGGCCCATGATATAGTTGCATCTGAATAAATATTAAGGTTCTTAGTAGGGGATAGCCTAAGATCTCATTAAACTAAATTTGCTTTCCCATGTAGTCTTCTCTGAAGAAGCGGAATAAGTTAGATATAAATTTTCTTGAAATTCAAAAGTTACCAAAACATTCAATGTATTAGATGTATTCTAAGTGAACCACCCCCTAGGAATCCAGAAAAAAAAAGAAACTAGAAAATATAAACAAAAAATAAATTCCAAGACCAGAAGAACGTAAGAAGACACAAAAAGCACAAATCAATGTCAGGGAAAACAGAAGAATAATAGAAATAAATTAAAACAAAGCCTGATTATGAGACATGAACAATAAAATTTATAAACATAAAGCCAGTAGTATCAAGAAGAAAGAATACAGAACTTGCAAATAGTAGAAAGGAAGTAAAGGCATTACTACAGTACTTATAGAAATTAAAAATGATAATAAGTGGCTATTTTGAAAAATTAGTGTCAACAAATTTGATCACTTAGATGAAATGAATACATTTCTTAGAAGACACTCTCATATCTAAGTCAATTTAAAAAACAGCCTAAATGTTCCTGTATCTACTACAGAAAGTAAATCCAAATTTTGAAACCTCCCAAAAATATGCAGAAGCAGCAACAACAAAACACAAACACATCAGTCACATATAACTTCAGTGGCAAATTCTTCCAAACATTAAAGGAAGACATGAGATCAATTATAAGTTCTCCCAGAAAACAAAAATGTAAGAAACACTGCCCAACATGTTACTCTTATACACCATCATTGTGGATACCAAAACTGGACAAGCATATAATAAGTTAAGGAAAAATATAGAACAATATCCTTAGGTAGCAAAATGTAGAAAACTTTAGCAACATATTAACAGACTGAATAAAGCAACATATATATATGTGTGTGTGTGTGTGTGTGTACTATGCTATAAATGCATACTACGGAAAATATGTATGTATGTATTTCTTTTTTTTTTTTTTTTTTGACAGGCAGAGTGGACAGTGAGAGAGAGAGACAGAGAGAAAGGTCTTCCTTTGCCGTTGGTTCACCCTCCAATGGCCGCCGCTGCAGCCGGCGCACCGCGCTGATCCTGGCAGGAGCCAGGAGCCAGGTGCTTTTTCCTGGTCTCCCATGGGGTGCAGGGCCCAAGCACCTGGGCCATCCTCCACTGCACTCCCTGGCCATAGCAGAGAGCTGGCCTGGAAGAGGGGCAACCGGGACAGAATCCGGCGCCCCAACCGGGACTAGAACCCGGTGTGCCGGCGCCGCAAGGTGGAGGATTAGCCTATTGAGCCACGGCGCCGGCTCTGTATGTATGTATTTCAAAACTATTTGTCAGAGGGCTGGCACTATGACATAGCAGGTAAACCTGCAGGACCAGCATCCCATATGGGCACCAGTTCAAGTCCAGGCAGCTCCTCTTTCGATCCAGCTCTCTGCTAATGCACCTGGGAAAACAGCAGAAGATGGCCCAAGTGCTTGGGCCCCTGCACCCATGTAGGAGATCCAAATGAAACTCCTACTTCCTGGCTTCAGATTGGCCCAGTTGCAGTGGTTGTGGCCATTTGGGGAATGAACCAGCAGATGAAAGATACTTCTCTCTCTCTCTCTTTCTCTCTCTTTCTCTCTCTCTCTCTCTCTCTGTAAATCTGCCTTTCAAATAAATGTTTTTCTAAACTTGCAGCAAAATAAATTTATCTTTTAATTCCATTTCCCAAGAACTTTTTGCAGTACTGTGCATGTGTGTTGAGATAACAAAAAACAAAGATTTTTCCCCCCGATGGAAGTCTTTATTCAAGTGACCTTAAAATGGAGAGATTATTTTGATTATCAAGTGAAACCAAATGAAAACACAGGGTCATTAAAAGTAGAAGAGAGAGCCCAAAGAAGAGTTAATGTCTAAGAAATATATCCAACTACATGTACTCTTAAAATTTATAGAAGGCATTGGAACTTTTGGTAAATGTTTTAATTTCTTTTTATTGTTCTTCTGTTTTCCCTGCCATTGATTTGTGTTCTTTGCATTTTCTTACTTTCTTCTGGCTTTGGAATTTATTTTTGTCTATTTTTCCAGTTCCTTAAGATAGAACTTTAGAAAATTGAATTGAGTTGTTATTTGACAGGTAAAATTGTTTTCACTTCCTATTAAGTTATTGAGAGCAAGCAATCTGGGAAGTGTTCCCTCATTTCTCCTCTATTCTCTTTAAGATGGAAAACTGATTCTATTCTGAAGGACTCTCCATCAAGATGTACAGTTGGGGGCCAGTGCTGTGGCATAGCAGGTATCCCATATAGGCACTGGTTCGAATCCCAGCTACTCCACTTCCGGTCCAGCTCTCTGCTATGGCCTGAGAAAGCAGTGGAAGATGGCCCAAGTCCTCGGACCCCTGCACCCATGTGGGAGATCCAGAAGAAGCTCCTGGCTCCTGGTTTCAGACTGGCACAGCTCCGGCCATTGCAGCCAACGGGGGAGTGAACTAGCGAATAGAAGACATCTTTCTCTCTCTCTCTCTCTCTCTCTCTGCTTCTCCTTCTCTCTCTGTGTAACTGGCTTTCAAATAAATAAATAAATCTTTAAAAAAAGAAGAAAAATATAGATGTGTAGTTGATCTTCAGACCTTATAAAATGGATGGCTAATAATTTTCTATAATGATAGCCTGGCCACATATAGAAGAAATTACGATTTCACAGCAAGATTTACTTTGCCATGGGCACAGTAAACAGGCAAAACCTCCATTTTCAAACCAAATTAAGGGAGAGAAATTTTACCAATGACTTCAAAATGTATAGGCAGGTTGGATAAGGTGGTTATCATGTTTGAGCTTACCTAGGATAGAGCTCTTCTCATGGGCATCATTTTATCTCACAGGAAGGACACTGTGAGAACATGCCTGTGACCACAGATTTCTAGCTCAGGCACCAAAATTTAGGGATAGGGTTGGAGACCCCTTTAGCTGAAATCCAAAAGGCTTTCTCTGTTTTATTTTAACAGAGACCAGGAGGAAAAGGAGCAAGCTAGGCAGCAGGAGCAATGTAAGGATAGGTAGCAAGAAAATTAATAATAGCTATACACAGTGACCTGCCATCAAGGAGTCCACCCCCAAATGGTATTGGTTTTCAATGTGCAAAACCAGGGCTTCAATGGGCAGCAGTCATGACAGAAGTCAGTCTCTGGAGAGCCCTGGCAGCTCTGCCAGCCAAGAGCTCAGTCACTGGAAATGGACCGCCCTGGAGTGGAAGGACTCCCAGGTCAGTGCTGCAGACCCTATTGGCTCTAAGCTGAAAAAAGCCCTTCACTCTTCCCAACTTCCAAAGTAACCAAAACTTTTGAGGGGATGGCCTAGGGTCAATAACATTGCAGGCAAAACTGTAAGTTTCCTTTTAGAGATGCCACTTACCTTCTATTCAAGCCAGCTCTCCTCCCAGGCCAGCTAGGTAATGGAAGTCAACAGGGTGTCTTCCCTAGGGAGGTTCTATTATGATGGAACTTTCAGTTCCCCATGTGAAGAGAGAGATGATCTGAAACATCTATATATATACATGGTCAGGCCTTAACACCCACCTGATTGTTATCAAGTCCCTCCTGTCGGTTTCTATTTGCCTCTCAAAGGGAAAACTTCCTAGTGGTTTGGACAGCACTTTTCTTAGGTCCTCTAATCATGACTCTGTCCTTTGTTTTAGACCCTGTGCATTTAATCTGCTTCTCAGATTCATTTTCTCCAGACTTGAAACAGTGAAGTTCTAGATGGCCATTCACACGAAACCTCAGATGGAAGCAGTTCCTGCAAGCTGACACTGCTGTCCTCCTCCTGCTGGAACCCTGTCTTGACTGCCATTCCCTACTCTGCCGCTACTCAGTTTGGAGAAGCCAGAGGGGTCATCATCCCACACCCCCATACCCCATAACAGAAGTCAGGGTCGTTCTTCTGGGGTAGGGAATATGGAGAGTCTGAAGAGTTAATAGGCAAGCAGGTTGGTCCCCGTGGAAATTGCGAGTGTAAAATACTTGCTTCCTCCAAAAGTTATCTTTAGCAAGATCAAGATGCCAAATCCTACTGCAAGCTTCTCCCCAAAAGCTGTTTTTAGCAAAACAAGTGCCTGCCCCACTCCTTGGGAGCTTCCAATCTTATCATGAGAACAGAAATGGAGTGGTGATTCCACTTTTGTTATATTTGAGTAAGAGAGGCAGGGCCAATAAGATTAAAAATCAGGTCTTTTATGGGTTTGGTCCCCACCTTATAACTGATTGATAGCTGAGCATCAGTTTTATTTTCCCCAAAATTGTGCTTAAAAACCCCACTACCACCAGCCCCTTTGGGTTTTGCTTCTCTTGGAGCTCCCCTCCAGACTACTCTGGCTGGAGGTTTCTGACTTAAATAAATCCTCCCTTTCTCTCTGCAAAAAAAAAGAGTCAATGTCACCATGTTGTGGTATGAGAAAGACTTGATTGCTGGTTTTAAAGATGCAATGTAGGAAACTTCCAGGATCTGAACAAGGTAAGAAAACAAATTCTCCCAGAGCTTCCAGAAAAGAAAACAAATGTTCTCTTAGAGCTTCAAGAAAGGAACACAGTCTTGCTAATGCTTTGATCTTAGCCCACAGAGGCGCAAATCAGACTTCTGACCTACAGAATTGGAAGAAAATGAAATCGGGCTGTTTTAAGTCCCTAAGTTTGTGGTAATTTGTTACAGCAGAATATGAAATTGATACAAGGACCTTAATGAGTGGAACCAAGCATTAAAGCTGAGATAATCCACCACGAGATGTCAATCATTCCAAGTTTAAGAACAGGCAAGACAAGGCTGTTAAATGAAGAAGCTGGGGGGTAAACACCCCTTCTCTAAATACGTCTTGCATAAGGGGTTTCCATCCTTAAAATTCCTTTTTTTATATTGGACCATATGACTAAAATAGTCAAAACAATTTTGAAAAAGAACAACAGGGGGAAACTTACACTACTTCTTCCAAGATTTACTATAAAGCTACAGTAAACAAGAAAGGGTTTTGTTGGCAAAAAAGAGTTAAGAAAGAGACCCAAAATACATATAATCAATTGATTTTCTACAAAGATGATGGGTATTTAATGTGGAAAGCATAGCATTTTCAATGAATAATAGTGGAAAAATTGGACTACCATTTGCATAAAAAAACTTTAATCTATACTGTCTACCATATAAAAAATTAACTCCAAATGGATCACAGTTATAAATGTAAAACCAAAACTCATAAGACTTCTGAAAAATTTCACTGTGACCTGGATGAGGTACATATTTCTTAAAAGAAACACAAGAAGCAAACAAAAAAAGAAAAATTGGAGAAATTTGACTTTATCATGTCTCGAAACTTCAACTATCTGAATGATACTGTTAAGGAAATAAACAGAAAAGACACAGGCAGAGATGAGCTCTGTCAGAAATCATCTGTATGAAGGACTTGTATCCAGAATGCAAAATGATTCTCACAACCCAATAATGATAAAACAAACAACCCTAAGGAAAACTGAGAACTTTTGAACAGACACTTCAAGAAAGATGTCTAGGCCGGCGCCGCAGCTCACTAGGCTAATCCTCCGCCTAGCGGCGCCAGCACACCAGGTTCTAGTCCCGATCGGGGCACTGGATTCTGTCCCGGTTGCCCCCCTTCCAGGCCAGCCCTCTGCTGTGGCCAGGGAGTGCAGTGGAGGATGGCCCAGGTGCTTGGGCCCTGCACCCCATGGGAGACCAGGAAAAGCACCTGGCTCCTGGCTCCTGCCACCGGATCGGCGCGGTGCACCGGCCGCAGCACGCCGGCCGCGGTGGCCATTGGAGGGTGAACCAACGGCAAAGGAAGACCTTTCTCTCTGTCTCTCTCTCTCACTGTCCACTCTGCCTGTAAAAAAAAAAATAAAAAAAAAAGAAAGATGTCTAACATAAGTTTTCTTTAGGGAAATTCAAATTAAAACCACAATAAATATAAATATACATCTCCTAAGATTAAAAAAAAAAAAAAACAAATAAATCTTGATGACACCTGATGAGGATGCAGAACTGGAATTTATGTCCTTTCCATTGAAAGGGCAAAATATCATAGCTTCATTGAAAAAAACAGTTTGACAGTTTCTTATAAACTTAAAAATATAGCTTAATTCATGATCCAGTCATCTCAGTCCAATGTTATTCATACAAAAGAAATAAAATCATTCCACAAAGACTTATATAAAAAGACTTACAGCCTATTTATTCAAAATAGATAATAAAACAAGATAAACCCCAATTCCCATCAACTAGCAAATGGATAATTAAATTGTGGTGCATTTATACGATGGAACAATAGTATTAACAAGAAAAACAAACTACTAATACATGCATGACATGCATGGATCTCAAAAGCATTATGCTATGTGAAAGAAAGTGACTACAAAATACTGTATACTCTGATTTCAATTATTTAAGTTTCTGGAAAAGGGAGAGAAGTAAAATTAGTGATTGTGGACAATGGGGATAGATGAAGGGCATTAGGGGATTCCAATTCAATCCCATCAAGGTGGCATGTACCAATGCCAGCTCACTAGTCAAAGTAATCAATTTCAGTTCATAATTGATCATAATGATAGGATTAAGAGTCAAAGAGATCACATAAACAAGACTAGTGTCTGCTAATACTAACTGATAGAATTAAAAAGGAGAGAATGATCCAACATGGGAAGCGGGATACACAGCAGACTCATAGAATGGCAGATGTCCTAAACAGCACTCTGGCCTCAGAATCAGCCCTTAAGGCATTCAGATCTGGCTGAAGAGCCCATGAGAGTATTTTAGGCATGGAAAGCCAAGACACTCTGGCAAAGAAAAAAAAAAAACACCTAAACGAAAGATCTTTGTGAGTGAGATCCCAGTAGTCCCAGTAGAAAGAGTGGGCCATCAAAGAAGGAGGTACCTTTCTCTGAAGGGAAGAGAGAACTTCCACTTTGACTACGACCTTGTCTAAATAAGATCAGAGTTGGCAAAATCAAAAGGCTTCCATAGCCTTGGCAACTCATGATAAGAGCCTAGGGTGATCACTGATGCCATAAACAAGAGTGTCAATTTTTTTAAGTCAACAACAGGATTCACTGTGCACTTACTCCTCATGTAGGATCTCTGTCCTTAATATGTTGTTCAATGTAAATTAATGCTATAACAGTACTTTACACTTTGTGTCTCTGTGCGGGTGCAAACTGTTGAAATCTTTACTTAATATATACTAAATTGATCTTCTGTATATAAAGATAATTGAAAATGAATCTTGATGTGAATGGAATGGGAAAGGGAATGGGAGATGGGAGGGTTGCGGATGGGAGGGAAATTATGGGGGGGAGCCACTGTAATGAAAAAGCTGTACTTCTGAAATTTATATTCATTAAATAAAAGTTAAAAATAATAAAAACATTTCTATTAACAAAAAAAGATGAAGGGCATTGACTACAAAGAAGCACATGGGGAATTTGGGGTGATGAAAATATTGCCTATATGAATGTGGCGATGGTTAGTCTATATGTTTGTTGAGACTCAGACCTATGCACAGAAAAAAAAGTAAATTTTAACATATATAATATCTCAATAGAATTGAATTTTTAAAAGCAGTTACCAAAAATAAGCCATGAGGATGCATTCTAGGCTTCTGGGCAGGGAAGTGTTGGGAAGAAAAAGGTCCTTAATGGAGAACACAATTTTGCTTGATGTAATAAAAAGAAGGGTAGGTCAGTTGGTAGATATTGAATAATCCAAGTATTAGGGGATGAAGCACAGTAAGAGCTATGCTATTGTGAATATTTTAAAAGTTGTTATTGTTAAGTTTAAACTTACTATGTGTGGTTTCAGAGGGTAACTAGAAATCAACTAGAACGTTTCTGTCAGGTATCACATCTGTATGTTAATGAGCTCTTCATTAAGAAAAATCGGAAAGTGTGTATCCATGTATTTGAGAGCCTACAGGCTGCTGGGCATTGAACAGCAGAGAAAGAGGAATGGAGGGGGATGAAGGGGGATGTTTAAAATTTACTTTGGCTGTTGCCAGTGACTCCATAATTTTCTTCTGAGATCTCCATTATGTTCTAATTTCTCTTTTGGAAGCCAGACACATAGATAACCTAGCCTCAAATAGTCCAGAGAATTTGAAAAGATTATTATCTGCTTTATTAATCTTTGCTACTCAAAGACAGACAAAATCAGGCAGCTGCATTTACCTCTATTAGAGATTTAGGAGGGGCTGGCGCCATGGCTCACTAGGTTAATCCTCAGCCTGCAGCGCCAGCATCCCCTATGGGCGCCAATTCTAGTCCCGGTTGCTCCTCTTTCAGTCCAGCTCTCTGCTGTGGCCCGGGAGGGCAGTAGAAGATGGCCCAGGTGCTTGGGCCTTGCACCTGCATGGGAGACCAGCAGGAAGCACCTGGCTCCTGGCTTCAGATCAGCGCAGCGCACCGGCTGTAGCGGCCATTTCGGGGGTGAACCAACGGAAGGAAGACCTTTTTCTCTGTCTCTCTCTCTCACTAACTCTGTCAAATTAAAAAAAAATAGAGATGTAGGAGCCTACAGCCAACAGCTCAAGGTAGTCTTTGGCCGCTGGTTTAATCAGCTTTGAAAAGCAGAGGCTGCAGCAGGCATACTTTAGGGTGCAGTTTTTCATTGGCTCAAATGAAGAGCCACTTTTCTTCTACATTTTGCATTCTGCATTCAGCTGGAACTGTGATTCCCTCATGTCTAGGCTGGACTAGTGCAGTTTCCAGTGGCAAACGTGGGGAAATAGTTGCTTTATAAAAATATCACTGAAGGAGGGCTGGCGCCGTGGCTCACTTGGCTAATCCTCTGCCTGCGGCACCAGCATGTTAAGTCTTTTCAGTTAGAAGAAAAATAATATAGATCAGAAACTCACATCTGCACTTAAAAAAGAAAAAATATTGGACAAGGAATAAATGAGGGTTACATAAAAACCTCTATTTTTATTATTCTTACCTGGTCTAATAGTTAATTGTTTAAAGTAATATAATAATACAAGAGGTGATTACAGCATAAGAATCAGTGAAATGAATGAGAACATTATCTGAAGAGATAGGAGACAGGAATTGAGAATAAAATGTTATATGATACATGCACCTAATAAGAACTAGTACTATGCTAATGCAAGGTGGGTTTAAATTTATTAAAACACATGGTATAAACTTTAGAGCAACCTCTGGAAAAATTTTAAAAGAAGTATTATTGGTACTCTAAATAGGAGCTAAAATGAAATCATATAAAATGCTCACTTGGTTAATCCTCCACCTGCAGCACCAGCATCCCATATGGGCACCAGGTTCTAGTCCCGGCTGCTCCTCTTCCAGTCCAGCTCTCTGCTGTGGCCCGGGAGGGCCGTGGAGGATGGCCCAAGTGCTTGAGCACCTGCACCCGCATGGGAAACCAGGAGGAAGCACCTGGCTCCTGGCTTTGGATCAGCGTAGCTCTGGCCATGGCGGCCATTTGGGGGTTGAACCAACATAAGGAAGACCTTTCTCTCTGTCTCTCTCTCTCTCTCTCAATTTCTAACTCTATCTGTCAAATAAATTAAAAAATATATAATATCATTGATATTTCAAAAGCAATAATTTTCTCTTTCTTCTATGGCTTGGGGGGTGCAAGTTTCTCACCTCCCACACTTCCATTTTTAGATCTATCTGCTAAGAAGTGATTCCACCAGCATTCAGGAGGAAAGATGATCCATCTTCTACCTACTAACAATTTGAAAAGAGACCATATACATGCTCTGCTTTGTACTGCTCTGTTGGAGAATTTCAAGTGATACTTGTTTGCTTATGCCAAATCCATGAAGAAATGACAAAGGCACTAGGTATGCCCCAACACAAATATCCTTTCTCCATCTGGAAGTATTATGGGTTGTTCCAAAAATACTAACAGTGTGGCATTTTAACTGAGGTAACTACATTTGAGTTATCTTCTCCCTTTCCCCAGGTCCTTTCACGGCCTCTTCAATGAGGTTGGGACTGGGGATGCCCTGAGGTTTTACCTGAGGTTTGAGATCTTTAGAAAGTGGATGCTGGGCCCTGGAAAAAAATGGGAATGTGGGTTACAGTTAGTATTCCCTGGGTAATGATTTCCTCTTACTTCATGTGCCAGACATGGCCCACCTTGGAAATATGGTGCACGGGTTGTTTTATATTTGCAAATGAAATTCTTTGAAAATGCCCCCAAGAGAATGAGTCATTATAATAGAAAGGCTTGGTATGCATTTGTTTGATGAGTCTAGTTTTTCACCTATCAAGCTGACTTCAAGTAGAGTATAATTCAATTACAATTATGTCAGCCATATCACTCCAGGACAAGCTGAAAGCCAAGACCTCAGTTCTGCTCAAATCCCACACTACACCAGGCTTGATGGTATTATTTTAAAGATTTATTTATTTATTTCAAAGTCATAATTACACAAAGAGAGAAGGAGAGACTGGTTCACTCCCCAATTGGCCGCAACGGCTGGAGCTGTGCCGATCTAAAGCCAGGAACCAGCAGTTTCCTCTGGGTCTCCCACGCGGATGCAGGGGCCCAAGGACTTGGGCCATCTTCTATTGCTTTCCCAGGCCATAGCACAGAGCTGAATCTGAAATGAAGCAGCCGGGTCTCAAACCAGCACCCATATGGGATGCCGGCACTAGCAGGTGGCAGCTTTACCCGCTATACCACAGCGCCTGCCCCTTATTGGTATTTTTATCAAACAACTAATTACTTGGATGATTCTAAAAACCTATCCTGAGGACAAAATAGTTTCAAGTCTATATTTTTTATTCTTTGTTCTGTATTATACATCAACAATGAATAGCTGAAAAGCCAAATTTTCTGTCTCCATAACCCTGTGGCCCCAAATAATCACACCAAATATAACTTTCAATAAATTGAGTCAACTATTTGCATCAAATAAATTGAAATAATCGGTCTAGTCAGTTTATCTTTTCATTTTCCTTATTTCATTTGTCCCACTTCAACAGTAGCCTTCTTGGAAAATTAAATCTCCTAACTAGAAGGTATGAATTACCAATAAAGAGAGAAAAAGTAGTGGCATGAGGGTTGGTACACTTTGAAGGGAGCAGGAATATAAAAATGAACTGTATTTTAAAATTCTCTCTTACTCTAAACAAAAACTAAAAAATTTCAGAGTCCTCTGCATTCATTCATACAGGCATTCAATTTACCAACTCACCATACCCTTCTTGTGTACTTTGATGACCTGGAAGAAAGAAGTTGTAGAAGAGCCCCGTATATATTACAAGCTCCTGCAAAGGTATCCAGATATGGACAGTGGAGGATGACATTAGAGAAGACACCTTGGTGATATGTAAGCAAAGGCATTTCAAATTCTGATTGGAGGCAACTCCCTCATTTAAGGACTCAGTCTGTATTCAGGAAACACAACTGTGACCATCTCAAAGACTCATTATATGGCCAGGGTCTGGGGAATCATTGATCCACATGGCCCCAACAGATCCTAGATTCATGTTCATTTCGTCCAGAAAGCCAATCCTGGGGAAGGCAATGGGCAGACAATTCTACAGTCACAACTTCTCCTGGACCTATTCAGTTATTGGAAGACAGCATCATCCTGCTTGTCTATCATATGTCTTCCATTGGCAAAGTCTTCCTCATGATCAACATTTGGCTTAACAACACCATACAATTATTACTTCTTTTTTCATTACAATCTCTTCTTCCTGGACATCTGCTACTGCAAAAAGAGAGAGAGAGAGAACACGCACAGCTGATGGCCTTATTTCCAAATTGATTCTCTTCCTGTCCCATTAAGGCATCCCCTAAAATTACACCCCCTCACACATAACCTTGGCATCATGGAATGTTTCTACCTGACTTCCATGTCTTACAACTGGGCTGTAGCTTTCAGTAACACCGTACATTACCCACTCATGTAGAGAGAGTCTGCATGGGGCTGGAGGCAAGCTGCTATAAAATAGAAAACATCTTCAGTGGAGACTTTACATCTGCCATGTCATAATTCTACTGTGCCTCTAATATCTTTCACTAATTCATCTGTAAAATCCAGACTGGGATATTTACAGACCTCAGTCTCAGAGGGCTGTTTCTGCTGGGTAGCAGTACCACGAGCCTGCTTCTTCCCTTCTGCTTCATCCTCACTTGTGGACTCTCCTGAATGCCTGCTTGACCAGCACTGTGAACCTGACCTCTTCAGATCCTTTTCTATCTGTGGTTCCCATTTAGCTATGGTAGCCATCTTCTATGGCACAGCCAACTCTTTATACTTAAAATCTTATTCACATGGGTTTCAAGAGAAAAACAAGTTCATTGCTGTCTTCTGTAGCATCAGTACACTTATACTTCATGAAAACTATATCCTGCAACAAGGACACAAAGAACACCTTCAAGAAGCATGTAGAGAGGAAGGAACTTACATTCATAGACCTTTTGATGTAGCACATGAAACTCATGTGTATCTGGGAAACCGAGCATCAAATAACTTACTTCTTCACAAACAAATACCAACCAACAACCCCTAAACATAATGCTAGTGACCTTGAGGGCTTAAGACACAGTCTTAGCTCTTAAGGAAATCACAATCTTGTTATCATGGGAGGAAGTGAAGGGATGAAAAATCAGTGTGTGGATAACGACAACATAAAAGCAGAAATATGACGAGAACATAGAGAGTGCTACCGAAGATCCAAGGCAAAAACCATGGCTCCCTGAAGAGGAGGAGGAAGAGGTCACTTTACTACGTTGGTTAAGTAGCTTATTGTGAAGCTTCAGGAATGAGTTAATATTTAAACTACCACTTGATGTGTGGTAAGAGTTTGGAGAGTTGGAGTGCAGATGATCAAGCTGTGAGAAGAGTATCCCAGGCCAAGGTAACAGAAGAAACTCAAACACAGGGATAGCAAGGAGAATGATGCAGGGAGAGGAGAGAGATACTCTCGGCTAGAGAAGAAGGGATGTGAGGATGACTGAGAGAAAGAGGGATGGAGAATTCAGCACTTATCTCAGCAAGGGAATGTCATTTTGGGGACTATGGAGCCAGACTTCCTAGGTTCAAATCCTGGTTCTGCAGCTTAACTAGCTGTGGCATTACACATCTTTTGTATTCTCCCTAGGTCTCTGTTCCTTTACCACAGAGATAATAGTAGCATGTACACTTCATACACTTATTTTGAGGATGAAACTAATGAAAGCTGGGAGTAGTTGGAAAAGTGTACACATTAGAAAATGTTAACTATTACCCTTGCTTTCCTCATGACTAAATAAAGTGAGAGTTTCCCCAGGGACTTGCCAATTCCAGCTTCTATTTATACTCATAACTGTTTAGGACCCATAGCATGAGATCAGCCTACATTTGAAGACAATGAATACGTAAATGACCGAATGAGTAAAGGAATGAATTGCACGGGGAGCCTTTTTAAATTCGAGTCCCTGCTGTAAGATCTATACTAAAGCCAAGTTTGCTCTTGTGCAGCGTATGCCTCTATTAGACATATGTTGACTTCAGTAGCTGTATTTTCATGCACCCAGGCTTTGGAAAGCAGTGCAGTGGCTGGATCCATATCTAACTCATGAAGGCAGCCAGAGGTGAAAGAACAGAGCACTGACCAGCAAACAGGAGAACTAGATGTGAAACCTGTCTCTGCTGCTTTGTGGCCTTGCGCATGCTCTTCTGCTTAGGAGACACAGGTTTGTCAGACCTAAAATGAGCACAAGGGTGCCCATGTTGCAGAGTTCTGGTACGAAGCAAAAGAGATAAATCAGGTGGCAGTGTTAGCATTCCAATTGAGTTTTCCTCCTAGTTCATGTGACAGTCTCTGATGTTAAACCATGTTTGTTGGCTTTCCTGGAGTTTGACATTTAGTAGGGCTGGGAACACTAAAGCATCCAGCAGCAGGCAGGGGGAGGACTTTCTGGAGACCCTTACACACTGCAGATAATTGAGAAAAGTGACTGCCTTCTAATACCTCTTTCCACACAGTCACCAGCCTCTGAGGGCCTGGAGCTATTCATGACTCAGTGCTTGGTGTGCACCCCTTACTTTCTCAGTACTCAGCAGGCAAGAGGGATCAATAATGTTTGTCAAATTGATTTCAGTTACAGATCCACTCTCACACCACTGTACTATTCTCTGTGTCTTTCTCCTCCCTGATCACTCCCTGCTCCATTCATACATTCATTCATTCAACAAATACTGCCTGCCTGATGAGGGGCAGGCCCTCTGCTAGGCTCTTGACAGGCACTGCTATAGAGGAAATTAACTTTTCATTCTATTTCCAGTCTCCATTCCTCAGTCTCTCTCTCTCTCTCTCTCTCTCTCTCTCTCTCTCTGTCTCTCTCTCTCTCTCTGTGTCTCCCTCTCTTCCCCCCTCATATTATTGCTATGATTTTATATCACCTTTGGTATTATCCCCATTTCTGTATCTCTATCTGTCCTAGTCCAGTCATTGATTAACCTACTTGGACCTCTTCAGTCCCCAAGCCCTCAGTTCCTGGCCTTGTTTCCTCTCCAAGCACCCACCTAGTACCCAGAGATAGCTGAATTCCTGGGGAACCTGACACAGAGATACCAACAACAGGCCTGTCCAATAGAGAGGGACCCTATTATGCAAATGATATGGGAGCTCCCAGATGCCATCCTGAAGGTCACCACCCCAATTTCCAGGGTTTCTAGGGACTCACCTGGTCCTCTCTACTCCTCTCCCCACTCAGAATTGATGCATGCCTCGCTTGGCTTGCAGCTACCCATCAAGAAATTCCTGGGATTCTTGGGAAGTGTGCAAATCAGTGCTTGCTCAACAAAAAAATTTTGTAAGCACTTACTTCTCTCAAGATTTTTTTTCCAGGCTATATCTCTTTTAATCTTAAAACAAGCTCAAGAAGTATTACTATTGTTTCCATTTGCCAAAGAGGAAAAACCTAGACTCATAGAGCCGACCTGACTGTTCCAGGGTCCCACAGTCAATAAGAAGCAAAACAGGTTCAGAAATCTGCATCCCCTTTTGATTAAGTGTCTCTTCCCTACAGCTCGCACTCAGCAGTGGACATCACATGACGAGATTGAGTGATAGACACACAGTGGTTAGTAGCTGACAAAATAATGTCAGTTTTTATATTGTTCCAGAGGTCTTCTATTTACAACTGTCCATCTGACATGTCTTCTTCAATGCCTTACAAGAATCTCAAACTCAAATGTATCGATCTGAGCTCAATATTTCCCTCATACCTCCTACCTCCCTTACCCGAGGCCAATTTTCCCCTTCCTTGCTCATATCCCCTGTAATAGTTAATGACAGCACCACCCACCAAACTGCGGCCTCCTGTGCACTCCAGTCTCTCTGCCTTCCCCCATCCTCATGGTCCTAACTTGCATGTCCAATCCTGATTATTTTACTCCCATTATGCTTTGATAAACTCTGAGCCCATGTCTACATCTGCACTGCCAGACTGTAATTGGGAGCCTCACCATCATCTGCCTTCACTTTGGAACGCCATCCACTCACCCACTGTTTTTGTCTCTTTTTGATTCCTCCATATTGATCCAAATGCTTAACATTGGAGCATCTCAGAGCTTAATCCATAGACCATTTCTCTATCTGTAGTTGCTTCATTATGATGTCATTCAGTTTCAGTGTGTTAAATATTGCTGACAAGCCAACAACTCCCCAGTTTTTAGCTACAGACTGGATATCTCCCATAAATTCCAGATACATATAGCCAACTGCTTATTGAATACCTACAGTTAGATGAATAATATACATGATAATACACATGTTAAACTTAATACACTCAAGACCAAACTCCAGGCCTTTCATAAACCCCAAGTCTGCTCCAATCTCAGGCTTCCCTACCTTACTAAATGGTGACTCCGTTCTTGTTTCTTAGGCTATGTTAATCCCAGGACACAGCAAGAATATTCTTGCATAGGGTGTTTCTACTTGTTTCCTCCATCTGAAATTCTGTCATTAGATATGTGAAGGTATTTAAAAAAAATCACAAAAAATGAAAATGAAAGATAAGTCTATGCATGAATGTTTAGCCTGGCGGCTAAGACACAGATTAAGACACCACATCTCATGTACAAGTGCCTGTGTTCAATTCTTGGCTCCAGCTCCTGACTCCAGGTTTCTGTTAATGCAGACACTGTGAGGCAGTAGTAATGGCTTAAGTAATTAGACCGCTACTACCCATGAGGGAGATCTGGATTTAGATCTTGGCATGGTTTCTCACTTCAGCTCCAGCACAGCCACAGCCATGGCAAACATGTGGGCTATGAACCTGAAGATGGGAGCCTTCTCTGTTTCTCACTCTCTTTGCATCGCAAATGATTTTTTTAAAAGGTTTTTTTTATTTATTTGAAAAAGTTACAGAGACAGAGAGAGAGAGGTCTTCCAACCACTGGTTCACTTTCAAGATGGCCTTGATGGCTGGAGCTGAGCCAACCCGAAACCAGGTTCTAGGAGCCTCCTCAGGGTCTTCCAGTGGGTGCAGGGGCCCAAGAACCTGAACCACCCTCTGTTGCTTTCCCAGGCACATTAGCAGGGAGCTGGGTCAGAAGTGGAGCAGCCAGGACTTGAACTGGCGCCTATATGTGAAACCAGAGCTGTAGACCAGGGCTTTAACCTGCTGGTCACAGCACCAGCCCCTCAAATGATTTTTTAGAAGATATGCTTGATTTGGTGGAAAGAATTTTGAAATATATGCATAGTGTTTTAGTAATACTCATTTTCCACGAATTTTTGAAGATCCCTTATATACTTGACTCACTCTCTCATTTTTTCAGGTCTCTACTCAGTTGAGAACTTAGCGGAGAGGATTTCCCTAACTGCTCTATATGAAATGCCAGAAGCCCTCCTCCATCGCTGTCTACTCCCTTATTCTGTTTTGCTTTTCTGCAGGGCACTTATTATTACCTAACAAATTACATACATATTTGCTTATTTGTTCATGATCTATCTCAGTTCTCTAGAATGTGAGATCCCCTAGGACATGCATTTTTTTTTTTCCTTCACTAATAGATCCAAAGTATCTAGGAGAATTCCTGGAACATAATAGGTGCTAAGTGAATATTTGCTAAATTCTTGGACAAATGAAATAAATAAACTGGTAAGTAATTACATTTGCTCTGCATGTTGCAGCCTCCAACCACTTGCTTATGCTGTTCTCTCTGCCTGGAATGCCTGTCTCCTACCTGCTGAAATGTTGTCCATTGTCCAAAATTCCAGTTGAAATAATGCTTCTTCTATAAAGCTTCATAGAACTCTCCCCATGAAGGTAGAATTAATCTGCCCACCCTGTGCTGCTCTAGCACTGGCACATAATTCTTTACAGCACTCACTATCCTCTGACTTAAGCTGGAGTTATCTGTGTGTCTTGCTGATCCCATGACTAAACACTGAACTGCTTAAAATATGGTATTCCCTGAAGTGTCTAGCATATTGCCTGGAACATTGCTAAATTGAATGGAAGGAAACAAAATGCTTATTATCAAAGTAGACATCTCCAATTAAAGATAATTAGCCTTGAGAATGGCAGTGTTACCAGCAACTCAGTTAATGAACTCTAATTGCTCTTCCCAGCCATGGCCATTAGCTGCCATGCAGCTTTAGGCTGTAACATATATGGATCTCTTCACTGTTAATTGTAAGGCTGTGAGTTGGTACTGATGCCTCGGCTATGCTAGTTGCTCTCCATGCCCCCTACATAGGGCACCAAGCATAAGCACTGGGGAGCCTGGGGTAGGGGTCATGCCTGCCTCATCAGACTCAAGGAGGCTCCCCAGTGGGGACTGAAGTCTTCTCCTCAGTAAGGAGGACTACTCAGAGTGGGTGGATAAAGCCTCCCTGATCAGATTGGAAGAGGTTACAGTAAAGGGACCATTCATTGTTGCTCCATGACCCAGGGAACACATCAGGATAGCAAGAGTTTCTTCCAGCAGCATACACGGCTTTCCAAAAAATGTTTTGCACCCAAGTAAATTCATTTTTTCATTCCATTTTCATTGAAACTTTTTTCAAGTTCTCCCTTATTTTTATTTTGGTGTGTGATAGCTAATTACATGTGTCAACTTGATTGGGCTCAATGATGCCCAGATATCTGGTAAAGCATTATTTCTGGACATGTCTGTGAGTGTTCCCAGAAGATGTAAACATTTGAATCAACAGGCTAACCAAAGATCTTCCTCACCAATGCAGGTGGACATCATCCAATCCATTGAGAACCTGAATTGCACAAAGTGAAGGAAGAAAGTGAGGTTGGTGCTCCTGAGTCTTGGGCCTTCAGACTCAGATCAAACACCATCACTAGCTTTTCTGGTTCTCATGCATGCAGATGGTAGATTGTGAACTTCTCGTCCTGCATAACCACATATGCCAACCCCTATCATTAGAAAATGTAAGTATAGGCCGACGCTGCTGCTCACTTGGCTAATCCTCTGCCTGCGGCGCCGGCACCCCAGGTTCTGGTCCCGGTCGGGGCGCCAGATTCTGTCCCAGTTGCTTCTCTTCCAGTCCAGCTCTCTGCTGTGGCCCGGGAAGGCAGTGGTTGGGCCCTGCACCCGCATGGGAGACCAGGAGGAAGCACCTGGCTCCTGGCTTCGGATCAGCGAAACACACCAGCCGTAGCAGCCATTTCGGGGGTGAACCAACGGAAGGAAGATCTTTCTGTCTCTCTCTCTCTCACTGTCTAACTCTGCCTGTCAAAAAAATGTAAGTATATTCACATTTTGTGCAATTATTACCATCATCTAATCCAGGAACACTTCCATCATCTCAAAAGGAAACCCCAGGGGCCAGTGCTGTGGCATAGAGTAAGTGCTACGTAGGTGTTTATGAAATAGGCAAAATGTCAGGGCCCGGCATTGTGGCGCAGCAGGTTAACACCCTGGCCTGAAGCTCTGGCATCCCATATGGATGTTGGTTCTAGTCCCAGCTGCTCCACTTCTGATCCGGCTCTCTGCTACGGCCTGGGAAAGCAGTAGAAGATGGCCCAAGTGCTTGAGCCCCTGCACCCGTGTGGGAGATCCAGAAGAAGCTCCTGGCTCCTGGCTTCAGATTGGCGCACTCCGGCCATTGCAGCCTTCTGGAATTGAACCCATGGATGGAAGACCTCTCTCTATCTCTCTCTCTGTAACTCTGTCTTTCAAATAAATAAAATAAATCTTTTAAAAAAAAGTAAACCCCAAACCCATTCAATAATTGCATCCCATTTACACCTCTGCCTCGCTCATAGAAGTCCCTATTTCTGCCTCTATTTTTTGGCCTATTATAACCATTTTACATAAATGGAACCATATGAAAGAAGCCTTTGTCACTGACTTCTTTCATTTAGCATCAGGGTTTCAAGGTACATTCATGTTGAAGCATTCCTACAATGTATAGGAATGCACTTCATTCCTTTTCATGGTTGGATAGCATTCCACTGTATGACCATGACCGTGCAGCATATTTTGTTTATACAATTACCCTTTTTTGAACATTTGGGTTGTTTTCACTTTTTGTTTATTGTGAATCATGCTGCTGTGAATCTTAATGTCAAGCATCTGTTCTCTATATGAAAATACCTATGAGTAGAAACTCTGGGTTTTATGGTAATTCTATCTTTAACTTGTTGAGGAACCAAAAAGCTTTTCCACATTGACTGGATCTAAATTTCACTCACAGCATAATGTCATTAACCTAAAAGGCCCTACATGATCTGGTTCACCATATATTAACTCTCTGATTTCAGGTCACAATTTCCCCCTCAGTCACTCTTGCTGTAGTTATGCTGTTGTCCTTTCCTGTTTCCCACAATTCACCAGACATACTCTGACCTCAGGACCTTTGCATTTGCTATATCTGCTGCCTGGATAACTCTTCCCCAGACACCTCTATGTGATGCTCCTTCGCTACTTCCAGGTTATGCTCAAGTGTTACATTCCCTCTCTAAGTAAAATCAGAACCGTAATCCAACTCCAACACTCCCTAGTCCCCTGCATTAGTTTTCTAGGGATGCCATAATAAAACATCACAAACTTACATAAATTTATTTCCTCACACTTCTAGACATTAGAAATCTGACATCAAGAAAATTTGGTTTCAATGTAGAAAAATTTCATATTCTTAGTTAAATTTACCCCAAGATATTTAAACTTTTTTGTAGCTATTGTGAATGAGACTGATCTTACAAGTTCTTTCTCATCCATGGCAGCCTGTGTATACAAGGGCTATCGATTTTTGTGTGTTGGTTTTATGCCTGTTACTTTACCCAACTTTCTCATGAGTTCCATTAGTCTCTTAGTGGCATCTTTTGGTTCCCTTATATAAAGGATCACATTATATGCAAACAGAGATAATTTGACTTTCTCCCTTCCAATTTGTGTCTCTGATTTCCTTTTCTTGCCCAATGTCTCTGGCTTATCTTGAATAGTCATAATGAGAGTGAGTATCCTTGTCTGGTTCTACACCTTAGTGGAAATGCTTCCACCTTTTCCACATTCAATTTGATACTGGCTGTGGGTTTGTCATATATTGACTGGATTGTGTTGAGGAATGTTCCTTCTGTACCCAATTTGCTTAAGATTCTTATCATGAAAGGGTGTTGTATTTTATCAAATGCTTTCTCCGCATCCATTGAGATAATCACATGGTTTTTAACCTTCAATTAATGTGATATATCACCTTTATTGACTTGTGTATGTTGAGCCATCCCTGTATCCCTGGATAAATCATAGTTAGTTCAAGTAGATGATTTTTTGATATGTTGTTGGATTTGATTACCTAATACTTTGTTGAGAATTTTTGCACCTATGTTTATCAGGGATATTGGTCTGTAGTTCTCTTTCCTTGTTGCATCTTTTCCTGATTTAGAATTAAGGTGATGCTGGCCTCATAGAAGGAGTTTGGGAGGATTCACTCTCTTTCAATTGTTGGGTTTTTTTTTTTTTAGTTTTGTAATAAAAGACCTTGTTCTAATTTTTTAGTAAATTAAGAGATAAAATTATTTAAGTAGGAAAAGAAGAAAAAGTTGGGAGAAAGATATAGAAAACATTCATTCATAGATTATTACTCAGAAAAGAAAAAGTTCACTTATATAGAATCTAAAAATTACAATCTATCTTTTCAATGTTTGTGAACACAATTCTGCAGACAATATAGACACCCTGGAACAAATTCTTATTAGAATTGTGTGATGGAGAAGTTTCCTACCAGGTTCAAAAGGCTGATTGTTAAGTATTCAGAAATTTTGCAAACCATGTGTTAAATGAGTGGCAGCTTGAATTCACTCACCCTGTGGATATTATCATAGAAATTGACAAATGTTGTAAATTTTAGCTTTTTTTGTTTTTCGGCACATCACTATAGGCATACACATAAAAGAGAGACCACAGTAATAATTACAATAGCAACAATGATTTGCAAAAAAAAAAAAACAAATATTAATGTAGAACTTACTGTATTCAAGGCCATGTTCTAAGCACCTAACATATATTGAATGGTATGTTAGAGTCAGCTACTACTTGACTTGCAAGAAGCCAATAGTGCACACCTGCTCAACTTCCGATTTAGTGGACTCATTATTAATAGCTTGAAACAACCCTGGAGGGAGTATTTACACCATAAAAATGAGAAGATACTATGAGTCAGGACTTTTTCTGCAAATATCCTGCTAAACATTCACCAGCACATCACTAATCTTAAATTAGACTTTTGTGAGGCGGCATACTCACTTTTGGAATCCTAGTGCATTACTCTGTGTAGTTTGGTCAGCAAGAAACCCACCTCAGCAGAGGAAGGAGAAGTAAAAATATGAGATTACAAAAAGTAAGGAAAGGTTTGAATAAAGTACTGCAATCTGTGGTAAATGAAAACCTTTTAAATAAACTTTACCACTTTGTGGACTAAGTACTTGTCTACTTGTAATGCTTCTGCAGGTAGAAGGCAAGGACCAACAATAAGAATCTAGTCCCCATCTCTCCAACAACAGAGGAAAGAGAAGATGAGTGATTGTTTCCCATGCCTTAATTGTTTCTGAATAGTTTAAGGATTGGGATTAGTTCTTCTTTAAAATTTGGTAGAATTCAGTAGTGAGCATATCCAGTCCTGTACTTTTCTGTGTTGGGAGGGTCTTTATTATTGACGTAATATCCATCTTGGTTATTGGTCTATTTAGATTTTCTATATTTTCATGCCTCCATTTTGGTAAATTGTATGTGTACAGAAATACATCTAATCTTCTAGATTTTCCAATTTGTTGGCATATAGTTGTTTGTAATAAATCCCAATGACTCTGTTTATTTCTGCAGCATCAGTTATTGTATCTCCTATTTCATCTCTGATTTATTAATTTTGGTTTCCCCTTTTGTTTCTGGTTAGTTGGGCTGATGGTTTTTCAAAATTTTTACTTTTCAAAAAACCAGTTCTTCATTTCAGTGATCTTTTGTATGTTTTTTAACCTCAATTTTGTTTGTTTCTTCTCTAATTTTTATTACTTCTTTCCTACTACTTATTTGGGGCTTGATTTGTTCTTGTTTTTCTAAGTCCATGGGATGCATTGTTAGATCATTTATTTGATATCTTTCTGACTCTTGATGCAGGCACTGATTGATATAAACTTTGCCCTTAACACTACTTTTGCTGTATCCATAACATTAAGGAAAGAAAGAAGACAACAAAAAATGGAAATGGAAAAATCTCCCATGTTCATCATAGGAAGAATTAATATCATCAAAATGTTCATACTACCCAAAATAATTTACCAATGACATTCTAATATGATCCAGAAAAAAAAAAAACAATTCAAAAACACATATGGAAACACAAGAGACCCCAAGCAGCTAAAGTAATCTCAATAAAAAACAAAACAGGAGACATCACAATACTGGTTTTCAATACACACTACAGGGCAGTTATACTCAAAACTGTCTGGTACAGTAGACAGTCTGAATGTAGACCTGTGGACCAATAGTAGAGAACAGAAACCACATAAATTAATCCATACATCTACAACCAAGGTAAAATCACTCCTGGAGAAAGGACAGTATCTTCAACAAATAGTTTGGGAAAATTGGATCTCTGCATGCAGAAGTATGAAATAAGACCCCTACCTTACACTCTACATAAAAATCAAACCTCATTGGATCAAAGATACAAATTTAAGACCTCATACTGTTAAATTACTAGAGGAAAAGATAGGGGAAACATTGAAAGATATTGGCATAGGAAAAGGCATCTTGGAAAAGACCCCAGAAGCTCAGGCAATAAAAGCAAAAATAGACAAATGGGATTATATCAAACTAAGAAGCTTCTGCACAGCAAAGGAAACACTGAACAAAGTGAAGAGGCAACAAGCAGAATGGATGAAACTCTTTATAAACTATGCATCTAAAAAGAATTAATAAGGAGCTCAAGAAACAACAACAAAACAAACAATCCAGTTAAAGAATGGACAAAGGACATGAGCAGGTATTTTTGAAAGGATGAAATTCAAATGACCAACAGACACATGAAAAAAATGTTCATGATCCCTAGCCATCAGGGAAATGCAAATAAAAACCACAATGAGCTTTCACTTCACCCCAATAGAATGTCTTTCATCCAAAAATACAAAATAACAAATGCTGGTTATGATGTGGAGAAAAAGATATCATAATACACTATTGGAAATGTAAGCTAGTAAACCATTATGGAAGACAATATGGAGAGTTCTCAGAAATCTGAGAAAGATTTACCATATGACCCAGCCATCCCAACTGAAAGCTATTATGCTTAGTGAAATAAGCCAGACTCAAATAGACAAATATTTTTTTTTCTGATTTGTGGTAGCTAATACATAGAGTACAAAAAAACTTAATGCATATGAGCAAAATTGAAATTTTGTGATTTGATTATCATTTATAACCCTTATCCATATTTCCATATTTACTTGTAGAACTCTTTATTGAGGGAAATATTAAGCCTGTGATTATAAAGTAAATCAAAAGCATGTTGCTGCAAAATATTTTTTAAAAAAGAAAGGAAGGAGGAGGAAGAAAATTACTGTTATATTCTTAGAATCATATGTATGAAATTCATGAAATCTCTTCATTTTAGTGAATAAAATGTATAAAATAAATGAATTCACCATTAACAAAGAGAAAAGTCAGTTTCCTCTGAGGCCTCTCTCCTTAGATTGCAGATGGACATGTTCTATCTGTGTTTTCACATTGTCTTCTTTCTGTGCATATCCATGTTCAAATTTCCTTTTTTTATAAGAACACCAGTCAAATTGGATTAAGGCTCACCCTAGTAACCCCCATTTAAATTAATGAATTCTCAGAAGCACCTGTCTTCAAACATAATTACAATCTTTTTCTTCTGCTTCATCTTTTTTTTCATTCTACTTAAAAATATTTTTATTAACATGCAATACCTGAACTTTTGCATGAGCTGCAATGCAATAGCTCAACACATATCTACATGGTAAACCAATCAAACCATGCATCCATCCTTTCCATTTCCTTATTTTTTCTTTGTGTTTGAAGCCTTCTGGCTCCTCTCATCCAGTTCTTCATACAGGATATGGTACATTATTATGAAAAATAGAATAGTTCCCACTATACTATGAAACACTGGAAACTGTTACTTCTCTCTGTGTTTTGAAACCCATTACTGGGGAAAATGGAGCAAAACAAATTATTAATAATGCTATATATGAAGTTATCAATTAATGGTTACAGCTGACAAAAATAAATTTGTGCCATATCACATTATCAGTGATACGGTTTTAGGAAATAGGGAACTCTCACTCAAACTCTGGAAAAACTTACTCCAATCAGGGGAAACTGTGCTCAAAATGTAGATTTTTCATACACTTAACCTCAGCAACTCCAACGCATAGAAATTATTCCCAAGTAAAAAACAAATTCAAATGTATATGTAAGTATGTCCACTACATAGAAAATCCATAGCCAATATTTCACTCTTCCAAATAAACTACTTATATAAATTTGTTTGTGAAAAATGCCCTAATGTTATGTACAAAACTCCATTAATGGTACATAAGGAGGAATAGAATTAGAAGGAAAAGCAGAAACTTAAGTAATAGAAATGCCAAATTCTACAAAAGTGTATGTCATTTAAATTTACCCTCTGGTAAGTGATAATTATAAATACATGTACTTCATGCTTATGGGAGCCCTCTGATGAAGCCCTTATAATTCCACCATCTGGAGCTTCTCTGTACAATGTCTCCATCATTCCAGCTCCTTCTATTAGGTCCAACAGCAACAATGAAAACAATCATTATCCCTAGCGAGTGTTCTCGTCAATGACAACCTTTAGGTCACTTTCAAAAAGTGAAATTTTTCCATCCCTTTGTTCTGATATGCAAGGAGTGTCCACTGCAACACATTCTGAGGTATCAGAAGTTAGGACATCAACATATGAATGGTTGAGGGAAACAATTCAGCCCGTAACACCTGCTTTATATTTGTCCTTAGCACTCATCTCTACAGAACATACTACATGTTTTCCTTCTGTATCACATTTGCTAAAATGCAAACTCAGTGAAGTCAGTTGCATTGGCCATTTTACTCACCAACATAGCCTCAGTGCCTAAGACAGTGCCTGGAACCTGGTGAGCCCTCCATAGACATGTGTTGCAAGATTCACCGTTTCCTTCTCCAGATTGGGGATTCCTGAAGACTGGGATTCCTTACAATATGAAAATGCTCTCTCACTCATCAGCCAGGCTTTTCATCATGGCTGGAAACCACATCTCCTCCTGACTAGGCTGTGATTCTTCTCTCATTAAATACCAATGGTAGCGTATTTTGCTTTAGATGAAATCACTCATTTTAAGTCCAATGCTAAAATAAAAAAAATCAATGCCAAGTGAATAAATTCTCTTTAATGTGAATCATGTTAACAAAACTGTAGATTTATGACCTAGCATCTAACCCCTCTGCTTTGATGTTGGGCTTCTGATGTTAATTTGATTCACTTATCGCTTACCAGCGTGCAAAGACTGCTGAGCTGAGGAATTTTGTGGTGCGTTGGAAAAAGTACTGGACACAAATTAACCAGAAAATGAATCTTTGTCCCTAATATTTTGTGCAGTGTTGGGTATGTCACTTATCCCTGAAGGATTGTTTTCTCATGTATAAAAGGAGAGAGCACGGAAAAATATCTATGTTCCCAATCTTACTAATGCTACCATTATTTATCCAGTTGCTTAGGACAAAATCCTAACTGTAAGCTTGAATTTCTCTCTCTCTTTTACCCTTTATGTCTAATCCATTAATATGTCCTGTCCTGTATCCTGCATTCTATCATATATACAAGCTTGTATATATGATATTCTATCATATACACAGACACTACAGGCATTGCTATTTGGCAGCGTGTCACAATGCTCCAAGAATTAACCAGGTAATAGCACAAGGAAAGTTGTACATCTGGTGAGGCAAAGCAGAAAGGAAGTTGTGTATTACTACTGGGACTTATTTTCTGACTTAACAACTGTAGGCTATTGAGAGATAGTGCATCAGCTTCTGTTCTGCCTTTTCCTTTTCCTCCTTAGAGGGATGTAGGTATGCATGTACTGGGTGGGGGGTATATGCATGTGCACACACATTTGGGGGTTGAAGGAAATATGAGCATATATCAAAAAGTTCACGGGGCCGATGCTGTGGTGCAGCAGGTTAAAGCACTGGTCTGCAGTGCCAGCTTCCCATATGGGCACCGGTCCTAGTCCCAGCTGCTCCACTTCTGATTCAGCTCTCTGCTATGGCCTGGGAAAGCAGTAGAAGACGGCCCAAGTCCTTGGGCCCCTGAACCTGCATGGGAGACCTGGAAAAAGCTCCTGGCTCCTGGCTTTGGATCAGTGCAGCTCCGACCATTGCAGCCATCTGGAGAGTGAAGCAGTGGATGGAAGACCTCTTTCTCCCTCTCTCTCTGCCTCTGCCTCTCTGTAACACTGCCTTTCGAATAAATAAATAAATCTTTTTTAAAAAACTTCATGGAAAATCTAATTAAAAGTTAAGTTGATTTAGTGCAAAAATATTTGAAATATGTGGATATGAGGAGTATTCAAAAAGTTCATGGTGCAGTTGTTAAGACATAATTTTGGGATACCTGCATACTATACCAGAGTGCCTAGGCTCCACTCCTGATTCCAGCTTCCTGCTGATACAAACCCTGGTAAGCAACGATTGATAACTCATGTACTTGGGTCCCTACCATCCATATGGGAGACCAGAATGGAGTCCTAGGCTCCTGGATTCTGCTTGGTCCCACATTGTTGTGGGTATTTGGGGAGTGAAGAAGAGGATGAAAGATCTCTGTCTCTGTTTCTGTGCATGTGTCTTTCTGTTTTTCAATAAAATGAAAATAAATTTAAATAAATCTAAATAAATTTTAGAAAAAGTTCATGGAAAATGAATGTTATGAAAAAATATGCATAGATTTAAAAACTTTTGCACCAAGATAAAGCTACACTTGAAATGATTTTTTCATAAACTTTTTTTTTCCTTTTTTTTTTACATTTTTTTTACTTTTATTTAATGAATATAAATTTCCAAAGTACGGCTTATGGATTACAATGGCTTCCCCCCCATATCGTCTCTCCCACCCGCATCCCTCCCCTTTCCCACTCCCTCTCCCCTTCCATTCACATCAAGATTCATTTTCGATTCTCTTTATATACAGAAGATCAGTTTAGCATACATTAAGTAAAGATTTCAACAGTTTACTCCCACACAAACATAAAGTGAAAAATAATAGATGATTTTTTAAATGATGATGAAATCAGATCAGACCTATTGTCATGTTTAATCCCAGTGAGAGTCAAGTTGGGAATTGATAATTTCTTTTTTTTTTTACAGAGGTTCAGTTTAGTATACATTAAGTAAAGATTTCAACAGTTTGCACCCCCATAGAAACACAAAGCGAAATATACTGTTTGAGTACTCATTATAGCATTAAGTCTCAATGTACAGCACATTAAGGACAGAGATCCTACATGAGGAGTAAGTGCACAGTGACTCCTGTTGTTGACTTTACAAATTGACACTCCTGTTTATGGCATCAGTAATCTCCCTATGCACCAGTCATGAGTTTCCAAGGCTATGGAAGCCTTTTGAGTTCACCGACTTATCTTGTTTAGACAAGGTCATATTCAAAGTGGAGGTTCTCTCCTCCCTTTCGAGAAAGGTACCTCCTTCTTTGATGACCTGTTCTTTCCACTGGGATCTCACTCACAGAGATCTTTCATTTAGGGTTTTGGTTTTTTTTTTTTTTTTGCCAGAGTGTCTTGGCTTTCCATGCCTGAAATACTCTCATGGGCTTTTCAGCCAGATCCAAATGCCTTTAGGGCTGATTCTGAGGCCAGAGTGCTATTTAGGACATCTGCCATTCTATGAGTCTGCTGAGTATCTCACTTCCCATGTTGGATCACTCTCCCCTTTATTTATTCTATCGGTTAGTGTTAGCAGGTACTAGACTTGTTTATGTGCTCCCTTTGACTCTTAGTCCTTTCATTATGATCAATTGTGAACTGAAATTGATCACTTGGACTAGTGAGATGGCATTGGTACATGCCACCTTGATGGGATTGAATTGGAATCCCCTGGTATGTTTCTAACTCTACCATTTGGGGCAAGTCAGCTTGAGCATGTCCCAAATTATACATCTCTTCCCTCTCTTATTCCCACTCTTATGTTTAACAGGGATCACATTTCAGTTAATTTTCAACACTTAAGAATAACTGCGTATTAATTACAGAATTAAACCAGTCATATTAAGTAGAACAGACAAAAAAACTACTAAGAGGGATAATGTATTAAGTTGTTCATTAACAGTCAGGGCTATGCTGATCAAGTCACCGTTTCCCATAGTGTCCATTTCACTTCAACAGGTTTCCTTTTTGGTGTTCAGTCAGTTGTCACCGATCAGGGAGAACATATGGTATTTTTCCCTTTGGGACTGGCTTATTTCACTCAGCATGATGTGTTCCAGATTCCTCCATTTTGTTGCAAATGACTGGATTTCATTGTTTCTTACTGCGGTATAGTATTCTAAAGAGTACATATCCCATAATTTCTTTATGCAGTCTACCGTTGATGGGCATTTAGGTTGGTTCCAGGTCTTAGCTATTGTGAATTGAGCTGCAATAAACATTAGGCTGCAGACCGCTTTTTTGTTTGCCAATTTAAATTCCTTTGGGTAAATTCCAAGGAGTGGGATGGCTGGGTCGAACGGTAGGGTTATCTTCAGGTTTCTGAGGAATCTCCAGACTGACTTCCATAGTGGCTTGACCAGTTTGCATTCCCACCAACAGTGGGTTAGTGTCCTCATAGGTGCTGCTGATTGAGTCTAATTAAAAATGAAAATCATCAATGGGCCATGAGTGAAATTATTTTTCTTCATGTTATCTACCAAATCCCTCCCTCCCCATCTCCTTATCTCCCCTGAGTCACTCTGAACTTCTTGGGCACCCTGCTTTCCAAAGCCACAAGGGGCCTCCTGAGGAAGACATCTTCAGTTTGCCCTCCCCCAGCATATCCCAAAGTTTCTAATAAAAAAGAAGGCCATCAATACATAGTCCTGGCAGAGAGTCACAAGAGAAATATGCCCCTGCCATCGACTTTGGGGCTGAGAATATCTCAGGGGCAATGTCATTCCCTATAGTGCTCTGGGATGAAATTCCAAGATACAGTTATTCACCAGATGTCTGACTTTCCAATCTGTGTATAGGCTGGAGATAAGACCGTATGTGACCTCTTGACCAGACATCCTTATGCAGAGAACAGCCTGCACAACTGTTTGTAATGGATTTGATTCCTACAAAAGCACATTCACCATTCCACAAAAATAAAGCCATGTTTCTGATTTTTGTGAATTTTTTCCCTCTGCCCAGAATGACTTCCTCCCTCTTCTCAACCTAGCAAACTTCAATTTATTAATCAAGCCTTCACATTAGTGTTCTCTCCTTAGTTAAACCTTCTCTGACTTCCAGGAAGCCCAGCAACTCCTTCTTTTGGAGTTTCATGGCTCTGTAATTAGACTTCTGTTTTATCATCCTTCATGTTGTTTTTTTTTTTTTTTCAATCAATGTCAGTCTGCCCTCTGTAATCCCAAGATTTGCAACAGAAGATGCTCTGGCTATCTCAGCATTGTATCTTACCCCAGCTCCACAGCCACTCCCCCAATCCCACTACTAGTTGAACTTGCAATATTGTGTAGCACACTGTAGGCACACACAAGGAAGCTGGAATAAATAGGGTACAATGCAACAGATACTGCATGTCAAGTGAACAGACACAGAAACAGGATATACAAAAAGAAGAATCCGATTTCCCAATGCATTTTTAAGTAGAACCTGTGATTCTGCAAGCTGATCCCTCCTCTGGTTGAGGGAGTCAACCCATCACAAGCCCCAGAAGTGTCCTCCATTGAATAACTTCCTCAACTAGCATTGAATAACTTCTTCAATTTTGCTTTTGGATTAGGGATTTAATTCTACCTGTGGCACTGTTTCCTGGCACTCAGATCCCTACTGCTATATCCACATTTGGCTCATCGTTAATGAAGAATTCTCTTCCCTGAAAGAGAAGCCAATCTGAAGGGCTTTCATGATGGCAAATGCTTCCTACCAGTGGCTTCTGGAGGTGGTTTATGAGCCTGGGTCACCCAAAAGATGCCTTCCTTTCTAGCTTCCTCTGGGAGGAAGAACATGGCAAAAAGATGAGACTGGCCTCCCTGTTCTCCAGCCCCTTCCTCCAAGGACCATTGGTAATTCACAGTTAAAATGAATATGGGAAGGGGCCGACATCATGGCATAGCAGGTAAAGCCTCCGCCTGCAATGCCGGCATTCCATATGTGCATGGGTTCGAGTCCAGGCTGCTCCACTTCTGATCCAGCTCTCTACTGTGGCCTGGGAAAGCAATAGAAGATGGCTTAAGTCCTTGGGCCCCTGCACCCATGTGGGAGACTCAAAGAGGCTCCTGGCTTCAAATTGGCCCAGCTCCAGCCACTGTGGCCACTTGGGGATTGAACCAAAGGATGAAAGACCTTTAAAAGACCTTCCTCTCTCTCTCTCTCTCTCTCTCTCTCTCTCTCTCTCTCTGCCTCTGTCTCTCTGTAGCTCTGCCTTTCAAATAAATAAATAAATCTTTTTAAAAATGAGTATAGGAGCAACAGCCCTATCTACTCATGACGATCAAGGTCTATTAGCCTTGTTAATATTAGCATGTTAACTTCTTTCATTTTTTGCTGTTGTAGTGGCATGAGAAACCAAAAATTATCAGATGGCAACCATAACTTAAAGTGCAGTAAGAATCTTAAAGTGTCCTCTAGTGGAAGCATCCACCTTCTGGAAACCACAGACTTACAGAAACATAGAACTGAAAGTTTTCAAATGTTTTATTGAGAACATGGTGAGTAGGGGCCTTCCTACTTCCACCCATTTTCCCCAGATCGGTGTATTCTGTCTATTGGATACTAAGTACCATAAAAGGAACAAACCCCCCTCCCAAATCACCGCCATCATCTTTAAGAGGTAGCCTTGTCTGTAACTTCAACAGACTTTTATAGTGCTATATTACACTAGTAGCTTCTAGGTAATGTGATATATTGTAGAGCCAGTGGGTCCCGCAGTTACCCATTGGTGTGAAATAAATGTGTTAATGCAAGGTGATATTATGCAGAACCTCACATTAGTAAATAAGACTCATGTAGGTATCAGATAGGATAGTGGTCCGAAGCACTGCAAAGCAGGAAAGGCAAATTCATACTGAGAATACAAGTAAATCCTGGTTATGATAAATCATTACCTGCCCCAGGGCAAGATGTAACCAATCTGTCATCAAATGGCTTGTTTGTTGCTTCAATGGATAGTATCCTTCTGAGGGTTTAGCATGGATCTCTACTACTGAAAGAACAGAAATATATTTACTCACAACACTAAGTGATAGTGCCTAATTAGCCTTGGTAAGAAAGAGTCCATACTGTAGCTCCAATGCAAGATCTCTATCTGTGATATTGTGGTAACTCCGTTCATAGTTGTACTGTATAAACACTGATGTGACAAACACACAGGCTGGCTGACAGCTACTGAAAAGTCATCCTGTTGACATGTCTAGTTTTTTAGCGAATGCTGCTTCATGGGCATTACTGGAACTGTAAAGATTCTCACACTTTGTCCCCACCCCACTAGGTCCAACCACACGTCCCTTTTTGTGGCCTTGTTCTTCTAATCCTGCCTTTCCTAACACATGAACAAATGAATCAAAATATTTCCCGCTACCCAAAAAGTCCATATTCTGACACCTTGAGCCATTTAGATCGCAACTAAAGTCAATGACTGACAAGTTCTGTACACTTGAAGGATTTTCCATTTTCCCTTACTGCTATATTTCTGAGTTGGCTTACAGTACAGTTATTGTCCATTTTGGCTCACATTAACACACAAACCAGGCTCAGGCTCATTCTTTCTTTGTCAGCCCATCATGGAAAATGTCCCATGAGGTCATACATGGGAGCTAAGAGACAGATAGGCCTTATTATAACAGTAGGGACTGGCCCACTAGCTCATGAAGCTGTCTCATGCCCTCTGGGCATATTCATATCTAATTATGAATATACTGCTTCTATCATATTATGAACTGCTGCTATGACTAACTATATGAGCTGGTAGGTATTATAGAACTCAATTCATAAAGGAAGCTCTGGCTGCACAGTCAACTGATGTCGCATGCACATTCACTCATTCTCTACCGGCATATAGCACAACTGTAGCTGCTTTTTGAATGGGATATACTCTCTGCTGCAGACAGTATGCACTTGCTTTGAGACCCTAGAGATTTGTGATTCTACTAGAGTTCACTAGACACTCCATATGGCATCTCTACCTACAACAAATATCTCTAGCTCCATGGAATCAGTCAGGTCATTTATTCCAATGGCAGTGCCACAAGTACTATAGCCTGGACATTCTTCAACATCATTTCATGCTTTTATTCACACTTGTAAATGGAAGATTTACATTCAGAATATATGAGGAACTCAAACAACTTAATAGAAAAAGTAGTCCAATTAAAAATGAACTGACCAAAAAAGATATTTCCAAAGACATACAAATAAATGGCAAACACATTTATGAAAACATGCTCAACATCACTCATTATTAAGGAAATGCAAAATAAAACCACAATGAGTTACCATCTCATACTCATTAGGATGATTGTTATCAAAAAGACAAAAAATGACAAGTATTTGTGAGGATATGGCGAAAGGGAAGCACTTACACCATGTTGGCAAGAATGTAAATTAGTACATCCAACAATGGCAACAGCATGGAGGTTCCTCAAAAAATTAAAAATAGAGTGATCATGTCAGTATGAGCCAACAATCCCACTGCTAGATGCAAGCCCAAAGAAAATAAATAAATAGATCAATACTTGCACTCCCATGCTTCTTGCAGCACTATTTATAACACCGAAGACATGAAATCAACCAAAATATCTACCCTCTGACCAATAAAGAAAATGTGGTGTACTTTACATATGAGGATACTTCACAATTTCATGGAAAATTAAGTTAAAAGTTTATATTGTTCCAAAATTTTTGACATCTACGTATGGTTCAAGACTCATTTTCTGTGGAAATCTTTACTAATATACGCTAAATTGATCTTCTGTATATAAAGATACTTGAAAATTAATCTTGATGTGAAGGGGAAGGGGAGAGGGAGTGGGAGAGGGGAGCGTTGTGGGTGGGAGGGAAGTTACAGGGGGGAGGAAGCTATTGTAATCCATAAGCTGTACTTTGGAAATTCACGCTCATTAAATAAATAAATAAATAAATAAAATAAAATAAATTAAAAAAAGACTCATTTTCACAAACTTTTTGAAGTATTCCCATGCACAACAGAATACTAGCCCATCATAAAAAAGAATGAAAGCTGAGATGTATGAACCTGGGGGACATTGTGTTAAAATAAAATAAGCCAGGCACAGGACAAATACCACTTGATCTCACTCATCTGTGTAATGTAAAAAAGGTTGATCTCACAGAAGTAGATAACAGAATAGTGGTTATTGGAGGTGGAGGGGGCTTAGGGAGAGGTTGGTCAGTGAGTACAGTCATAGCTAGATGGAAGGGGAAGTTCTGGTGCTCTATTGCACAGTAGGGGGACTATAGTAAAAATAATATATATTTCAAAATAACTAGAAAAGAGAATTTTGAATGTCCTCATCACAGAGAAATAATAAATATTGGAAGTGAGAGATACACTGATTATCCTGCTTTAATCATTGAACAATCTATACATGCATCAAAACATCTCATTGTATCTCATGAACATGTACAACTATGTTAATTCAAAATAAAATAAAACTTAAATTTATAATAATTAATTTCTCCTTTCCATCCCCCCCATCAAACCTGAAAGATGTCAAAGCTATCTCATAAGCAGGGATATTTTAATAAATATATCAGGGGAAAATATACAAAAAATATGAACAGACACCTGGCCAAAGATATACAGATGGCAAGTAAACATATAAGATGTTTATCATTATTTATCATTACAGAATTGCAAATTCAAACAGCAATGACTCACCACTACAACTGTATTAGACTGGCTAGAATCCAAAAAGTTGAAAATACCAACTGCGGGCAAGTAAACAGTACAAGAACTCTCATTCAGTGCTGGTGAGAATGAAAATAGCACAGCCTCTTTGGAAGACAGTTCGGCAGTTGGCTACAAAGCTAAACAAAGTCTCACCATATGACCCCATAATCATGCTTGTAGGTATTTACCTAACATTCACCAAAAAGCCTGCATGTGAATGAGGATAGTTTTTGTTCATAATTGACAAATTTTGGAAGCAACCAAGATGTCTTTCAGTAATTGAATGAATAAAACCAACTATGATAGATTCACTCAATAGAATACTAGTCAGTAATTTACAAATCTCAGACACAGAAGAATTTCAAATAATTTATGCAGCTGCTTCACCCTTAAGAAAGTGAAGTATAAACTCCATTACGTAAGCGTGGGCTTCACGTAGTGACTTTCTTCCAAAGGGTTGAATAAGGAAGTGGAAAGAGGGATAGAGAAACTTTACCATGAGGGAAACCTGACAAGCACTACCTCAGGCTAAGTAGTCAGGGTGAACCTACACTGATGGTATACCTTGGATACCATGTGGTGAGAATCACACTTTACTTTCGAGGTCTTCCTCTCAAAAACACATGACCCCAGGATAATCACGACAAACAGCAGGAAGTAAAACAATTGAAATGCATTCTACAAAATACCTGACCAGTAACCCTTGCAACCTCCCAGGTCATCAGAAACAAGCGAAGTCTGAAAAACTGCCACAACACAAAGAAGCATAGGAATGTAATATGCTTTCTTCAGTGGGCTATCATGGCAAAGCGAAGGAAGACAATAGGAGACAACCGAAGATACTGGGTAAAGTGTGGGTATCAGTTAATAATGGATCAATATCAGTTCATTCATTGTGAAAATTGTGCTGTGGTAATGTAAGATGTTAATGACACTGGAAATGAGTGTGGTGTATGTGGAAACTCTCTCTACTGTTTTTTGTACTGATTCTGTAAATCTGAAATTGTTGTGACATTTAAAATGTTTATTAAAACCCAAATACATAAATATGCATGTTTATTAAAACCCATATATATATATATATATATACACACACACACACACACACACACACAGTTGGGGAGAGATACCTAGAATGAATATCATCACATGGTTAGATAAAAGCTCTGAGTTACATCCATGGAGACTTGTATGAGCATAAAACAGAAGAAACTAAATTTTCAAGGGGACAAAAATTTCAGAGCGAGTTCCATGGAGAAAGTAGCTTCTGAGTTGTATTGATTTTATCCTTCCTTTTCCAAGTGGCTAGAGCTACAGTGGTGAAAACACAAATGTGACCCCTTCTCTCCTGGGGCTTATACTCTACTTAAGTATGACCCAAATGAATAAATATAAGTAAAAAATTTAAAAATTGTATTTGATTATGAGAAGGTGAGGGATGAAAACAAAGCATACCATTTAAAGGTACAGAGATGGGGCCTGTACTGTGGCACAGCTGGAGCTCTCTGCTAATGCACCTGAGAAAGCAATGGAGAACGTCCCAAGTCCTTGAACCCCTGCAACCCAAGTGCAAGACCCAGAAGAAGCTCCTGGCTTTTGTCTTCTACCTGGCTTAGCCCTGGCTGTTACAGCCATCTGGGGAGTAAACCACCAGATGGGAGATCCCTCTGTGTGTGTGTGAGTGTGTGTGCATGTGTATGTGTCTCCTCTCTGTCTCTGTAACTCTGACTTTCAAATAAATAAATAAATATTTAAAAAGGTACAGAGATATAAAGCTGCATCATGTGTGTGGGGACACAGGGCCCAACACATGGGGCTCTGATACAAGCAGGGTCAAGACCAGGATAAGCTGAGTGAAGAACCTAGAATACAAATGTTTAAGAAGGTGCTCACTCAGCAGTCCACACAACAGACTCATAGAATGACAATTGCTTTAAATAGCACTCTGACATCAGAATGGGTCCTTAAGGCTTTCTGGTCTGGCTGAAAAACCCAGCAGAGCATTTCAGGCATGGAAAGTCAAGACACCGTGGCAAAAATGTCCTACATGAAGGACTTCAGTGGATGAGACCCCAGTGAAAAGAAGTGGTCAACGAAGAAGGATATACTTTTCTCTGAAGAGAGGAGAAAACTTCCACTTTGCTTATAGCCTTGTCTTAATACTGACAGAGTTTCTAGATTCAAAAGGCTTCCATAGCCTAGGAAAACCATGTCAAGAGCCTCAGGTCGTCACTGATGTCAAACATAAAAGTGTTAATTGTTAAATTAACAACAAAAGTCACTCTGCACTAACTTCCCATGCAGTACCTCTGTTCTCAAAGAATTGTATTATAACTGTGTCTAAGTGCTTGATTCTTGGGTACTTCTTTAAAGTTAATTAAGTTTCTAAAAAAAAAGAAGTGAAATTAACTTCAAGATGCAATGACTTTGAACAGCCTTTGTCTTGACAGTTGAGGAACAATTCTGTTTTGTTTTATTTTGTTTTGTTTTGTTTTGTTTTGTTTTTGTGCAAATTGTTGAACCCTTTACTTAGTATAGAGTTGGTCTTCTGTGTATAAAGTTGATCAAAAATGGGTTTTAGTGGAGAATGGGACTGGGAATGGGAGAGGAAGGAGGGAGAGGAAGTGGGAGAGTGGGTGGGAGGGGAGGTATGGGGGGAAGAACAACTATATTCCTAAAGTTGTACTTATGAAATGTATGAAGTTTGTATTCCTTAAATAAAAGGTTTCTTTGGGGGGAAATAAATGTAAAAAAAAAAAACTAAAAGAAGGTGCTCACTCTTAGAGTCATGCCCTAAGCACCCCACTCTACTTCTAGCCATGAGCACAAGGTTTATAATGGGGATTTGGGCTAAATTAGATCAAGAACTAAGACTAGAATTATATTGCAAAAGATTTTGTGTGCCTTATTAAGAAGCTGTGGTTTTGAGCCTGTAGGTAGCAGAAAACTGGAGTGAGTTTTTAACCTATAGCAAGAACTATTCAAATTTGTGCTCTAGGCTTTTGAAAACTGTGTGAAAATAAATTGAAACAATGTAAGACAGGAGATGAGATGGCCATTGAGGGGACAACTGCTTTTGTCAATATGGGGGACTCCTGTGAATATTTGAGGGCTAAAGTAGTCAGTGGAGAGAGACACATTCAAGATTTGAACTGAGTGAACTCCGTGAAGGCAGAAGTTATAACTTTCTTTCTCCATTGTCAACTCCAGTACCCTGGACAGTGCCTGGAACATGGGAAATGTTTAATAACTATTTGGATACATGAACATATAGAAAATATAAAAAGCAAAAGTTCCTCATAGAAAATACAGAAGCAATATTTTGGAATCTGGAAGGTGATTTTCAAGGGAATACTTTGTCATATAAGAGAGGGACAGCACCTCCTTGGGGGCTGCTGGGACAGCTCCACTCTGAGTACACATGTGATGTCAGTGTTCCTCTGAGAAGGTGTGAAAGACAGTTATAAGACCAGAGGTTAAACAACAGGGAAGAAATATATGCATCGATTTGGGTTATTGTGGAAATATGAAGTGTAAGGAATGGCCACAAAGAGACATGGCCTGTAAGTAATTCAAATTCCCTCTCTCTCTCTCTCTCTCACACACACACACACACACACACACACACACACACAAGAACCAGAATCCTCTTAGAATAGCAAAGAATGTCCTTCCTTAAAGAATGTCAAGTTTAAAGAAAGGCAATTTGGGAGTACAACTCAAATTTTCTCATTCTATTCAGGGAAAAAAATCAAACAAACTAATGTGCAACACTGGGATTGGCAATTTTAAAAGGACTTTATTTTTATGAGAAAGAAGGGAAATAATGGACTACATGACACTCACAAAAATATGTCGTGAAAAGTCATTGAGAGTGCTTAGATATTTTGGGGATAAAACAATAGTGGAGAGAAGAGACCAGAAGGCAGATTAAGGATTTGGTCCTTGTGTTGCATAGCCATACCATCATATTAAGGCATGCTGAGGTCATTTAAGAGACATATTTTAAATGCATATTTTGAATTATTTATCTATGGAGAAGAGAGGGAGGGAGAGAGAGAGAGAGAGAGAGAGAGAGAGAGAGAGAGATCACATCCATTGGCCCATTCCCCATATGCCAACAATGGCCAGGGATAGGTACAGAGCCAAACCTGGGATCCAGGAACTCAATCCAAGTCTCTTGAACCATCACCACTGCAGAGTCTGCAACTAGCCAGACATTGGAGTCAGGAGTAGAGCCTGGAGTTGAACCTAGGCACTCAATGTGGGACTTGGGTATCTTAACTGCCACGCCAAGAACCCACCCCTGGGAGATATCGTTAATGTTCCAAGATGATGGCAGCACTAACCAAGTCACTGCAGCCCTTTGTAATTGTCCCACATTGTACAGTTGGTGTCTGAGGTTGGTCTTGACTTATTTTACAGATTGTGCCCCAAACACACCATCCAGCAGAATGATAATAGAAAAGTAAGTTCTCTGGTCAAATGTAGAGAATGTCAGACAACATGAATTTATTTTAACATTTTTTATTTATTTATTCATTTATTTATTTGAAAGGCAGAGAGAGAGAGAGAGAGAGAGAGAGAGACTTCCATCTTCTGGTTTATTCCCCAAATAGCCACAGTCAGGTCCTGGCCAGGCCAAAGCTCTAGCCTGACAGGGGCCCAAGTACTTCAGTTTGAGCCATCCTTTGCTGCCCTCCCAGATGCATCAGCAGGGAGTTGGATCTGAAGCAAAGCAGCCAGATTCGAAGCTGTACTCTTCAATAGACTATGGGTGTCACAAGGGGCAGCCTAACCTGTTGGGCCACACTGCCAGCCCCAGTTACATAGATTTAAACTGTACGTTTTATTGCAGTATTTTCAAAACCTTTAACATAACACATGTGTACTATACTTATCAAAAAAGGAGCTAAAAGTTTGCAGCCCCACCCCCTCCCCCAGTTATTTCATCAGGTATATATGACTAGTGTCCCATGGACCACCATTTAAGAAACATCATCCTAAAGCATTATCTCTGGGAAGTCCCTGTTAAAATGCAAATATTATATTTGGGAGAAAGTAATATAGTAGCTATTAGGACCTACTGTTACATTTGATGCAACGTATTCCTAGAGATACAGAGCATCAGAAATATACATGGCTCTCAGGAAGCTCATAGTCTATTGGTGAGATACAAGAATGAAATCCACAAAAAATTGTACTTTAAGCAATTACATAATTCTTTAAGATGATGATTTCTTAGACAAGGATGTTGGCAATAAAATAGAACAGGTAGACTTGGGATATATTTTGGAGGAAAACCAACAGAACTTAGTGATGGATTGCAAGCTATAGGGTAAAGGAAAGAAGTAAAGCTTCTAAATGGTCCTGGGGTGTTTGATTTTGCAACTGCATGGATGGCAGTACCTAACTCACTGTGACAGAGAATGGAAAAAGGGAATGAATCATAGGAGTACAATGAGTTAGCCTGTGGGATTTCTAAGGACAGTTAGTCTCAGGATCACCTTACGTGGTTGCTGTCAGTCTCTCTACTCTTATACATTGTAAAATGAAGAAGCAATTATCATGAGGGATGTCTAAACCACTTATCCTCTCACTCATTCCTATGGTAGCTTAATTGATTAACTGAAATACCAGACACAGCCTACAGCAGTCAAAACTTCACAGACAGAACATCGCTATTCACAAAATAAAGTTGGTTCTGCTCAAAAATAGGAGATGATCAGGTTGATAAATTAAGATTATTTAACACTGATAAGATTTTTAACATAAAATGTGAAAATACAACAAACTGTGGGTAGTTTTTGAATTTCTATTTACTTAGGCAACCAACATTTCTAGTGTATATGGCATCTACCAAGTTCAATAGTGAATCATACAAAGATGAAGCAGTTCTTGATGTTGAATTGTTCAGAATCTGGGTGTACGTGTCTAATATATTTGCAATACTAAGTAAAATAAATTGTTAGAGGTTTTGTGATAGAAAGCCACACTGCACATAAATAACAATGGTAGAAGCATTCCATTCTAGTGAAGGGTGGGCAAAGAACATGACACTTAAACTCATTCTTGAAAAATACAAAATGTTTTCTGAGTGGACATAAGGGTGAGATAGAATGGAAGAAAATGCTCCAGGGGGAAAAAGTACATTATTACAAAGCTTAGAGATTTGAAATGTGCCTTGCAGGCAATAAGCAATTTAAGATGGTAAGCAGAGAGTAATAAGTCAAATTTACGATTTACAAAGCTAAGTTTGGCAGATACGTGGAGGGTGAATTAGAAAGAGTAAGGTTGAAAACAGGAAGGCCAATTGAAATCTTCTGAAAGGACTCAAACAGGAAATGCTGCAGCAGTGCCAGTGAGCTTGGAGAAGAGAAGGATCAGAGAGATGTCAAAGAGGTAAAAATCTAAGGACTTAGTGACTTTTCTGGATGTTCCATAACACATGGGACATCAAGAATAGAATAGAATGCTAGTGCTGTCATTTATTGTGTCAGTAAGTTAGGAAGATGGAAGGAAGACATTTGGAGTAGAAAGGATGATTTTAGTTTGTAACATATACGTGAAATATCAGAGATAAATAGATATTTAGTGATACTTAGATTTACAGGCCTGGATCCAGGTAAAAACTCTTGACTAAAGATGTATTTGGGAACTGACAATTTGTGTATTTGTATATACGGAGTTGAGGGATTTCTGCTTCCTAGTGGAATGGATAGTAATCCTGTCAATAATACTAGAAAAGAGAAATGATTAAACGCTGAGAGACACATGAAAATGAGTAAGGGCAAAACAAAAAATCTGATAAGCTTAATGAAACAATATCACCTAATTATAATGCCTACAACACTACACACAATAATAGCAGGATTCACCTTCCTGCAAAATATACAGGGAGAATTTAACAAATTCAATCATGTGCTTGACAATAAAGAAAACCTCAACAAGTTTATCAAGATTGAAATAATTTTTGATTCTATGGAAGTAACCTGGAAATCAATAACAAAATAATAAAGGGAAAGTTTTAAATTCCCTCTAAATTACGTGATTTACTATTTACTAGCAAGTGGATAAAGGAAGCGATCACAAATAAAAGTAGAAAGTATTTCAAAGTGAAATATAATGAATACTAAATTTTATCATATGTAGCTTTAGAAAATATTACAAGGAAATTTATAGATGCAAATTTAGCATATTAGAACTGAGGAAAGACTAAAAATCAATGATTTAAGCTCCCAGATTTCAGGGAGTTAGAAAAATAATACTAAAATTTAAACCTTGTAATATTACAGGGAAAGAATAATATAAAGAAAATTTGAATAGTCAAACATCTATAAAGAAATTAACTCCACTGCTAAAAACTTTCCAGGGCCGGTGCTGCAGCATAACAGGTAAAGCCGCTACCTGCGGTGCCGGCGTCCCATACGGGCGTGGGTTCAAGTCTTGGCTGCTCCACTTCCGATCCAGCTCTCTGCTATGGCCTGAGACAGCAGTAGAAGATGGCCCAGGTCCTTGGGCCCCTGCACCCGCATGGAAGCTCCTGGCTCCTGGCTTCAGATCAGCACAGTTGTGGCCATTGTGGCCAGCTAGAGAGTGAACCAGCAGATGGAAGACCTCTTTCTCTCTTTCTGCCTCTCCTCTGCGTAACTCTGACTTTCAAATAAAATTAAAAAAAAATCTTTAAAAAAAACTTTCCCACTCAGAAAACTCCAGGGCCATCACTGTGGTATAGCAGGAAAAGCTGCTGCTGGCAATGCAGGCATCCCATATAGGTACAGGTTCCTGTCCCAGCTGTTCCACTTCCAATCCAGCTCTCTGCTAATGAACTTGGGAAAGCAGCAGAAGACAGCGCAAGAGCTTAGGCCTCTGCACCCATGTGGAAGACCAGTAAGGAGTTCCTGGCTCCTGGCTTCAGCCTGGCCCAGCTTTGGCCATTGAGGCCACTTGGGGTGTAAACCAGCAGATGGAAGACTTTCTCTCTCTCTCTCTCTCTCTCTCTCTCTCTCTCTTCCCTTTCTCTCTGTAACTCTTTCAAAAAAAAAATTTTTAAAAGGAAGAAATAAAGAAAACCCCAGACCCAGCAACTAAGAAAAAAGGAGCAAAATTCATACACAGAGTTAAGGAAGAAGAAAAACATAAATCTAAATGATTTGTAAAACCCAGCAGAACTTTGATGGAAAAGTCTGACAAGGACACCTCAAGAAATAAAAATTGCAGATAAAGCTCTCTCATAAACATATATACAAACAAGTCCTTACTAAAATTTTAGCATGTGATGTCTAGCAATAAACAAGATGATACATCATAATCAAGTGATATTTGTTCTACAAATCTGTGTGTGGTTTATGGTCCAAAACTCATTGAATGCAATTTATATATTAGCAAATTAAAAAAAGAATCAGATGGTTATCTCACTAGAAACAGGAATGACATTTGAAAAACTTCAAAATCTATTAATGATTAAAAAACAAACAGTTTTAGCAAACCACAAATAGAAGGGAACTTGCTCATTCCAAGAAAATATATTTCCAGGGCCGGCCCTGCAGTGAAGCCGCCACCTGCAGTGCCAGCATCTCATATGGCCAATGGTTTGAGTCCCAGCTGCTCCACTTCCAATCCAGCTCTCTGCTGTGGCCTGGGAAAGCAGTGGAGGATGGCCCAAGTCCTTGGGCCCCTGCACCCAAGTGGGAGACCAGGAAGAAGCTCCTAGCTCCTGGCTTGAGATCGGCACAGCTCCAGCAATTGTGGCCAACTGGGGAGTGAGCCAGCAGATGGAAGACCTCTTTCTCTCTTCCTCTTCTTCTCTCTCTGTAACTCTGACTTTCAAATAAATAAATAAATCTTTAAAAAAACAGAAAAAGAAGAAAAAATGATAAATAGACCATTAGATACGATAGATACAAACACGAGGAATGTTCAAAGTTCTTGGAAAAAAGTGGAGTTAAAAGATACATTTATTTTTGTGTAAAAACATTTTGAAAGCCATTCAAAGTTCTTTTATAATATGAATTTTCCACAAACTTTTAGAATACCCCTCCTACTATACTATTGGTTCCATTTCTCTGGTGGAAATGTATCTGATACATTAATAGCAACTATATAAGAAATCAACTGTCTAGAAATAGATCTGATAACATATGTGAAAGGCTTTCATACTGAAATATCTCTTTTTGAGAAAAAAAATTTTAGATGCTTAAACAAATGGAGGAAGAGACTATATTATGGATCCGGACACTAAATATTGCTAAAATGTAAAATCTAAAAAAATATATAAACTCCCCTCTAATTAATATAGATTCAAAACAATGCCAATGAAAATCTGAGTACATTTTTGCAGACTTTACTAGGTAGACCTAAAAATTCATGGGCCGGCGCCTTTGATCACTTGGCTAATCCTCCACCTGCAGTGCTGGCACCCCGGGTTCTAGTCCCGGTTGCTCCTCTTCCAGTCCAGCTCTTTGCTGTGGCCCGGGAGGGCAGTGGAGGATGGCCCAAGTGCTTGGGCCCTGCACCCGCATGGGAGACCACGAAGAGGCACCTGGCTCCTGGCTTCGGATTGGCGCAGCACTGGCCGTGGTGGCCATTTGGGGAGTGAACCAACGAAAGGAAGACCTTTCTGTCTGTCTCTCTATCACTGTATATAACTCTACCTGTTAAAAAAATTCATAAGAAAATGCAAAAGGCCAAAATAATGAATATCTCGTAGAAGGGAAGCAAACAGGAATTTACTATTATATAAGAATACCTATTGTAAAGAGATGTAATTAATAGAGTTTAGTATCAGCTAAAGGATATGCAAACTAATTAATGGATCAAAATCTAGGGTCAGGAATCAAACCCACACATATGTTGTCATCTGATTTATGACAAGAAGACACTGCAGTACTTTAGTGAAAGAATGATTTGTTCAATAAATGGTTCTGGGTCAAGTAAATATCTGGAGGAAAAAAAAAACTTGGATGAACTCCAGAATGATAGTTGAGAGCACAGTGGACATTCTCCCTTGCAAAATAACCATTTAACTGCTGACAATCATTTTTCAATTTATTAGAAATTGTCCCAAGAACCTAAAGCAAATAGAGAAACATCAAACCAAGAAAATCATCCAAATCTTGGTGAGTACAATGAGATTTGTGACATTTGAGCCTTTACATGTTTGTATCTCCATCACTACCAGCTCCGTGTTTTAGAAAATCTACCCCAGACATCTGCAGTTAAAAAGATGGGTTCCCTCTCCGGCTAGTCCCCCATATAGGGCTACAGTTTTATTCTGGGAGAAGCAGGCCACTAGCATCATTCACAACCCCAAGTTCCATAAAGGAAGTTCTATTCTGGGCAGAATCAGAGGGGAAGTCTTCCTTCACCCAGCTGAAGCCTGCTTGGGATGGAAGCTCTACCTTAGGCATAGCAGACATGGGATACTCTGTCCTGAACACACCTGATGTTGCTATCTAGAAAAGCAGAGGTCATACGCTGGGAGGGTCAGTTAGGGAAGACCAGGGGATACCTTCACACCTAGAGCTAAAATGTATGCTGCTCTTCTTTTCCCTGCTCCCTTACAGTAAGTATATAGTATATACATGTATTGAAATATCACATTATATCCCATAAATATGTACAACCAGTAAGTGTTAATAAGTGTTTGAGTACAGGAAAATGTAAGCTAATTTGATTTGAGCAGCATGTATTGAATACACGTAGGGTATAATCATACTGTACCTCTATACAGTACAGATTATACTGTACAGTATAATCATACTGTATCATATAAGCAAGTACAATTAAGATAATATTTTTTAAAAATAAATTGTGCCCAGCAAAAAGAAACAAAGAACACAGAGCTCCACAACTTAGACTAAGGTGACTAGCTTTATCTTTTAAAGTGTACGGGTAATTTCAAGCCTAAAGTGTTGGAAATGATTCAAATTGTGTTGGTGACCAATTAAGAAATAGTTGATGGCTCCATGATACTTATGAAGTAGACCAGCCAGAAAAACATATTAATAAATTTATCAAATTTAATTGTTACATCTTTCTAAGTTCATTCTCTTTCTGCCATACATTACCCTTTATATGGTTTCAGCAATTTTAAATTTGTAGAGGTGTGTTTCACAGGCTATCATACAGTCTACGATCGAGAATGTTTGTGTGCACTACAGAAAAATTGCCATCTGCTCTTGCAGGGTGGAATGCAGTATAGATGTCCCTTAGGATTGGTTGGTCTATCTATTGCTGAAAGTGGGTCCTTGGAGTCTCCTACTATTACTATATATTGTTGAACTGTCCATTTGCCTCTTCAATTCTCACTGCTATTGCTTCATCTATTGGGGGACCATTGATTTAGACATATATATGCATATAGTTGTTATATTTTTCTAATGAATGGGCCCTTTTAATCATTATAAAATGTTCTTTTTCTCAGATGATACTTTTTGTTTTAAAATTTAAGTTCTTGGGGCCGACGCCGTGGCACAGTGGGTTAACTCCCTGGCCTGAGGCGCTGGCATCCTATATGGGCGCCGGTTCAAGACCCGGCTCCACTTCGGATCCAGCACTCTGCTATGGCCTGGGAAAACAGTAGAAGATGGTCCTGTACCCATGTGGGAGATCCAGAAGAAGCTCCTGGCTCCTGGCTTCGGATCGGTGCAGCTCTAGCCTTTGTGGCCAATTGGGGAGTGAACAAGCAGATGGAAGACCTTTCTCTCTTTCTCTCTCTCTCTCCCTCTCTCTCTCTCTCTCTCTCTCTCTCTCTACCTCTCCTTTTTGTGTAACTCTGATTTTCAAATAAATCAATAAATCTTTAAAAAAAATTTAAGTTCTTTTATTAGTATCATCACTCTGATTCTTTATTGTTGCTGTTTGTAGATGTCTCTCCTCCCATCCTTTTTACTTCAACCTGTTTGTATCTTTTTTTAAATGATTTCACTTATTTATTTGAAAGGCAGAATTCCAGAGAAGCAGAGACAGAGAGAGACAGAGAGAGAGAGATCTAGAGGTCTTCCATCTGCTGGTTCACTCCCCAAATGGCCGCAACAGCCAGAGCTGAACCAATCCAAAGCCAGCAGCTAGGAGATTCCTACGTGTCTCCTACGTGGGTGCAGGGGCCCAAGGACTTGGGTCATCTTCTACTGCTTTCCCAGGCCATAGCAGAGAGCTGGATTGGAAGTGGAGCAGCCGGGATTCGAACCGGTGCCCATATGTGATGCCAGCCCTGCAGGTGGTGGCTTTACCAGCTTTGCCACAGCACCAGTCCCTTTTTTGTGTCTTTGAATCTAGCGTATTTCTCCTCTGGATAGCATATACTTGGATTTGTTGAGGTATTTTTTCTATATTTCTAGAACAAAATAGAAAAGTCAGAAACTGACCTGGCAAATGGCGCTGTGGCATAGTAGGTTAAGCCTTCACCTGTAGTGCCAGCATCCCATATGGGCACCAGTTTCTATTCTGGCTGTTCCACTTTATCCAGCTCCTTGCTAAAGGCCTGAAAAAGCAGTGGAAAATGGCCCAAGTCCTTGGGCCCCTGCACCCACACAGGAGACCCAGAAGAAGCTCCTGGCTCCTGGCTTCGGATGGGCCCAGCTCTGGTTGTTGAGTCCATTTGGGGAGTGAACCAACAGATGGAAGATCTCTCTGCATGTCTGTCCTTCTCTATCACTATGCTTCTCAAATAAATAAATAAATTTTACAAAAAAGAAATTGACCTGCACAACTATGTTTAGCTGATTTTTGATGAGGATACAAAAGCAATTCAATGAAGCAAAGACATCCCTTCCAGCAAATAGTGTTGGAACAACTGGAAATACACACACACACACACATACACACACGAACCTCAACTAAAAATTCCTATGTCACATCCAAATTAGTTTAACACTAACCTGAGTATAAAACATATAACTTAAAGACATTTAGAAAATAATAAAACTCCAAGATTTAAGGCAAGGGAGAGGATTATTAGGCTCAACACCAAAACTGTGATCCATAAGATAATACATTGAAATTAAAAACTACCTTTCTGCAAAAGCTCAAGTTAAAGAAGATGAAATATAAGGTATACATTTGAAGAGAATATTTTCAAGTCAAGTATTTTACAAGAGAACAAAGAACTTTCAAAACTCAACATTAAAAAATTCAGTGAGAAAATTGGCACAAGATGTTAACAGATATTTTACTGAAGAAAATGTACAAATGAGAAATAGGCACATTAAAACCCATCCAACAGGAGCCCGCGCTGTGGTGTAGCGGGTAAAGCTGCCGCCTGCAGTGCCCGCATCTCATAGGGGTGCTGGTTCTAGTCTCAGCTGCTCTACTTACTTCCTAACCAGCTCTCTGCTATGGCCTGGGAAAGCAGTAGAGGATGGCCCAAGTCCTTGGGTCCCTGCACCCTCATGGGAGACTCAGAGGAAGCTCCTGGCTCCTGGATTTGGATTGGCACTGCTCCAGTTGTTGTAGCCAGTTGGGGAGTGAACCAGCGGATGGAAGACCTCTCTCTCTCTCTCTCTCTCTCTGGGTAACTCTGACTTTCAAATAAATAAATAAATCTTTAAAAAAAAAACTATCCATTGAAACTTACAATGAGATAACATTATATGTCTATCAGAATGGCAAATATAGATATATAGACAACACCAAAGCTTGGTAGGATGTGAAGGAACTGACTCACTACTAGTGACAATGTGAAATGGTACAGCCTGTATAAAGTACCACACACTCGGCAGCTTAAAGCACAGCAATTTATCATCTCACAATTCTGGAGGCTAGGAATCTAAAATCAAGATCTCAGTAGGGTTTGTTCCTTCTAAAGGGCTGTGGGGGAAGAATCCCTTCCATACCTCTCTCCTTGTCTTATATATGGTCACCTTCTCCCTGTGTCTCTTGACAGTGTCACCTCTCTGTTTGCATCTATGTCCAAATTTCCCCTTTCAATAAGGACACTAGTCAGATTGGATTAGAACCCATTTTAATCACTTAATTTTAACTTGATTTCCTCTGTGAAGACCCTATCTCAACGTACGATCACGTTCTGAGATACTGGGGGAGAGGATGTCAACATAGAAGTTTTATGAGAACACACTTCAACCATAACAGTCACTCCGGAGAAGTTTGTCAGTTTCTCATACAGTTAAACAGGCAACTGTTATGTGGCCCACAAATTACACTTCTAGGCATTTCACCTAGATAAATGAAAACATATGCCCACTAGAAACCCACTCCACAATGTTCATAACACCTTTTATTCGTAATAGGGAAAATCTGGAAACAGCTCAGATGTTCTTCAACAGGTGAATAATTAACCGATATTCTCAACAATAAAAGGATACAGACCATTGACACATATAACTTGCCAACTCCATATGGTTTTATTCATATGAGTTCTTTTATAAAACATTTTTAAATTCAAGGACAAATTAGTAGTTGCTGAAAGTTAAGAACAAGAGGGATAGCAGACAGGAAGCTAATGTAGCTATATCCAAAAGTGGTAATGACGCTGTCATGTATCTTCACTCTGGTAGTGGACACATGAACCTAAACACATGATAAAATTTTGTAGAACACACACACACAGTACAAGTAATACTGGGAAAATATGAATAAGGTCAGTGGATTGTATCAATGACCGTCTCAATTCGCCATAATAACAGAAAAAGTGAAAAAAGATAGTTGATAGTGCAAAGAAAGGTATTTGACAAAATTCAAAATAAATTCATTATAAAATATTTCATAAAGCTAGTAAATAGAAGGGAATTTACTCAATGTCATAAAAGGAATCCATCAAAAACCTATGGTTGATATCACATTAATGCTGTTATTTTCATTGCATCATTGAGAAAAACACAATGAAATTAGTTTTCACCACATATATTCAATATTGTACTTGAGATCCTAACTAGTTCATTAAAGCCATAAAAATTAGTAGAAGTGGAGAGGAAATAGGAAAAGTGTCACCATGCATAGATGAAATGTTTGTGCATATAGAAAACACTAAGAAATCTACCACAAAATCTGGGAGAAAAAAAGGAAAAGAAACAAACCCTAGAACTGCTAAGTGAATTTATAAGGGAGTAGGATACAATATTAATATATGAAAATTAATTGAATAGCTATATATGAGCCATACATTTTTAAATTTAAAAAAGAAATTTAAAATACTATGAAAATTAAAATTATGTAAGACTCAGAAATGAGTTTAATAAAAATCATGAACAACTTTTACTCTTAAAAATTCAACACATTGGGCTGGTGTCCTGGCATAGCAGGAAAAGCCAGTGTAGGTGATGGAACAAAGACATAAGCTTCAGCCATTCTTGCTCATTGGCCAAAAGATAGATAAATATTGGAATGTATTCCTTGTCCTTGAATCTCAATAGAGTCTCAAATCCTATTGCCTTTACATCCTCCCAGACTGCATTCTTTCCCACCTGAAAAGTCAGTCCCAGAAATTCCCCTCTGCCTGCTGCCTCCTACCCCAATCCCATCCCTAGCTCTCCTAAAATAGAAAAAGGCCCAGCCCATGGGGTCAGGGCCTTCTGCTATGTGTTCCATCATATGCACATGGGCAGTTGGTCACCCACCTCTACGAATGTATTTTCTCTGAATACATTCGGTCTGGCTATAAATTCGTACACTGCCTCCTCTCTATTCTGTTCCTATTTGCCTAACAGTTTTGGTGCCCTGTGTGAGGAAGCACCAATCTGCAACTCTTTTCCTAACAGTTGGCAAAGCCAGCATCCCATATTGACATCGGTTCATATTCCAGCTACTTAACTTCTGATTCAGCTCCCTGATAATGTGCCTGAGAAAGCAGCAGAAGATGGTCCAGGTGCTTGGTGCCCTGTCACTCATGTAGGCTCTGGCTGTGATTTGACCTGGTCCTAGCCCTTGAGACAATCTGGGGAGTGAACAGGTGGATGAGAGATCTCTCTCTCTCTCGCTCTCGCTCTCTCTCTTTCTCGCTCTCCATCTCTCTTTATAACTCTGACTCAAATAAATAAATAAATCTATTTTAAAAAATTATGACACATTGATAACAAACTAAAGAAAAAAAATAGAAAGACAAACCATTGATATTCATTGTATAAGATATGCTGATTTAATATTTAATTGGAAAAATAAAGAAAACAATATAGCCTATTTTCCTGTTGGACTATGGTCTTTTTACTTTTCATTTGTTGAACTCTTTATTTAGTGGAGCCAATAAATCTTTGACTATAATGTAAATTAAAAATATGCTATTGTAGGAAGGAGGGAGGGGGAGAAGTATTATATTATTAGAATTGTATCTATGAAATACAAGAAATCTGTTCTCTTTATATCAACAAAGATAAATAAATTTTAAAATATATTATCCCAAAAAAGAAAATAAGTAAATAAAATTTTTGAGATATTATTGAAAGATTCAGTCCACTGTATTTCAAGTCTTTCTGTAAATTAAAGAAAACAAGACTGTGTTGTATATGCCTCAAAATAAACACACATATTTTTACAAAACAGAATAAAATGAACACATAGACTCCCTTGTATAAAAACAATTGATTTACCAAAATGTCACAAAGGCATTTCAAGAAGGGGAAGAAATTTTTAACAAACGATGCTGGATGTATACATAGAAAAAAAATGGAACGCTACTTCTATCTTACACCAAAGAAAATACTAATGCAAGATAAAGCAAAGATTTAAACATGGGAAGTCAAATCTATAAAACTTATGAAAGAAATTATAGGAAAATAACTCTATAAATATTAAGTATGGAAAGATTAGATGGACAGAAGCTAAAATGAAGAAACAATAAAATTTCTAAAATGATATGAGTGTTAGAAACGATCAAATTGTTTCAGCTGATGGAAAGACAACAGTAGGAAAAAGAAAATAAAAATTAATGCCTATTAATCTGTGAAGTATAAATTGTAGAAGACTAATTCTCCAACCATGAAAAACTGAATAAAATGCATGAAGTAAAGCTTCATACATAGGACAACAGAAAATGATGAATTGTGATCTCAGAGAGAAGAAAATCTAGTGAGCTGATTCTCAAAGAAGGGCTAAGAGCAAGACTTGAATGACTTGTGGGAAAACATCAAGCAATATACCTTAAGTGAAATTTGAACTCCTCAAAAGGAGGATGGGACAGAAAAATATTTGAATAAATAATGACAAAAAGTGTTGCAAATTAGTTGAAAATATAAATGAATCAAAGTTCAATAAACACACAGAAAGGAAAAATAAAACCAAACTAAGATAAGTAATGACCAAATTACTGAAAAACAATTTCAAAAAGAAAATTTTAAATTCAGCCATGGAAAAAGATCCGTGAGAAGGAAAAGGAAAATAGCTTTTGAAGTATAATGAAAAACAATGGAGGCCAGATGTGGACTAAAATGCTGAAAGAAAATAACACTTTGCAAGCAGAGTTCAATATCCAGTGAAAATATCACTCAGGGATGTACACAAAATGAAAACATTCCCATCCAAAATAAGCATGACAGCATTTATTATTAGCACATATGTACTACAGGAAACAAGAAACAAAGTTCTTTAGAGCAAAGGGAAAGTAAAGCCACTGTGAAACAAAAATCAACATAAAGAAATGAAGAGCCCTGAAAATGATAAATATGTAAGCATATATAAGGCTTTTTTTCTATTTGTTAATAAATATAACTGCCTAGTTAACTCAACATTAATAATAGCATCTTGTGAAGTGTATCACATATGTATGAATAAATTATATGACAATGGCAGCACAAAGAATTTGGAGAATAATACATTATTCTGAGGTCTTTTCATTTCATACAAAATGGCATAAAATTATCTGAAGTAGACTGTCATAAATTAAGGATGCCTAGAATAATTCCTAGACTACCGCTTAAAATAATTTCTAAAACCTAGAGCTCATAAGCCTACATGGGAGACCAATTTCAATACTAAGAAATATTCAATTCATTCTAAGAGAGTCTGAAAACCAAAAAAAAAAAAAGTTAAACAAAAACTATGGAGAAAGAAAAAAGAGTAAAATGCTAGACTGAAACCCAACCATAATAACAATTGTATTAAATGTGACTAAAGACATCAATTAAACACAAGACGTTATCAGACTCATTAAAAAAGTTGCAACCCAATTTTATGGCTACAAAAATTAACTTTCCAATATCAAAAATAAGTTAAAATACCAAAGAAGATATCAACACAAATATGCACATAAAATCGGAACTTGGTCTCTTAATGTCAGAAGGAGAGCACACCATTAAAACAGTAATACAAAGAATGAAGAATGGCTAAATGTATGTGCAACTAGAAACAGAGTTTCAAAATAAATGAACTGGGGCCAGCACTGTGGCCCTGTAAGTTACAGCCCTGGCCTGCAGCACCAGCATCCCATTTGGGTGCTGGTTTGAGTCCCTGCTACTCCACTTCTGATCCACCTCCCTGCTAATGTGCCAAGGAGGGCAGTGGAGGACAGCTTAAGTGCTTGGGCTCCTGCACCCACATGGGAGACCCAGATGAAGCTCCTGGTTCGTGGCTTCAGATTAGCTCAGCTCTGGTCAGTTCGGTGATTTGGGGAGTGAACCAACAGATGGAAGACCACTCTCTCTCTCTCTCTCTCTATCTCTCTGTGTAACTGCCTTTCAAGTAAATAAAATAAATCTTTTTTAAAAATATATATATATATATATATATACACATGAAGCATTGAACTGAGGAGAACAGATAAATCCAAAATAAATTTGAAGATTCTGACTATATTCTCAATAATAGAACAAGTGACAGAAAATCAGTAAACTTATGGAAGGTTTGAACAGCATCAACCAATTTTTTCTGACATTCAGAGAATATTGTACCCTAGAACAATAGAATATATATTGTTTGCAAATGTAACTTGAAGCATTCTCTATTATTGGTAATATGTTGAATATTTAAAATGCCTCAATAAATTTTAAGCGTTAAAATTATACACAGTATGTTACCTAATCATAATGCAATTAAATTAGAAATCAATTACAGAATGGCATCTAAAAAAACATCTGAATATTTGGAACATTATACACTTCTAAGTACCTAATAAGTCAAAAGAGATGTCACATGAAAATTAGGAAATGTTTTGAACTGAATGATAATAAAAACACAGCATATCAAAATTTGTGGGCTGTAACTTAAGTAAATCTTAGAGAAAAATGTATTGCTTTAAATGCTTAAATTGGGAAAATCTTATTTAGTATAAAGTACTTTAGCTTCTAACTTAAAAAGAGCAATTTAAGCCCAAAGTGAGTATAAAGAAGGGAATAAGAAAATTAAGATTAGAAATCAATGAATGGGGCTGGCGCTGTGGCATAGCCGGTTAACGCCCTGGCTTGAAGCGCTGGCATCTCATATGGGTGCTGGTTCGAGACCCGGCTGTTCCACTTCCAATCCAGCTCTTTGCTATGGCCCGGGAAAGCAGTGGAGGATGGCCCAAGTGCTTGGGCCCTGCACCTGCATAGGAGGCCTGGAAGAAGCTCCTGGCTCCTGGCTTCGGAGGGGCACAGCTCTGGCCGTTGCAGCCAACTGGGAAGTGAACCATCCGTTGGAAGACCTCTCTCCTCACTCTGCCTCTCCTCTCTCTGGGTAACTCTGACTTTCAAGTAAATAAATAAATCATTAAAAAAAAGAAATCAATGAAATAGGAAACAACCAATAAAAGTAAACTGCCAGAAAAAATTGTAAAACATGTTTCTCTGAAAATATTAATGAGTTTGATAAAATCTTTAGAAATACATTTGAGTTGAAAAAAGAAATCACGAATTTCAAATATGAAGACTAAAAGAGAGGATGTAACTACACATAATACAGACATTAAAAGAATAATAGGATGTTAAGAACAGCTGTATTTCAATAAACTTGACAATGGAGATAAATTGGGCAATTTATTGAAAGACACAAATTGTTTAAGGAATACAAATGAAATGAAAACATCAACAACTCTATAACTGCTTAATAAATGGAACAAAAAATTAATTAAATTAATAAAAATAATTAATTTGAAAAATAATTCTATTATATATAATTGAGTTTAAAGTAATTAATAATAAAAGTAATTAAATTATTAATTAAAATTCTCCCCAAAAGAAACTTTGAGTACTCATGCTTTAGGCATTCTGTCAAAGATTAAAACAAAAATATCAAACTAACTCAAATTCTTTTAGGAAATAAAGAAGAGAGGAAAACATTCCAATTTTTATGAACACAAATAATCTTGAATGAGCTATCAAAGATATTACACGAGAAAAATATTTATCAATATTTTAATATGAATATTCAAAGGAAATTTTAATGCAACATTAGCAAATTTAATCCAAAACTGTGTAAAAATGATGGCATATCAAAAAAGTAGAGTGTATTCTGATTATATAAAATTGGCTTAAAATTTAGAAAACCAATCAGTGCAACTGAAAATATTTACATAATAAAGAAAATAACAGAAAAATATCTGAAAAATATACTTTATTCTGACTGCAAAAAATGTCAGAGAATTTGTAACAAAAGGAACTTCCCCTGAACCTAATGAAGGGAATCTAAAAATTCTAAGGTAACATCATACTTAATGTTAAAATACTGAACCATTTCTTTCTAAAACTGTAAACAAGGCAATGATGTCTGCTACCCCTATATCAAAGCTTAATTTTTTTGTAGGTCCTATCCAATACAATAACACAATAAAGTATACTTAATAAAAGACATATATATTGTTAAAAAAGAGTAAAACACTCCCAATTTAGAGAATGTAGTCTTTGCTTGCATATAACCATATAATATCTCTAAAATTGTTTAAGGTATAAATATTAAAAAAGTCACATAGGTTTCTATATAGTATCAATGTACAATTGGAATTTGAAATGTTAAAAGTACTTTTTTTTATTTTTTATTTTTTTGACAGGCAGAGTGGACAGTGAGAGAGAGAGACAGAGAGAAAGGTCTTCCTTTGCCGTTGGTTCACCCTCCAATGGCCGCCGCGGCCGGCGCGCTGCAGCCGGCGCACCTCGCTGATCCGATGGCAGGAGCCAGGAGCCAGGTGCTTTTCCTGGTCTCCCATGGGGTGCAGGGCCCAAGCACCTGGGCCATCCTCCACTGCACTCCCTGGCCACAGCAGAGAGCTGGCCTGGAAGAGGGGCAACCGGGACAGAATCCGGCGCCCCGACCGGGACTAGAACCCGGTGTGCCTGCGCCGCAAGGTGGAGGATTAGCCTGTTGAGCCACGGCGCTGGCCTGTTAAAAGTACTTTTAATAGTGTTAAAAAACCATGAGCCATGTAGAAAATATTTTATTCAAATAAAGGAAAAACACTTAATGCTGAAAAACACCAATATATTCCTAACTGAAAATAAATATGATTGAATTATGAGGAGGTTTCAAAAAGTTCACACAGAAATCATATTATGAAAAAAATATTCACGGGTGCCAGCATTCTATATGAGCACTGGTTTGATTCCTAGCTGTTCAGTTTCCAATCCAGCTTCCAGCAAATGCACCTGGGAAAGCAGCAGAAGATAACTTGAGTGTTTGGGTCCCTGCCACCTACGTGGGAGACCCAGATTGAGTACAAGGATCCTGGCATCCGCCTGGCCCAGCTCTGGCCATTGTAGCCATTTGCCATTTGGGTAGTGGGCCAGGAGATGGAAGATATTCTCTCTCTCTCTCCCTTCCTCCCTCTCTCTCTCTCTCCCTCTCTCCCTCTCTCCCTCTCCCCCTCTCTCCTCCCCAACTGCCTTTCAAATAAATAAATAAATCTTATTTAACATAAAGAATAAAAGGGGCCAGTGCAATGTGGTAATAGGTTATGGCTCCACCTGCACTGCCGGCATCCCATATGGGCACCAGTTCAGGTCCCAGCTGCTCCACTTCCAATACACCTCTCTGTTAATGGCCTGGGAAACAGCAGAAGATGGTCCAAGTGCTTGGGCTCCTGCACTCACATGGGAGATCCTGAGGAAGCTCCTGACTCCTGGCTTCGGATCGGTGCAGCTCCGGCCATTGCAGCCATTTGGGGAGTGAACCAGCAGTGGAAGACCTCTTTCTCTGTCTCTCCCTCCTATTATCTGTAACACTGCCTCTCAAATAAATCTTTAAAAAAAAAAAAGAAAAAATGCAAGGATTTCAAGCTTTTTATTCCACCAAAATAAATATATTTTAATTGCATTTTTCACAAAGCTTTTGAAGTGCCTACTTATTGGAGAGATGTGTACACACTAAACGACTCAGTATGAATATTTCACTTTAATAATATCATCAAATTAATGTATATATTTAATACAACCCCAATCTATATGTCAGTATGTTTGACATTTTAATCTCAAATTCAAAAAGAAAAGAAAAGCATTCAGAATTTCCAAAATGATCTTAAAACAGAAAGGCAAAATTGAGGAACATAAATAACATAATTTCAAAACTGTAGTCAGCAAGAAGTTATGGCATTAGTTTGATCAGAGACATAGATGAATGGAAGAAAATAGAAAAATTAGACCCACACATATATGGCTAACCAACTTTTGACACAAACACCATGGAATTCACGAAAGGAAGAGTAGTCTTTTCACCAAACGGTACTGCAACAACTAGATTTCAATAGGAAACCAATGAACAGAAAGCCTAAACTAACACCATACACAAAGTTAAATGAAGATGCATCACAGACCAAGAGGAAAATGGACAAACTCAAAAGCACCCCGAATAAAGCACAGGAGTATATGTATCAGACTTTGGGATAGGAAAAGCATAATTAGTGAAGAAAAATAAACACTAGCACACAAATTTAAAAAGCTAAAACACCAGTTTCTTAAAATTAAAGACTTTCTCTGAAAAACACCATTAGTGTCGTAAAAAACACAAATAGAAAGAAAGCATTTGGGAAACATCTGGCTGAGAAAAGACTTCTATTAAGAAGAGTTACAAAAAATGTTCTCCAATTCTTACAAATCAACAGTTGGAAGAAAATCCAGTTTTTTTTAAATAGGCAAAACATTTAAACAAACACTTAACAAAAGAATATGTGCAAGTGACTAATAAGCAGAGATGTTCAAAATCATTAGTCCTCAATGGAATGCAAATTTTAAAAGTATGATGACATACCATTGCAGATCTCCCAGAATGGATTTAATTTCAAAACAAAAAAGAGCAAAAGTAAAAACTTGCAATGCCGTTTGTCTTTCTGGGTAAGGAGTAACTAAAAATTTCCTCATGAATACATATATACATACATGAATATATACATACAATTCTCATGAAAATGCAGAATGGAATCAACTGCTTTGGAAAACAGCTTGGCAGTTTCTTGTAAAGTCAAAATATACTTATCGAGGTGACCAATTGTCTGTTTCCTTGGGACTGAGAGGTTTCTTGCACTAAATCAAGGACAGTCTCAAGCAAACTGGGATAGTTGGGCACAACACTAATATGAACCAGTAATCTTGTCATTAAGTATTTACCCCAGATAAATTAAAGCACATGACTACATTAACAGCTGTATATGTGTAGGAACCACATTCATAATAGTAAATAAATGGAAGCAACTCAAAAGACAACCAACTAAATAAGTACAGATATATTTATATAATGAAATACCAATCAGCTATAGGAGGGAATAAACTATCAATACACTTGACATAAAAGAATGAAGTTCAAAAGCAGTATACTGAACAAAACTGTATTCATGCAAGATAATTATATCTGATCCAATTTCCAGAACAGGAAAAATGACTCTATAGTGATAGAACACAGCTTGATGATTGCCTATAACAGAACATAGGAGAGGATTCACTGTAAAGGTCATGAGAGAAAATTTGGGGTGTGGGAAATCCTCCATGTGATAGTAGTTAAATGAATAGAGTAATTTGCATATTCAAGATGTAAAGTGGTTTATCTTATTTTATATAACATATACTTCTTCCACAAGATTGCTTTTTTAAAGAACACACATATACATACAAGCATGCACATCAGAATACTTCACAAAGTTGGTGGGAAATGTGTATTATGAAAAAAAATGACACATGAATTTAAAAATATTTAGCACCAAAATAAACTTGTCTTTTAAAAAATTTTATAAGTATAAAAAGAACAGATTTTATGCATTAATATGTACAGTTCCAAGAAGACAACCACATTTCCCTCACTCTTCTGATCCCTCAATCCTCCCCTTCCACCCACTCTCTTCATCAGTTTGACAAGAACATAATTTTAATCCACTCTATATTCAGAGACTTAATTCACCACTAATCAAAACATTCAACAGGTAAAATTTAGGGAGACCACAGTTCTCCAGGATTATAAATAAGGGCTGAAAACAGTAATCATATCCTCAAATGACCATTTCATTTCTATATATTTTTGGTATTCTATATTAACTGACACACATCAGAAAGAACATATCAATTTGTCTTTTTTTGAGACTGGCTAAATTCACTAAGCTTAATGATTTCTAGTTGCATACATTTTGTTGCAAAAATAGTATTTAATTCTTTTTATGGCTATGGCTGAGTAGTATTCCATTGTGTGTGTGTGTGTGTGTGTGTGTATCACATTTTCTTTATCCAGTCATCAGTTGATCCCGTATCTTAGTGATTGTGGATTGAGCTGCCATTAACATGGGGGTACACATAAGTCTTTCATATGCTGGTTGCATTACCTTTGGGTAAATTCCCAGGAGTGTGTTGGCTGGGAGATATGGCAGATCTATTTTAAGATCTCTGAGGAGTCTCCATACTAGTTTCCATAATGGTTATACTAGTTTACATTCCCACCAACAATAGATTAGTGTATCTTTTCCCCCACATCCTCACTAGCATTTATTCATATTTTGGATGATAGCCATCCTAACTGGGATGAGGTGATACCTCATCATGGTTTTTATTTCCATTGGCCTGATGGATAGTGATCCTGAGCATTTTTTCATGTATCTGTTGGCCATTTGTATTTCATCCTTTGAAAAATGCCTGTTCATGTCCTTTACCCATTTCTTAACTGGATTGTCTGTTTCCTTGTTGTTGAGTTTATTGAGTTCTTTACAGATCCTGGATAATAATCTTTTATCAGTTGCATAGTTTGCAAATATTTTTTCTCTTTCTGTTGGCTATCTCTACATTTTGTTGAGTGTTTCCTTTGCAGTGTAGAAGCTTCTTAGCTTGATGTAAGCCCATTTGTCTACTTTTGTCTTTATTGCCTGTGCTTCTGGAGTGTTTTTCAATACGTCTTTGCCTATACCAATGTCTCGCAGAGTTTCCTCCAATGTTTTGCTATATTAATTTGATAGTATCAGGTTGCAGATTTAGATCTTTTATCTATTTTGAATTGATTTTTGTATAAGGTATAAGATAGGGTCTTGTTTCATACTTCTGCATGTGGAGTTCCACTTTCCCCTCACCATTTGTTGAACAGACTGTCCTTTCTCCAGGGAATGATTTCAGCTCATTTGTCAATGATCAGTTGGTTGTGGATGTGCGGATTAATTTCTGGGGTTTCTATTCTGTTCCATTGGTCTGCATGTATATTTTTGTGCTGGTACCAGGCTGTTTTGGTTGTAACTGCCCTGTAGTATGTCTTGAAGTCTGGTATTGTGATGCCTCCAGCATTGTATTTGTTGTTTAAAATTGTTTTAGCTACTCAGGGTCTCCTGTGTTTCCATATGAATTTTAGCATTGCTTTTTCTAGATCTGAGAAGAATGTCATTTGTATTTTGATTGAGATCACATTTAATCTTAAATTGCTTTCATTAGTACGGACATTTGATGAAATTACTTCTTCCAATCCACAAACATGGAAGATTTTTCCATTTTTTGTGTGTCTTCTGTTTCTTTCTTTAATGTTTTGTAATTTTTATTGTAGAAATCTTTCACCTCTTTGCTAAAGGTATTTCAGGTTTTTTGTAGCTGTTGTGAATAGGGCTAATTTTACATGTTCTTTCTCAGCCATGGCCTTGTCTCTGTATACACAGACTTTTGATTTTTGTGTGTTGATTTTATATCCTGCCATTTTAACAAACTCTCTTATGAGTTCCAATAGCCTCTTAGTGGAGTTTTTTGATTTCCCTATACCTCCATATATAGAATCATGTCACCTGCATATAGCGATAATTTGGCTTCCTCCCTTCCAATTTGTATCCCTTTGATTTTTTTTTTCATCGATGTCTTCCTGGTTCAATTTAGGTAGGTTGCATGTGTCCAGGAATCTATCCATTTCTGATAGGTTTCCCTGTTTGCTGGCATACAAGTCCTTGTAGTAATTTCTGATGATTCTTTTTATTTCTGTGGTGTCTGTTGTTACGTTTCCTTTTTCATCTCTGATTTTATTGATTTGGGTCTTTTCTCTTCTTTCTTTAGTTAGTTGGGCCAATGGGGTGTCAATTTTGTTTATTTTTTCAAAAAACCAGCTCCTCGTTTGGCTGATTTTTTGTAATGTTTTTCTTGATTCAATCCAGTTGATTTCTTCTCTGATTTTAATTATTTCTCTTCTCCTACTAGATTTGGGTCTGGTTTGCTGTAGGTTTTCTAGATCCTTGAGGTGAATTGAAAGCTCATCTATTTGGTGCCTTTCCAATTTCTTGATGTAGGCACCTATTGATATAAACTTTCCTCTTAACACTGCTTTTGCTGCGTCCCATAAGTTTTGGTATGTTGTGCTGTTATCCTCATTTACTTCCAGAAAGTTTTTGATTTCTCTTTTGATTTCTTCTATGACCCATTGTTCATTCAGGAGCATGTTGTTCAATCTCCATGTGTTTGCGTATGCTCTAGGGATTCCTGAGTTGCTAATTTCCAACTTCATTGCTTTATGGTCTGAGAAGCTGCATGGTATGATTCTAATTCTTTTGAATTTGCTGAGACTTGCTTTATGGCCTAGTATGTGGTCAATCCTAGAGAAGGTTCCATGTACTGCTGAGAAGAATGTAAAATCTTTAGCTGTAGGATTGAAAGTTGTGTATATATCTGTTAGATCCATTTGGGCTATAGTGTCGTTTAAATCTACTGTATCCTTGTTGATCTTCTGTCCTATTGATCTGTCATCTTCATTTGTTTCCAGGAATTTTTTTATTTCCCTTTTGATTCTACTATGGCCCACTCACTGCTCATTCAGGATCCCACAGAGAGAGGGCACGAGGCTCCCACGGTCACAGGGTGCCAGAAATCTACTCTCAGCCCCAAGTGCCTGCCCACTCCACCAAGAGAATAGAAGCATTCCTAGAGCCAGCTGCCCGTGAGTGCTGAACCTTGGCAATCCGAGCCCTAGAGCCTGTGACAAGGTTGGAGGATGAGAGCTTCTCAGAATCCTGAGTGGATGCCCAGCCCCTGCCCATCATCCAGGTAAGACTCAAAGTCATTGGGGAACGCAAATTTTTCCCTCCAATAAAATGCCCTAGGTATGAACGACAGAGCTGCCACAGCCTCTACTGGCATGAAGATGGTGCTGTCTCCCTGTTCACCGGGCGCCCTTGTTGGGGGATGGGGAGAAAGAAATGTGCTTTGCTTTCATGGGGCCTTGCTAGGGCTCCAGCTGGACTCCAAGTCAGTGCGGTCTGCTAGGTTCTCCTGCTGGTAGTATCACCAGCGACAGGGTTGCCAGTCTCTGCTGTCACTTCGCTTCCAGAAGCTGCTGCCTCTTCCATAACCTGCTGCATGTCTCGCAGCGGTGTCCCTGCTCACTGTGTGTTTATACTGTTCATGCTGCTCCACAGTGTCTCTCTTTTTTTCTGTAGAATTTCCCCTGCAACTTCTTTCCAATTCTCCCCTGGAAATCTACTTCTTCTGCTTTTCTTCTGTTATCTTCCCCTGGTCAAATCAGTCTTTTCCCTGTTCAGCCATCTAGGAATCTCCCATATAATACTTCTTGAAGACAGACCACAAGTCAAAGATGACTACTGAGAACCACAAAACATTGCAGACATATTCATTTTCTTTGTTATTGGAAACATGTGGAAGTATCTGGAATTATACTGTGGTAATTCCCAGGGAGCACAGCTGCTCTCTTCAGGACAGGCAGGCAGCAAGGTGGAGAGTGTGAGGCAGGAAATAAACTTGTCTTTTAATTCCATTTTTCCACCAACTTTTTGAAGTCCCTTTGTATATAAATTCAAAGGATATAAAGAAGTAGGAAATCCCATACATTTTTGGTAGGAAGGTAAAATAGTACAGAGACTGTTTAAAAAGTGATTGGCAGTTTCTCAGAAAATTCAACATAGTCAGGATATGAGATTCCAGGAATAATGAAATTCCAGAAAGTCCACTCGTAGGTACATGCTTAAGAGAAATGAACACGGGGCCGATGCTGTGGCGCAGCAGGTTAAAGCCCTGGCCTGAAGCGCCAGCATTCCATATGGGCGCCGGTTCTAGTCCCGGCTGCTCTTCTTCTGATCCAACTCTCTGCTATGGCCTAGGAAAGCAGTAGAAGATGGACCAAGTCCTTGGGTCCCTGAACACCAACATGGGAGAACCAGAAGGAGCTCCTGGCTCCTGGCTTCAAATTGGCACAGCTCCAGCCGTTGCAGCCATTTGGGGAGATCTCTCTCTGTCTCTATCTCTCTCTGTAACTCTATCTTTCAAATAAATAAAATAAATCTTTTAAAAGATTTATTTTAAAAGAGAGAGAGAGAGAAATGAACACATAACTCCATGCAAAAACTCATACATGAATGTTCACAGCAGCAATATTTATAGTAGGAAAAAAGTGGAAATACCCCATCTGATACTTAATTAATGCCCGGGGAAATAAAACTCTAAAAATATTCAGAACAAAACAACAGAAAGCAGGACCAGGTGAGGCAACTGAGGAGCTTAAGGTACAAAGTTTGAGGATGCTTACACTCCCAGAAAATGAGTTCCTTCCTAACTCTTGTGCCTGACATCCCTCATCTCCACACCGTAGTGTCCCTTGCTGAGAGAGTCATCTTTGATTTAGGGTCAGGCAGGGGGTTCTTAGAAAGGACGTCAAAAGCAATATCCACAAAAATCTTTTTAAATGAGAACTTGGCTTCACTAAAATTTTAAAATTCTGTCCTTCAAAAGACATGATGAAGAATGTGAAAATCAAGTCATAGGTTGGAAAACAAAATTATCCAGATTGTTCAAAAGTACTATTAACAGTCACAAATCTCAGTTGAAAATTGTCCAAAAGATTTAGATAAATTTGTTCCAAAGAATAGGGAAAAGTACAGAAAAAAAGTTTTACATCATTAATTACTAGATAAATGCAAGTTAAGTATGACATAGCCACTCATTTAAACATCATTCAATATTGAAAAGGAACAAAGTTCTGATAACATGTTACAACATAGATAAATCTTGAAAACATGCTACAAAGAAGCCGTTTACAAAAGATCACTTATGACATAATTCTACTTGTTTGAAATATCCAGAATAGGCAAAATTATAGAGATAGAAAGTGGTTTGGTGATTGCTTAGGCTTGGGAGATGGAGAAATAGAAAATGACTGCTAATGAGCACATGGCTTCTTTTCTTGGTGAAGAAAATACTATTGAGATGGAGGAATTTGGAAAACATCAAGCTGAGTGAATTAAGCCAGTCCCAAAGGGGCAAATATCATATGTTCTCCCTGATCGGCGACAACTAACTGAGCACCAAAGGGGAAACTTGTTGAAGTGAAATGGACACTATGAGAAACAGTGACTTGATCAGCTCTTGTCCTGACGGTTGATGTACAATGTAATACTTTATCCATTTTAGTATTTTTTTTTTGTTCTAGTACCATTGGTTGAACTCTGTAATTAACACACAATTATTCTTAGGTGTTTAAATTTTAACTGAAAAGTGATCCCTGTTAGGAATTTGGAAAACATTATGTTGAGTGAAATAAGCCAATCCCAAAGGGACAAATACCACTTGTTCTCCTTGATAGGTGACAACTAACTGAGCACCAAAAAGGAAACCTGTTAAAGTGAAATGAACACTATGAGAAACGGTGACTTGATCAGCCCTCACCCTGACTGTTGATGAGCAGCTTAATATGTTATCCCTCTTAGTATTTTTTTTGTTTGTTCTACTTAATACTTTTGGTTGAATACTGTAATCAATACACAATTATTCTTAAGTGCTGAAACTTAACTGAAAAGTGATCGCTGTTAAATATAAGAGTGGGAATAAGAGAGGGAAGAGATGTGCAATTCGGGACATGCTCAAGCTGACTTACCTCAAACAGTAGAGTTAGAAACATACCAGGGGATTCGAATTCAATCCCATAGAGGTGGCATGTACCAATGCCATCTCACTAGTCCCAGTGATCAATTTCTGTTCACAATTGATCCTAATGATAGGACTAAGAACCAAAGGGATCACATAAACAAGAATAGTGTCTGCAAATACTAGCTGATAGAATCAAAAAGGGAGAGAATGATCCAACATGGGAAGTGAGATACACAACAGACCCATAGAATGGCAAATGTCCTAACAGCACTCTGGCCTCATAATCAGCCCTTAAGGCATGCGGATCCGGCTGAAATGCCCATGAGAGTATTTCAGGCATGGAAAGCCAAGACACTCTGGGGGAAAAAAACCTAAATGAAAGATCTCCGCGAGTGAGATCCCAGTGGAAAGAATGGATCATCAAAGAAGGAAGTACCTTTCTTTGAAGGGAGGAGAGAATTTCCACTTTGACCATGGCCTTGTCTAAAAATGATCAGAGTCAGTGAACTCAGGGGGCTTCCATAGCCTTGGCAGCTCATGACAAGAGCCTAGGGTGATTACTGATGCCATAAACAAGAATGTCAATTTGTTAAGTCAACAACAGGCGTCACTGTGCACTTACTCCTCATGTAGGATCTTTGTCCTTAGTGTGCTGTACATTGAGATTTAATGCTATAACTAGTACTCAAACAGTATTTTTCACTTTATGTTTCTGTGTGGGAGCAAACTGTTGAAATCTTTACTTAATGTATGCTAAACTGATCTTCTGTATATAAAGAGAATCGAAAATGAATCTTGATGTGAATGGAAGGGGAGAGGGAGTGGATAAGGGGAGGGTTGCGGGTGGGAGGGACGTTATGGGGGGAAGCCATTGTAATCCATATTCTGTACTTTGGAAATTTATATTCATTAAATAAAAGTTAAAAAAAGAAAAAGAAAATACTATTTATTGAAATTTTGTCAATGCTTGCATAACTCTGTGAGTTCACTAAAAATATTGTGTTGTACATACTGATAAATTGTAAGATATGAACATTATATCTAAATAATATTTTTAAAATAGCCATGAGATTTCCACTCAGCTCAAGATCAGAAACCTTTTCTTTCCAAGCTCCTCTATGCGAAGCACAACACTGGAAATAATGCAAAAGCCTGCTCTAAAGGAGTTCTGTAGGGTGGAAGACAAAAGTGCACTGGTTTGGAACCCAGGACTGAAGGAACAACACAGTGGAAGGACATCTTATGACCTCTCACCCAAAGATAAAGGTGATCCAAGCCTGATATTTCTTGACAACAAGAAGTGGCCCACATAGGCTCATTTTCCCTCTGGACAAAATGTAAATGATACCTATAACAGGTGAGCCAGATGGCACTGCAAATCAATAACAGAAAAATCTTGCAATACTTGGAAACTGAACCAACCTTGGATCAATGAGACTGTCTCAAGGAAAATCTTTTAAAATGCATAAAACTGAATTAACATGAAAATACAACACATCAACAACTGCGGTACACTCTTAAAACAGTGCTAAATGAAAATATATAGCACTGAATACTTATGTTAGAAAAGAGAAAAATCAATAATATAAGGTCCTATCTAAAAAAGTTGAAAAAAAAGAAGAGACAGACAAACCAGATGCAAACAGAAATGAGGAAATAATAAAGATACCAGCAGAAATAAATGAAATTGAAAACAGCAATACAATAGAGAAAAATCAATAAAACAAAAAGCTGCTTCTTTGAAAAGAGCAATAAAATTGAAAAATCTCCAGCAAGATTGACAACTAGAAAAGAAAAAAGACATAAATCACTAATAACAGGAATGAAACACACTATATCACTGTAGACCCTGCAGCTATTCAAAGGATAATAAGGTAATACTAGGAACAAATTTATGCTCATAAATTCTACAACCTAGATGAAATAGACCTATTCTTAAAAACTCCAAAATTCACCCAAATTTAAACAGATAATCTGAATAGGCTTTAATCTCTAAAGATTATATTCATAATTTTTAAAACTCCCAAAAAAAGAAATCTCTGGTCTCAGATGGCTTCACTGGAAAACTTGACCCAATATTCAACAAAGAACTAATGCCAGTAATACACAATATCTCCCAGACAACAGAAGAGTTACCAATCTCCAATTCATTTTATGAGGCCAGTATTATCTTAATACCAAAACCAAATAAAAACCAATAAAAAGGAGAAAACTAGAGATCATTAATCTAGGCACAAAAGTCTTCAAAAAATTAGCATACTGAATATATCAATGTGAAAAATCCCAAGAACCATGACCAAGTAGAACTGATTCTAGACATGTAAGCAGATTCAATATTCACAAATCAGAAAATGTAATCTATTGTATCAACAAGCCAAAAGAAAAGTTATATGATAATATCAACAGATGCAGTAAAAGTGTTTCACAAAATCCAACCTCTATTTATGACTAAAAAATTCTCAGCAAGTTAGAAATGAAGAGGAACAACCGCAATTAAATAGAAAACATCTACAAAAGACTTACACTTAATATCATAATTCAATGGTGAAAGACTAAATGTGTTTTCCTCAAAGACTGAGAAAATGTGAGGATATCTCCCTATTTTTATTCGAAGTTCATAATACTGAAAAAAATCTAATTGCTACTTTTAGATACAAAAAGGAAATAAAACGCATATGTATTGGAAGGGAAGATATTATACTGTCACAATCTGCACACATAGAAAATCCAAAGTAATCTCCAAAAAACACAAATGCCCTTTTAGAGCCAATAAGTAAGTTCATCAAGTTTGCAGAATACATGATCAGCACACAAAAATCAATCCAATTTCCACACACTAAAAATGAAAATGCAGAAATTGACATTAGAGGTATAATATTGGATATTTAGTTCCAATTATAACATGTAAAGTGCTTGGAAGTTGTTATTCCTGTCTTTACAATGAGAAAACTCTGGACAAACTAAAAATCAACATCTTTTCTTGTTACCCTTCAGAAAACTGAGATCCCATAGCAAACTCCCATCCTTAAATTGGGAAAGGTTAAGCACAATCAAAAATAGACAGCAACTAAAGCTATCAGGAGGTAAAAACATTTAAATAGTAATTGTGAAATGTTGCTGAAGGCTGAACGCGGACTAGTGTGGGAGTGGGAAACTTATAAGACCCAGAGTCTTAGGAGAGCCCCCACATTTTTATGTACTTTCCCTCTAGGAAACCCACCAGGTTCTCACAATAAGGATACAGGAGCCAAGAAAAATCCCCTCTTGTCTCCGGAAGGGAGAATAAAGAGTAACGTATTCTGAAATAAGTCTGGGGCCTTCTCCATAACAAAGGCCAACTCACCAGGTTTGCCTTTGTCATTCTCTCACTTTATCCCAGCTGAGAGAAGCCAACCTGTCTACACTCCAGCATCCTCCAGCTTTCCTGCCTCAAGTAAGGGAAAAATAGTCAACCAGGGTCAGAGTTGCAAGGAAATAGATTAGAAACACTGCAGCCAAGGAAGGAAGTAGGGAACAGGATGAAAAAAGCTCGATCACCGTAGCAACACTTGTAAAGGTCACAGCCCAGAGGCACAGATCCATTAAAAGACAAATTTAATTAGATGGTTATAAAAGTTTTCCCCTAATTCACATCTTAACACTGCACTAACTGGGCTCCAGTATAATTTCAGTGTATCACGGCTATGCAAGACATAGACTCTCAGAGGAGTACTTAAGAAAGTGCAAGGCCAATTGGGGAAACAAACACAAGAACACTAGGAAAATTTAGAGCCTGAGTCACCTATAGTTACAGAAAAAAATTCAGGAAGCCCCAAACTGCTGGCCAGCTGAACATAAATTCTTGACTAGAGGCTTATATTAACTTAATTCCTAATAACAAATGCATGTTCTACTTTCAACAAAAATTACAGAGGTACACCAAAAAGGTAGGAAAGATCACAGGCTAAAGAGATGCTACGCATCAGAACAAGCCTCAGATATATTACAAATGTTGGGATTATCAGAAAAGTGTTTTAAGATCAGACATAAATTTTAATGTTAAGAACTGTAATGAGCAAAAGTAGACAACACGCAAGAACTGATAAGTAATGTCAGCAGAGAGATGAGAATTCTACATAAGAATTTCTTAAATGCCAGAAATAAAAAAATACTATAGCACAAATGTAAAATGAATTTATTGACATATATCTTGTTTCTTTTTATGAATATTATTAACAGTAACAATATTTTGATTAGCATGTCATAATTGTACACTTTCTGGGGGTACAGTGGAATATTTTAAACAGATGCATACTGTGTAAACAGACCAAATACATTAATTAACATTTCTATGTCCTTATCTTTTATTTTACAGTTTCCCAGCTCCTCTTTTCCAGGGCTTCATGCAGTGCATCATTATTGTCATGAACTATAGTCACCCCACTGCTGTGGAACACTAGAACTTGTTACTTCCACCTGGCTGTGTTTGGTACCCTTTATCCATATTGTCACCAATGACAAGATTTCATTCTTTTTAATGGCTGATTAATATTGAATTGTGTATCAAACTGAAACCCAAAAAGAATGAAAAAAAAAAGAGAGGGGAAGTATATCCAAGAAATGTGAGACATTTTCAGAAAATATAACACAGGCAAATGGATTACCAGAAGTAGAAGAAAGAGTGATGTACTATTTGTAAAGTCCCATTTGTACTAATAATAGCAGACAACTTTCCAAAAGTAATGATAGGCACCAAGCCACAGATCCAGGAAGTTCAAAGAACACCAAGGTGGATAAGTATTCAAACTACCACATTTAGACGTATCATATTCAAGCTGCAGAAAAGCAAAGATAATAAGAAAACCATGAAAGAAGTCACTGGGAAAAAACACTTTGCCTAGAGAAACAAAAATAAGAACTACAATGAATTTCTCACCAGCAACCATACAGAAAGTGAAAGGAGTGAAATAGTTAAAGGGGTGAAAGAATACAATCTACCAATATAGAATTCTACATGCAATGAAATTATCCTTCAAAGGGGAAAGAGGGGGCAAAAGGACTTTCAAGAAGAACAAAAAAGAAGGTAATTCATACCAGCAGCACTTCCCTACAATAAATGTTAAGTCTTTTCAGTTAGAAGAAAAATAATATAGATCAGAAACTCACATCTGCACTTAAAAAAGAAAAAATATTGGACAAGGAATAAATGAGGGTTACATAAAAACCTCTATTTTTATTATTCTTACCTGGTCTAATAGTTAATTGTTTAAAGTAATATAATAATACAAGAGGTGATTACAGCATAAGAATCAGTGAAATGAATGAGAACATTATCTGAAGAGATAGGAGACAGGAATTGAGAATAAAATGTTATATGATACATGCACCTAATAAGAACTAGTACTATGCTAATGCAAGGTGGGTTTAAATTTATTAAAACACATGGTATAAACTTTAGAGCAACCTCTGGAAAAATTTTAAAAGAAGTATTATTGGTACTCTAAATAGGAGCTAAAATGAAATCATATAAAATGCTCACTTGGTTAATCCTCCACCTGCAGCACCAGCATCCCATATGGGCACCGGGTTCTGGTCTCGGTTGCTCCTCTTCCAGTCCAGCTCTCTGCTGTGGCCCGGGAAGGCAGTGGAGGATGGCCCAATTGCTTGGGCCCTGCACCTGGGAGACCAGGAGGAAGCACCTGGCTCCTGGCTTTGGATCGGCGCAGCGCTGGCCATGGCGACCATTTGGGGAGTGAACCAATGGAAGGAAGACCTCTCTCTCTCTCTTTCTCTTTCTCTCTCTCTCTCTCTCTCTCTCTCTCTCTCTCTCTGTCTCTATGTCTATAACTCTACCTGTCAAATAAAAAAAAATTAAAAAAAATCTTAGAAGGCAAAAAAAATGCCTCTGGTAATGAATAAAAACACAAGTATGGTTAATACTAATCCAAATATAGCAATAATCATTTTAAATTTGAATTATTTAAATGCACCAATTAAAACACAAAGTGAATAAAAACAAGACCCAGCTATACATTATTTATAAGAAATCCACTTTAAATTTAGACAAGGATGGGCATCCAGCCTATCAGTTAAGGCACTGCTTGAGATGCTCTCATCTCATATTACAGTGCATGGATTTGACTTCCAACTTCACTGTCTCCTCCAGCTTCCTGCTAATGCACAGCCTGGTAGGCACCAGGTGATGACTCAAGTAGTTGGGTCCCTGTCACCCACTTTGGAGACCTGGACTGAGTTTCCGGCTCCCAGCTTCATCCTGACCCAGCCCTAGCTGTTGCAGACATTTGTGGAGTGAACCAGTGGATGGGAAATCAAGACTCACTCTCTCTCTCTCTCTCTCTCTCTCTCTCCTTCCATCCTTCCTTCCTTTCAAATAAAACAAATAAATAAATATAAAGACAAAGATACTTTAAAAGTAAAGGGATGGAGAAAGACCTATCATGTTAATACTAATCAAAAGACAGTTGGACTAGCAATATTATATTCTTTTTCTTTTTCTTTTCTTTTCTTTTCTTTTTTTTTTTTTTTTTTTTTGAAAGGCAGAGTTAGACAGTGAGAGAGACAGAGAGAAAGGTCTTCCTTCCATTGGTTCACCCCCCAAATGGCCGATCCGAAGCCAGGAGCCAGGTGCTGCCTCCTGGTCTCCCATGGGGTACAGGGTCCAAGGACCTGGGCCATCCTCCACTACACTTCCGGGCCACAGCAGAGAGCTGGACTGGAAGAGGGGCAACCAGGACAGAATCCGGCGCCCTGACCCGCACTAGAACCGGGGATGCCAGCGCCGCAGGCGGAAGATTAGCCTAGTGAGCCACGGCGCCGGCCAGCAATATTATATTCTAAGAAAGCAGTCTGCAGAACAAAATAACTTATCATGGATTAAGAGGGGCACTACAGGATTATCAAGAGGTCAATTCTGCAAAAACGCATGGCAATTCTATACCAGCAGGTACCTAACAACGGTGTCAAAATAGCTTAGTCCCAAACTGATGGAACTAAAAGGAGAAACAGACAAATCCAATAGTATAATTGGAGAATACAGTGCCTAACTGGTACTAATTGATAGACCAAGCAGGCAGAAAAATCAGTGTATAGATTACCTAAACAGCACTATTAACCAACTTGATGTATTTGATATTTACTGAATACTCCATCCCCAACAACAGTAGAATTCACATTCTTCTCAAGTATACATAGAACATTTACCAGGATAGAACCTCACTCGCTAGCATAAAATCAAGATGTCCTTCAGCCAATGAATGGATAAATTGTGGTGTGCCCAGACAATGGAATATGATTCACTACTAAAAAAGAAATGAGCAATCAGACGTGAAAAGACATGGAAGAAGCTTAAGTGTGTTACTAAATAAAAGAGGCCAATATCAATAGGTTTATACTGCAGTCTGTTACCAACTTAATGACATCCTGGGAAAGGAAAAACTATGGAGACAGTAAAAACATCCGTGGTTGCCATAGTTAGTGGGGCAGCAAGGATGAACAGACAAATTACAGATGTTTAGGTGAGTGAAAGTACTCCAAATGTATAGAGCTGGATAGATGTCATTCACTGTACATTTTTCCAAATTCACGCAGTGTACACTGAGTGAACCCTAATGTGAACAAGAGACTTTGGGCGGTAATGACTGATGTTTCAGTGTAGGCTTATCAGTTTTAACAAATGTAGCACTGAGGAAGGATGATGATCATGGAGCAGGCTATGCAACATGTGGTATAAGGGAAATGTTTGTCCATTCATCTCAATTTTGCTGTGAATCCAAAAATCATCTAAAAGAGGCTCCATGTTGTGACACAATGAGTTAAGCTGCCGCCCATAACACTGGCATTCCATCTCGGCACCAGTTCTTGGAAGCACCACTTCCAATTCAGCTCCCTGCTAATGCACCAGGGAAAACAGCAGAGGGTGCCTAAGATCCCTGGGCCCCTACACTCATGCGGGAGACCCAGAGGAAGCTCCTGGCTCCTGGCTTTGGCCTGGCCCAACCCTGGCCATTGCAGCCATTTCGGGAGTGAACCAGCGATGAAAGATACCAGTCTCTCTCTCTCTCTCTCTCTCTCTCTCTCTCTCTCTCTCTCTCCTCTTCCTCCTCCTCCTCCTCCTCCTCTCTGTGTCTCCCTGTCTCTGTCTTTCAAATAAATAAAATTTTAAAAAGCTTTCAAATCTTTTTAAAAATCATCTAAAAATTAAGTCTTTTAAAAAAATTAACAAATGTTTAAAAATTGAAATCACAGAGGGGCCAGTGCCATGGCACAGTAAGTTAATCCTCCACCTACTGTGCCGGCATCCCATACGGGCACCGGTTCTAGGTCCAGCTGCTTCACTTCCAGTTCAGCTCTTTGCTATGGCCTGGGAAAGCAGTGGAGGATGGTTCAAGTCCTTGGGCCCCAGCATCTGCGTGGGAGACCTGGAAGAAGCTCCTGGCTCCTGGCTTCGGATCAGCACAGTTCCAACCATTGTGGCCATTTTGGGGGTGAACCAATGGAAGTAAGACCTTTCTCTCTGTCTCTTCCTCTCACTGTCTGTAACTCTACCTCTCAATAAATAAATAAGATCGTTTAAAAAATAAATTACACAAAATATGTTCTTAGATGACAATGAAATTAAACAACTTGTAAAAATCAACAACAGAAAGATATTTGTTTGGAAATTAAATAACTAACATAAATAGTCCACAAATCAAAGAACAAATTTCAACAGCAAAGCTTAAAATGTTTTTTAAAGATTTATTTATTTATTTTGAAAGTCAGTTACAGACAAAGAGGAAGAGACAAAGGGAGATCTTCCATCTGCTGGTTCACTCCCCAAATGGCCACAATGGCCAGGATTGGGCCAGGCCAAAGCCAGGAGCCAGGAGCTTCTTCCAGGTCCCCCACATTGGGGGCAAGGGCCCAAATATTTGGGCCATTTTCTGCAGCTTTTCCCAGGCCATTAGCAGGGAGCTGGATCAGAAGTGGAGCAGCCAGGAATCGAACCAGTGCTTATATGGGATGCCAGTGCCACAAGCAGCAGCTGTACCCACTACACCATAATGCCAGACCCCAGGTTAAAATATTTTAAAATAAATAAAACAAAAATCCCATTCACCAAAACATGTGGTATGCAGCAAAGGCAGTAATTTCAAAGAAATGTATAGTGTTAAATACTTATATTAAAATACTTATATTAAAATCAACAGTATAAGCTGCCTCCTTGGGAAATTAGAGACAATTAAAAACAAAGCAAGCAAAAAAAAAAAATAGAGCTGAAAACAGGAGAACAATAGAAACAAATTTAGTAAGACCAAAGACAGTGCTTTGAAAAGAGCATTGAAACAGATAAACCCTTAGCTAGGTTCACCAAGAACAAACAAGTCAACCCAAATTGCCAATATTAGAAATGAAAGAGAAATCATTATCACTAATTTCATAGACCTTAAAATAGGAGAGAAGTACAAATAACTCTTTGCCCACAAATTTTATAATTTAGGTGAAATTCCTTCAAAGAGATCTACTAACAAAACTCACAGAAGGAGAAATAGCCTAAATAGCCCCATAATGTATTACATAAATTCAACCAGTAATTTAATATTTTCTAAACAAGAAACACCAGGCTCACATGGTTTCACTGATTAATTCTATCAAACATTTAAAAAATAAATAACACCAACTCTGCACAATTTTTTTCCAGAAAAACAGAAGCAGAAAAAAACACTTCTTAGCTCATCTATGAGGCTAGTATTATCCTCATATGAAAATCAGACAACAACATTGCAAGAAAACAAAACCACAGAACAAAATCTCTCATGAAAATACACTCAAAAATCTTCAAAAAATATTGGCAAAGCAAATATAACAATGTATAAAAATGATAACTAAATGAAATTAATTTCAGGTATGCAAGGCTATTTCAACATTTGATAATCAAAAATGTAATCCATCATATCAGCAAGCTAAAGAATAAAATCCACCTGTTCAATAGATGAAAATATAGCACTTGAGAAAAATCCAACACCCACTCATCATTCTAATAAAAAAATTCTCCACAGACTAGGAATGGGAGAATTCCCTCAACTTGATAAAGAATGTGTACAAAAATGAAACAAAATAAAAAACAAAACCACTTCAGGAAACTGATTTAATGGTGATAAACTGAATGAGCCCCTGCTAAGATCAGGAACAAAGCAAGGGTGTTGTCTCTCAACACTTCATTTTTTTTTAAGATTTATTTTATTTTATTTGAAAGGCAGAGTTATAGATAGAGAGAAACAGACAGAGAGAAAGATCTTCCATCTGTTTTTTCACTCCTCAAATGGCCACAACAACTGCAGCTAGATTGGGACAAAGCCAGGAGCAAGAACTTCATCCAAGTCTCCCATGTGGGTGCAGGGGCCCAGGCACTTGGGTCATCCTGCACTGCTTTCCCAGGTACATTATCAGGGAGCTGGACTGGAACTGGAGTAACTGGGATGCAAATCAGCATCCATATGGATTGCCAGCCTCACAGGCAGCAATTTTATCCACTATGCCACAAAGCTGGCCCCCTCACCACTTCTTTTTAGCATTGCACTAGAAGTCCTAACTAGTGCAATAGCAAGTCAAAGTGATCATACATTCATATTTGTGTGCTTTGCTTATATAATGTTCTTGAAATAACGAAAATATAGAAATGGAGAAAAATGCATGAATTGGAATAAAAAGAAATAAAAATTCACAGATGACACCACTGTCTACGTAGAAATTCCAAAAGATCTACAAAAAAGGGGGAAAAATCATTGAATGAAGAAGCAAGTATAGCAAAGACATGGGATAGAATATCAATACATAAAAGTCACCTGTTTACCTATATAACAGCAATGAACAATTAGAATTTGAAACAAGATACAATACCATTTGCAATAGTGCTAAAATTAAATATTTTTCTAACAGAAAATGTACAGAATCTATGTTCAGAAAAATACAAAACACTAAGGAGAGAAATCAAGGAATATAAGACTAAGTAAATGTGTTCAGAGATTAGAAAGCGCAATACAATGATGTCAGTTCTTCCCAAAGTGTTCCATGTATTCTGTGCAGTTCCAAGCAAAATCCCATGAAGCTATTTTGCAGATATTAACAAGAAGGTTCTAAAATTTGTATGAATAGATACCTGATAGTAACCAACACAATACTGAAGACAAACAACAATGAAGAACTCACAGTACACAATATCAAAACTTACTTACTATAAAGCTACTGCAATCAATACAACGTGCAACTGGCAGATCAATAGATCAATGTAACACAGTGAAGACCAAGAAACAGGCCCATGCAAACACAATCAACTGACATTTTCAAAGACACAAAGCCAATTCATTGAAGAAAAGATAGTCTTTCCACACATGATGCTGGAGCAATTGATTATCCATATGAATAGACATTTCACTGAAGAGTATACAGATGGCAATTATGAACACATGAAGAGATGTTAACCTGATTGAGAATCATATAAAAACAAATTAAAGCCATAATGAGATATCATTCAAGACTATCCGAATAGGTAAAAAAAAAAAAAAAATTTAAATGGTGACAACACCAAATGCTGGCAAGTAGACAGAGTAAATGGTTCACTCATATATTGGTGATGGGAATATAATATCTCTTAGCCAGGCTGGAAAAGAGTTTGTCAGTTTCTTATAAAGCTAAACATGTAATTACCTATGATCCAGCAAATGCGTGGCTGGACATTTATCCTCGGGAAATGAAAACATAGGCTTACTGAAAATCCAAACATGAAGGGTGGGCACGGGGTGCAACTGTTAAGTCACCATTTGGGATGCCTGCATTCCATATTTGGAGTGGCTAGTTTGAGTCCTAGGTACTCTACTTTCAACTCCCGTTCCTGCCAATGCACATTGTGGCAGGCGGCAGATGATGGCCCTTGTAATTGGGTCCCTGTACCCGCATGGGAGAATATGAATGAGTTATGGTCTCCTGACATCTGCCTGGCCCAGCCCTTTATTTTTCAGGCATTTGGAGAATGAACCAGAAAATGGAAGATTCTCTCTCTCTTTCTCTCTCTCTCTCTCTCTCTCTCTCTGTCTCTCATTAAATGAAAATAGGTAAACGTTATTTTTAAAATCTGTACTTGATGTTCATAGCAGCATTATTTGTCATAGGCCAAAACAAGAAACAACCAAAATGTCCTTCAATAGATAAATGGTTAACAAACTGGTAAATCTATATCATGAAGTAAATACTACCCAGAAATAAAAAAAGAGATGAAGTATTTTTGGATACAATAACCTGAATTAATCTCAAGGGAATCATGCTGAATGAAAAAAAAGTTCGTGCAAAAAGGGTCATATATGTATAATTTTATTTATATGATGTATTCAAATGACAAAATGTGAGGGCCAGCGCTGTGGCGTAACAGTTAAAGCTGCCGCTTCCAGTGCTGGCATCCCATGTGGACGCCGGTTTGAGTCCCAGCTGCTCCACTTCCGATCTAGCTCTCTGCTATGAGCTGGGAAAGCAGTAGAAGATGGCCCAAGTCCTTGGGCCCCTGCACCCACGTGGGAGACCCTGAAGAAGCTCCTGACTCCTGGCTTCAGATCAGTGCAGCTCCAGCCGTTGCAGCCAAATGGGAAGTGAACCATCAGATGGAAGACCTCTCTCTCTCTCTCTCTCTCCCCCCCCTTCCTTCTCTCTCTGTGTAACTCTGACTTTCAAATAAATAAATAAATTTTTTTGAAGATGACAAAAGTGTAGAAATGGAGAATAGGTTACCACAAACTCAGAGGAGACTTTGGTAGGGGGTGAGAGACAGGTTTGTGTACTTTGCTATAAAAAGGCAACAAGAGGAATTCTCACGGTCATAGAAGTTTGCTGTACCTGAGCTGTACCAATTTCCATATCCTAGTTGTGACATCATAGTGTAGTTTTTTAGTATCTTAACATTGGAGAAAGCAGATAGAAGGTACACAGAACCTCTTTGCCTTGTCTCTTAAAACTGCATGTGAATCTACGGTTATCTCAGAAGTGTTTATAGTTTAGTTTAGAAATTGTAAGTTAAAAACCAGGAGATGGCGGTGTCACTAAGAGCAAAAAGAGTACCACCAAATTTTACTCAATGTAATTACTCAATGTAATTGCCACCATTCTTTTCTCAGAATTGTGAAAACAGATGTCTGATTGTTAAGAACGAGAAAATAAATGGGAGGTAAGAAAGAAGACACAGAGTAGAGTGTTCTTTCAATGAGATTAACACAGAGAGATAGATAGCAGTTGGTACAGAATGATGAAAGGTCAAAGAATGTTTTCTAAAGTTGGTAGATATTTGATCATGTGCATTATCTGTTAGGGAAACCAGTAGGGAAGGGCTATTGAAGATTCAGGCAAGAAAGCTGATAATAGAGTAAGCAAAGTTTTAAGGGAGGTGAGAAGTTGGCAGAAAGGGAAGGGGAGATGGAGAAAAGGTAGAGGCATGAGAATATGAACTTGTGAGGTGGAAGGTATGCCATATAATACGAAGTGAGAGCAGTGGAGCTACAGAGATGTTAGACGCAAGGGTTTGAGGGTGACTTCAGTGTCCTCTGGGAAGAGACTAAGTAATGGTGGGAAGTTGGTAGTGGTTGAGTGGAGGGGGCTAGGACTTGAAGGGCATGAGAAGGAAGCAGGGCACACAGGTGGGAGGGAGAAGGAGAAGGAAGTGACCTGGGGCAAGTGCAGGATGGGCCAGCTGCGGGTGTGCATCCCGACTGGGAGAGGCAGCAACCTGGGGGGTGGTGCTCCCTTCTCCCACAGTGGCCATTGCGTGGTTGCAGGATTTAGCTCTTGGGAGGCACCCAAAGCTGAGGTTAAGTGGCGTGGACACGGTATTCAAAGGGCAGGGGGATGAAGATGCCCTCAGTGCTAAATAAATGTACCCCAAGACCCTGGCTGGATAAAGAAAGCAGTGGGGAGAAAAGACTGAGATGGGGACACTGGACTCCTCAGAGAGGCCAAGCGTGGATCCTGGGGTGCCAGCCTCTGCCAGGGGACGTGGGTGTCAGCGGGACATCGAACTCGAACCTTTGAGAGTAGAGCTGTATGCAGTGAGGCCAAGCGGCTGGAGTGTTTGCAGGTGCGAAGTAATCGTAGGTCAGAAAGGTGTGAGGTCAGGTGCATGGGTGGGTCTTCCACGTGGGTGCTGTTGAGGGCACCCAGGATGAGTACAGGACGTGGAGTGTCAGGGAACCTGTGAGCCAGGCCTCAGAGCAAGGGGAGGGGTAAAGATAATGCCTGCATCTCAAACACTCTCTACTTGCAAGAAGGCCAGAAACTGAACACAATATTTTGAAACAATCTGCTTTCCTGTTTGTCATCTAGCTGATTTGTCGGTTTTTAAGCTGAGCGGGAAAAGTGTTCCCTGAACTGTTCATGGGATATATTGTACTACTTTGGCCACACAAGGTCCTGGAATTGTGCTCAGAATGATGGAACAAGGATATAAGCCTCAGCCATTTTAGGTTCTTGCTACCCCTGCCTTCTTTCAAGAGATCAGTTCAGTCTCACACCCAATTGTTCCCCACCCCAGCCCCTGCATTTTTCCCCAGGTTTGAAAGCAGATAAGCCAAAGTTGAAGAACCTGTATGGAGAATTCACCTTTGCCTACTTCCCCCCACCCTAACCCCTAGCCCACCTAAGATATAAAAAAGCCCAGCCCCTGGGGTCTGGGCCCTCTGCCACGTGTTTGGTTTGTGTGCACTCTGGCAGTTGGTCGGCCCCTGCAAGTTTATTTTCTTTAAACAGATTTGGTCTGGCTGCAAGTTCATACTCTGTCTCCTCTCTGTTCTTCGCCCCTTTTCTTACATTTGGTGCCCCGTGTGAGGAGGCACCAATCTGTGGCCCCTTTCCTTATGCAGAACACCTGTCTGAATCTTATCCCCAGATCTCTGACCTACAGTGAGCCCTTACGCAGGAGCCTAGCATGTCCATTCATATAACAAGAGGATTGGAATGGACAGACAGTGTATTTTCCTCTCACTCTACTCTCTAAGACCCCAGAAAGAACTGCTGGCATCTGCCTGAGATATCACAGTTGCTGTTTACCAGTTTGTCCCATCTAAAGAGAATGGACATGTAGGAAAGAAACCTGTAGCTTACTTGCTAAAAGTGCAAACCCCAATCCAAAAAATTACTGCGGTCGTCACACTGCATCTTTGTGTCCAAAGCAGAATCCCAAAAAGGATGGGCAGGAAAAATCTAGTGTTTTTTTTTTTTTTAACAAAATCCAGCTTTGGAGACTGCTTCTCCACTCACCAGCTGTGTCACACAGGCAGGTTGTTTAACCTCTGCATATAATTTTCCTCAAGAATAGGATGAGGATGGCAGTAGTGCGTATCTCATAGAGGTATTGTGAATATTAATTAAATGCCGCATGTAAAGCTTTTAACACAGGGCTAGATATTTGGAAGAACTCCATATGTGTTAATTATCATTCTAAATATTAGTACGAAATTATGACTATAGGAGGGGGCAAATGCTTGTTTGCTGGCTCTAAAGCCCTGTGCAGCAGAATGTCCAAAGGGTGTACAAATAAAGAACACACAGCATTTCACTGTTGGGGCACCATCCCAGACATGGCAAATTTCCAAGTATGTCATGAAGCCCTAAGTTTTCAGGAAGGATTCCAGGTCCTGTCAATCAAACAGTAATGTTCTTCTGCTTACCCTTGGAAGTCATGTCTCCAGATGTTTCCTTGTTTGAGTTTTTCACTGATGTAGGGGGAATTTCTCAGTGGAGAACACCTAGTGATCCCCCTTTGTGCTCGCTTGCCTTCTTCTTGCAGACCCCCTTCTTAAGCTTCATTCCTTTCCCATCTCTCCTTCCTCCCTGTTTAACTGTTTATTCTACTTTACCCCTATCATTCCCTTTTATAATTATGGCCCGCCCCTTTGCTTCATGGTCCTTTATTATTATTTATTCTCTTGATTATTATTTATTTCCTTTCTTCCTAGTATTAGTGTTATTCCCTTTATTTATTATAGTCCTCCCTCTTTATCCCACTTTGCTCCCCTTAATTCCACGTCACTCCATCCCCTTTATCCCACACCACCCCTCCCTTTAATTCTCCTTCACCTCCTCCCCCATATTCCACAGCACCTTTACTCCAGATTACCTTCTTCCCTTAATCCTGTCACTCTCTCTCCTTCACCCACCTCATCTCTTCCTGTCTATCCCACGCTACCCCCTCCCCTTTAGCTCACCTCACATGTCCCTCTTTACCCTTTGTCCCACATCACCCCCTCCTTTGCCTCATCTCTCCCCTATTCTTTACCTTATGTCTCCTTTCCCCTTCATTCCCCCCACTTCCTTCCTTTTATTCCACATCGCTTCATCCCTTCACTCCACATCACCCCCCTCTCATCCCCACCCTTTATTCCCTCATCCCTCACCCCCACTTAACCTCTCCCCCTCAGCTCTCGAGAGATGTCCCACCCACATCCAAAATTTTCAAAAAAGGAAAAAAAAGAACAAACACACACAGTAAGCCATGAATATGCTGCTGCCACAACACAGATGTTTATTAATGATTAAATGCCAGAGAAGTTTTCACAATCACAAATCTTCGAGCTCTGCGGTTGTTACCCATCGTATGATCGATTTCTATCCCTCAATACAATACATTCTTCATTCTATGGATTGTAGCAGTTGTTACCCCTCAAAATCAGCTGTAATTTTATATGTCATACATAACCCATACCTGTGTGTTACCAGTGCATGTCCCTGCATAGAGGAACTACAGAGACAATAGATTATGTCATTTGTAATCAGGTGACTTAAACTACTTGGAACTATGTGTCTGTACCTAATTATCTGTTTTGCTGACAACAACCTGTGTCAGCTGTCTTTAAAACTGATCCAGGTAATAAAATCTAATTTGTCCTCTAACTTTTTGACCCCAGAAAACTAGTTAGAATTGTACTTGAGGTTTCCCTGTTGGCGTGACCTGAGCAAAACTGCACAGAAATTTGGGAGTGGCTGTTTGATGAGCCACCAGTCTAAATAATTGAGGTGGGTGGGAAATCCTGAGGCGATGGAGTGACTGCGGGGACACGGCTATGAGTTGGTGTGACATGGTTTAGCATTAATTGTTTGTCAGCTGTCAGTAGGCTGACCTAACGTTCCAGCATGCCTCTTGAGGGCCTTTCCAATTGAGCTCTCGGGAGGAGGGTAGGAAAGTCAGGAAAAACATGCAATCCCCTTTGAGGGAGGGAAAGCACCTCGAGATTTGTGAGCTTCTCTGGGACAGGTGTTTACCACAAATGTCACATCAATTAAAGGAAGGGCTGTAGTGAAAGAAAGCCAGGATCAGGGGTAAAAGAGAAAGGCAAGGTAGCACCAGGGAGCCTGGGCATGGCACAGAAACATCTCTGCTTTGACCAGCTGAAGAGAACAAGCTTCCCCAGCGGATGGGGCTGGCAGTGTGTTTTGGAATTCCCATCCTGACCCGAGCATCAGGGGGAACTCCTTCTCATCCTCAGATCTTTGTCTTCCAGATTCTCCTTAATGTTTCCTGTGACATCTCAGGTCTACCCCCACCCTTTTCCCCTGGCTGGCACCTTATAGAAGGAAATACATCTAAGGAAACAAGTAGCCGATGCCAGTTTGGGCCTCCTTCTCCCGGGGCACACGGAGCAATGGGCGGTCTTGCTCCGGAATGGGGGGGTTACCCGCTCCTTCCTCATCGTCATGGGAACGGGCAGTGCCGGGAGGCACAGCTGGCTCCTCAGAGGAACCTGGAAAATAGTAACAATGTTAACTCCTTAACTTTCTAGACTTCATACTTTGCACAGCACCCAAGGCACTAAGAACTAATTCTAAGTTTCAAAAACAGTATGAGGCAAGAAGATAAGGCAGGAACGATTATCCCCACCTGAGCTACAAGAAAACTGCAGCCTAACAGAACACAGATTCTCAGTCTAGGACCACTGTGGGAACTGGGAGATGAGCTGGATTAGGGAAGAGAAACCTTCTGCTTAAAGCAAATGGACAACATCACCGGGGAGACGGGGAAGAGGGCGTCCTCCCAACAACCACCACCACCCTACAAGTAGCCTGACTAATTTGACTAAGCAAATGAGTAACAAAGCTGGAGCTGGAAGCTTACAACACTGAATGGGAAGGAAAAAGCAGGTGTCACTCTTAACTGACTCTGGGGAGGACTGGTAGTCCATCATGTGGCCAGGCTGAGACTTGTTTTCAAGGAGAGCGATGCCTACAGGAAATACCACTTTTGCATCTTCTTTATGGAAGTGAATTGTCTTATGACTTTGAACTTCTTTAGGGTCCAGATCTTTAGGCACTGGGATTTCTTCTATGTTCATGACTTCTTCAAGATCAACAGCCAGGTGTTGTGGAGGGTCTGGGATTGTAGTGAGAATGGAGACATCTTCAGTCTCTGGAACCACTATGTTAGCCTCATCTGCCTCAAATGCATTGGCTCCATCTTTGTGCGAATCTGGAATTTCATTGTGAATTTGGGGAGTCTCACTCTCCGGGACCGCATTGGGCACTGAGTCTCCTTCAGGACTGGGAGATTCTTCAGAGTCTTGGTTTCCACCAACATCAGAGGCTTCTTCCTGTCCCGGAGTTTCTTCATCAGCGGAGTCTTCTTCATTGCTTGGGACTCCACTCACATCTGAGGATCCTTGCTGGTCTTGAATTTCTCCAAAATCAGAGACACCTTCAGGGCTGGTAACCACGTGAAGAGCCAGGACCTCTCCAGGGTTTGCGTCTTCTTCAGGGACTGCGATTCCATTGACCTCTGGAGCTTCTTCATGATTTGGGATTTCTTCGGCATCTGTGGCTTCTTCATCACTGGGGAACCCATCAAGAGCTGGGATCTCGTCGGGACTGGGATCTCCTTCAGAGTATGAGAGCCCATTAACCTCTGGGGATTCAAGATTGGGAATTTCAGGTCCATCAGGGGCTTGTTCAGGGCTTGGGACCACATGAAGAGCTGGTACTTCTTCAAAATCAAGATCTTCTTCGGAGTCTGAAATCCCATTGACCTCTGGGGATTCTTCAGGATCTGGGATTTCATCAGCATTTGAACTTTCATCATTTGGGACTTCATCAACAGCCGGGACCTCGCCAAGACTGGGGTCTTCTTCAGAATCCTGAGTCTCATCGTTATCTAAGGCATCTGCATGATCTGAGATTTCATCAGTGTCTAAGCCCTCTTCATTACCTGGAATTTCATCAGTATCTGAGGCTTCTTCATTGTTCGGAATCACATCAAGGTATGGAACCTCTGCAACGTTAAGATTCTGGGGGTCTTCAAAATCTGGCCCTTCTTCAAGATCAGGGTTGGGATTTTCTCCAGTGTTCGGAATATCTTGCACATCTGGGGCTCCTTCAGGGTCTGGAACCATATCAAAATACGGCATTTCTTCAAAATCTGGGATCTCAATGAGTTCTGGAATTTCATCATCAGGTTCTAGAATATCTTCAAGGGGAGGGAGATCATCAAAATTCAAAGTATCATCATCATCATCATCATCATCTTCATCAAGTTCTGGTATGCCTTCAAGATGTGGGCCTTGAATGTCAAGGTCACTTGGGATTTCAAGACTTTGAACTTCCCCAAAGACTACTCCTTGATCCAAATATTCAAATACTATCTCTTCATTGACTGATACATCTTCCTCAGAGAACTCATCTTCCTCAAGGGGCTCATCTTCAGCAAGGACATGGCCCTCAGGGAGGGCCTGACCTTCAGCTAGGGCCTGACCTCCAGTAGGGAACTGACCTTGAGCAAGGACAGCAGCGCGCACTTCAGCAGAGGTTTCCACAGGGTCAGAAAGCAAAGCATCCTCTTCCATCTTTATGCGTGCACTCCTGAATAGGAAGGAATTTGGAAAAGTGAGTGAGTTGGTGTACTTAAGTTGATTAAATACGGTCTGAGATTGGAAGCCTTCATAGGAGAATGTGCTTCAGGCACGGCATAAACAACCTCCCCCCACCCCCACCCCAAAGAAAAAGCCACTTACTGGATCTTCCTCAAGTTCCTGCGTCTGATAAAATCCAGGGCTTCAGGGCTGGACTTCCACACACGCTTGGCCACCTGCCTCTGAATATGGGGAGGCACCTGAGTAAAAATAGCAACATTAGCCTGTATCACACAGCTCTTTCTCATTTATACTCATCTCTTTCAAGTACCCAGGACTGAAGGCACCAGAACCAAGTAACACACAGGAGGAGTGTCTCAGCTGGGAGATTTTGTAGCTGCTTGCTCTGGCTGCCCATGTATACTCTCCTCTGCTTGTGAACAGGAGAGGCATGTGTAAAACATGTGTATGCAAAACTTCTACCTACCTGGAAAAGGATATCCCAGTTGTCAATCATGGCACGGACCACATTGACAGAAGCAACATAGTGGTCCATCCCCAGCTTTGTCTTCCTGGACTCCCTCTTGCCAAACTTTCCCTTCTTCAGGAGAGCAGATCCGAACACCAATGCCAAATTGGTGGAGGTCATCCGGTTGCCTGGGACCTAGGTAAATGAAAGCAGAAATGATTGGGCCTCAGGTAGGACTGGTAATTGTACAAATAGATGCGTTGTCTTTATTCGTGTTTCTGCTTCCTTCTCCTTCCCAGCCTCTCCCACTCATATGCTGCCACACAGGTTCCCTACTAGGGCTCTTGCTATCCTTTCCCAGATCTCTTTACCAACTGTCCATCAATGCCAATGGAGTCCTCGCAGTTCTCAGTGATTTTGTGCAGGGCCTTCAGCAGACGCTCCAAGGTGTCACTGTGGCAGGGTGGCATCAGGTAGACCAGCAACTGCAGGGCAGAAAGCTGATCCTGGGGCTTTAGAGCTAAAGGAAGGCAAACAGAGGCTAGCTCAGGGGGCTAGCCTTGGCAACAGCCTGATACAAAGAAAGATGAGATTCTGCTTGAAAACTGATGGCAACTATGGAGAAAGTTCCCAGGTAACTTGCCTTTGCTCATTTCTAAAGCATTTAAGCTCTTGGAGCCCTGAAAGCAAGGAGCACTTCCGTCAAAACCAGACCTCCACTAGGGAACCTGGGTTATTCTTGGCCCTGAGAGGGCACACACAACTTTAAGAAGCTCTAGAGAAATTTTGAGGCAACAGACTTATAGTGGACCATTAACAGATACAAGGGAAGTAAACTGGAGAGGCTTTTGCTTAAATTTTTTGTGTTTTCAATTGTCAAATAATGATTGTATATATTCCGGAGAGGTGGTTCTCTTCTGATGTTCATTCTTCCCTAATCCCTTGGGGTCCCTAGACCGCCTGGCCCGCTGTAATGTTTTCTTTCCTTGCCCAACAAAGGGAGAACAGAAGACTCACTGGCAGTCAGGAGGAAGGACATGTATAGATCATCTGGCAGCAGAGAGTCCTTCATGTCACGGAAGAACTCCTTGAGGAGTGCGGCCACGTCGTGCACATTCTGAGTGTCATCTAGCACTACATCCAGACCCTGGTCAAATTCTTCACGGAGCTGGAAAAGGCAAGAGAAGACAGGAGTTGTCTGTCCTGCCCACCACAGGCTCCACTTTGGTTATTCCTTCAATAAATCAGAGGCTTCTGTGAAGGTAGATGGCGATAAGGTGCGCTGGGCGCTGGGGCGGGGGAGAGGCTAGAATGAAGACTCTGCTCCTCCTACCAGGAATGAGACTGCTCTCCAGTTGTATGGGGAGCACCCCCTTCACCTGCTTTTTCTCACCCCAGAAACATGTACGCACAGCCAGATTACCTGACGCACTCTCTGCGCAGAGTATTCCAGGGTGAAAATTCCCACTGTGCTTAATCCTGAAAGAAAAGACCAGGTGATGCTAAGCATCTTGGAACTTCTTTCCTATGGCATTTCGCATCTCTTCAGGTGCATTCCAGACTCTGCTGGTGTGTGTTGGGGAGGGGGGACCCAAACCTTCATCCCAGGACCCTGTGTCTCTCTCCATCTCTAGACCACTCCTCCTTTCCTTTGTATTGCCTCCTTCCTTAAGTTATTTCCAGCTCCCTTACCATGCTTCTCAATGAATTTGCAGCAAGCCTCAACAACCTGGGGGATTTGTTTGGCAATCGGATTGAGGCTCATCTTCCTCTTGGATCCCAGAAGTCGCCGTCCGATTGGAAATGACACCCTGGAAAGTTGCAGGGTCTGCAGCAGCAGAGCCCCGCCCTCCAGCTCAGCCAGGCTATCCACAGACACGGCGCCCTGTGGAGAAGCCCAGAGGACGTTAAAATGGGGGTTGAAGGAGGGGATACTCAGACCCTCCGAGCCCCGCAAGACATTCAGAACACGTTTGCCCAGTCTCCCCGCCTCCCTGTAAGTACTCAGGCCTTGACCTGCCAGCCCCCACAAACTCGTACAACCTTTCAGGAGGTTCCCCTGCCTGAAACCTGGGGGAGGGTTCACTCACTCGACGCCCGCGGCGGGTGAACGCCCGGGGCAAAGTGGGCTCATTCCGCCTCCGACTGAAAAAGCGCCTGATGCGACCAAACATCCTTTGCACCACGTTTCCCCGACGACGGCCCGCACCCTGACCGGTGGCTTCCTCAACCTGCATCGCGGCTGTCAGTTCCAAATGCTTGCGCCGGGTAAGCTCATTCACCAGCACCTCTTCCAGGTGAATGCCAAAAGTCTTCAGGGAGACTGTTGGGGAGGGAGGGAAAGAATCGGGAACGTTAAAGCCCTGAAATGCTAAAATCAAGGAGGAACCGAAGGGGCTGGAACACTCTTCCAAGCAACCACAGGCAGCCAACCTCACCCCAGGAGACCCGCGGCGCCCCTCCCTGAGGAGCAAGTCAAAAAGACCCTGCAGGGCTCAAGGCAAAAGATCTCAGCCCCCAGTCAGCTACCCGGGCGGGGCACCAGGTTCCTGCCGGAAGTCCTACCGGGATGACCACCTGGAAGCAGTGAGTGAGTTCCTCAGTTTGATCTGACTGGGGTGGGTCCACCGGGAAGGTTTAGGCAGACCTGAGAGGACCGCCCCATGTGCCCGCAGCTATTGTGCCATTTCCGGATACCACCTCCAGGGGATTTCTGGGAGGGCGGGGGAGGGTCTCTGGGGTCCGTGGGCGTCGCCCAGTCTCCAGAAGCCAGGGCCGCGCTACAGGGGTGGGGGGGATGGGGGTGGGGGTGGGGTGCCCCATTCAATTTCTTTTCTACAGAAAATGCGAGGGACCCTCACCCCTCTGTTGTCCTCTTAAAAGCAGAAACCACTTCTCCAAGGTGTTTGGACGGTCAATGGGTAGAGCTACAGGAAGAGAAAAAGAAAAGAGACGCGCACACTCACACACAAATAGGATTTCACAAGTGACTAAAACATCGCCATGCATCGATATGCGGCAGGGGGAGGGGGCGCTGGGGAAGGGAGGCTCAGTCCAACACGTGAGAAGTGGTTTGCCTGCTCTCGGCCTCAGTTTCCCCGCCTGACACCAGGACCAATCTCATCTAACACATAGGAGATTCTCAAGAATTTAACCAAAGCACAAGATTGGAGGCGCCGCGCGCGCACGTTGCATCTTGCTACGCACCAGTGATCGCTCCACACAACACTTCCAACAGAAATTCAGGGGCTGAGGCGCCCGGATCATGCAACAGGCTAAAGGAGGGGCTGCCCGCAGCGCCACCGCGGGTAGGGGTAGCCAAGTTACTGCCGGCGCGCAATCACCCGGGTTGCCGACGGCTCAGCGAGCTGCGGCGCGAGAATCAGCGACACCAGACTGTCCCCGCGCTCCGAAACCGGCCGCCGCGGCTGCCCGCCGGGTCTCTTCGCCCTTCGCTTCACTCTGTTCCGGCTGCGCCTGTGGCGCGCGCCTAGCAAATCTGCCGCCCCCTGCCCTTTTCAATCCTTCCGGGGCGCCCCTCAGTCCACGCGTCTCCCTAGCTTCCCCCGCTTGGCTCAGCGCTCAGCTCAGCGCCCCGTGCCCCGGAGATCCCCCGGCGGTGCGCTCGAACCCGGTCCAGTGCTGCATCCCGCCGGCTCCCCAGCGGCCGCCTGGGGAGGGTAGCGCGCACACAGAACCTCCCGCCGCCACCCCCGACACTGCACCGCCCTCCTGATCTTCTCCAGGTTTCGCGCGTGTCTCTCTCCCTGTCTCGCTGTCTCTCTCAACCCCTCTGTCTGTTCTGTCCCGGTCCTCTCTAAAAGTGTCCCTCTGTGCCTCTGTCCCGATCTGCGGGATTCTCACCCCGTACCTTGTATGTCTGTCTCTTCTCCTGTCCTCTGTGCACCTGTCTGTCCCGGACATTTGCCTGTCTGTCTTACTGTACCTTACCCCCCACCCCCACCCCGGTCTCTGACCCAACTCAACTCATCTTTACCTTTTCCGAAATTCAACAAACAAGCCTTCAACTCCCGCTGCCTCAGCTCCCCAAGCATTAGGAGAACCGACCAGGTCCGACACTGGGCTCGTGTCCCTCCCTTCCTCCAGGACCCCTAATCCGTCCCGGCGAGCCCGAGGGGCATCCACTCGCCCGGAGGCGAGGATGCCACACTCCGGGGTACAACTCACCTCTGTCCGGTTTGAATTCAGAGAGGAAATGTCTGGCCACGAGTTCGTGGTAAGCAGTCTCTTGCAGCTTCAGACGCTCCAGCTCGGAGAGGCTGTGTATTGATACCATCTTCGTCCTGCGGTCAGGGTTGTGTCCTGGGGCTCCTCCCAGGACGCTCACTAAAAAAATGAAGGCAGACAACAACAGCAAAGGGGGCATGATTCTGGAGCACAGTGTCCTTGCTGTCTTCCGAAAAGGGATGCAGCCACCCATTCTGGAATCGGATGATTATCAGGGCTGCATCATCCAATTGTCACTGGACCTGGTGGAGAGAACTATAAGGGGGGTAGGGGAGGAGGGAAAACTGGGAGGCGGCTTCACCCTCAAGCAGAGCTGCCTCTGGTTGCTTATTAAAAAAAAAAAATCCAACTTACAAAAAAAAAAAAAAAAAAAACCAGCCCTGAACACACACTCCAGAAAAGAGAAAACCTAATTGGCAAAAGGAAGGAAGGGAAAGATTTTTTTTTAACTCAATTTTTTAAAAAGCACTTTGAGATAAAATAAGATAGTATTTTCCATCAACTAATTAGAACATTGAAAGAGTTTATTTTGTGTCTTGATGATGATACTTGATGCTGTCCAGGTTGGGTAAACAGGGGATTTTCTTCTGGGTTAGGAGCACTGTAAATTTATACAACCCTTCCAGAAAACATAGTGGACACACAAGTCTACAGCCAAAAATCATCCCCAGTCCCTTTGACCCAAAAATCCAAAATTTTCATTTCTAGGAATATATCCTAATGAACTTTTCCAACAGAGAAGAAAAAAAAAACTATATGCAGATGAGCTGGAACAGGAATAAAAAATTAAAAATTAAAAAAATAAAGAGAAAAAAGCTAGCCCAGCAATAAGATTGGTTATATAAATTATGTAATGACCTCAGTATGAAAAAGCATGCAATCATTAAAGTGATGTTTACAAAGAGATTTTTTAACAACAAATATAAAGTGCAGAATTGTGTTAATTATAACTGTGTGAAGAAAAGCATGCATAAAAATAAAAGGCTAAAGGAAATGCACACAAATTGTAACAGGCTGTGTTAAACAGTGGGATTTTGTGTACCTTTGCCTTTTCTTATCTACAACAAATTGTACAACTTGGTTATATTACTTTCCATGAAAAGAAAAATGTGTACCAAAACAAACATCACTGCCAGACCATTTCTAGGGAGCCTCTCTACACAAAACTGGCGAGCAGAGTGAAGTTGGTCTTCACGTGATGTGCATTCCAGGTGGAGCCCACCACCTCATACTGCTCCTGGGCTGCACGGGATCCCCCAGCAGGGGTTTTCCCACACTGCACACCTCATCCTTTCCTGTCTATCCTCTATTACTCATTCGTTCTTTCATTCATTCATTAACAACAACAACAACAACAAAGACAAGAAAACTATTAATTGCCCACTTAGTGCCTGGTGCAAAAGATTCAAAGAATGAGCAAGACAGTATTACTCCTTTCATGAAAGATTTAACAGTGCAGTGAAGGAGATACACAGGTTAGCAACAATGTACAAAACCTTGTGATAAGTCAGTTGGCCAATATATAAACAAAGTACTCTGAGAGCAGAAAAGGAGAAAACATCTTAGTCTGCCTGGAGACAGGCAGGGTGGGGGAGCGTCCAGAGAACAGCTTGTGCAGAGGCAAAGAGATGGGAGAGAGGCTGCCATCTTCTAGAAGCTTTCTTAAGGGATTGGAAGGAGCTAAATCTGGATGGGCAGGGATGAGTTCATGAATGGCCCTGTAAGCCATGCTAAGGAGGTGCACTGCCTCCTGAAGGCACCAGGGAACCACCACGGGATTTTAGGCAGAGGGTGATGGAGTAAAGGATTACACCTTGGAAAAATCACAGAGAGCCAGGAGAAGCTTGCTTAGAGTAGAGAGCTCAATGTAGGAAGAACAGCCAAGAGGCAAGGGAGGCTAACCCATGCCAGTGTCACTGGCGCTGGAGCAGAGGATGGATTGTATGGGAGGAATTGACAGGACTTGGGGCCAATTTTTACTTGTAATGGAGAGGGAAGAATTTAGGGTAGCTCCCAAGTTTGGGATTTGGGTGAATATGTATATGCTGCTTCCCAGTAGAGAAAAGAATGTGGCACGTGGGGTACTAAATCTTTTGACTAAAAGGGAAGTATTCGTGTGCTATTTTTCCTGATGTTCCCTTCCAAGAATATTCTATATATTATTTAGACAAGAGGGGGAGCTTAAATTTCAAAGATCAGGTAATGTGGCTTTGAAAGAGAAAAGGTAGGTAAAGGCTTACCATGCAGTAATTCACACAAATGAGCTATCTTCTGTCCAAAAAGCAAACCTCACTTTGAATGTTGTCTCCAAAATTCTCTTTCACCTACTTTCCTTAAAGATGTTGGAAATGCTGGCCAGATATGAGGTGCAGTATAAAAAAGAATGTGGGGCCTTTCCTCTTAGCTTTTGAACTAAGCTAAGAGGAAAGCCCTCCACATGGATTTTAAAGCCCTTTCAACTGCAAAGTACCATCCCTTAGACTCAAAGTGAGCACCCAAACCCAACCACCAAACTGCAACCAGAAAGTAACCATTTTCACCAAAGCTACATGCATCTGCACAGTTCCAGAATAAGCCTCTAGCAATCCCCCACTGGAGATGGCAGGTCCAGAGCCTCTCAGTCCAGGGTCTCATCCTGGCACACAGAGCCTAGCTCTGATTTAAATTTTCTAACATCCCTCCCCCTCTCCCCTTGCCCAAATCCAGACATTTTTGTACCTGTCTTGGAGTTCCAGCTATTTCTTCTTATTGAGGCTTACCAGTTCTGATAATCCAAAGAGCAGGGCTGGTTCTCTTACCCAAAAGCAGGAGGAAAAGAAATCCCTCCCTTCCCCAAAAAACAAGGTAAGAACAAGCAGTAAATCCTCAAATCAATGCCATCCCCAGAAGGAGAGAGAGAGAGAGAGAGAGTGAGAGAGAGAGGGAGAGAGAGAGAGGGAGAGAGGGAGGGATGGAAGGAGAGAGGGAGAGAGGGGGAGAGGGAGAGAGAGAGAGAGAGAGAAGCCTTTGAGAGATGAGTCAGCCTCGATGCTTACAATTCTGAAGGAAATCAAAGGCCTTAGAATAAACCGTTTGTCATTGCCTCCCTGCTTGAACATACAGGGCTAAACTTAAGAGCAGTCATAAGCTGCAGTTCTGCAAAACTGACACGTTCTTGCTGGACCTCAATCCTTGCAAGGCACCAGTGGGATATAAGACAGAAGCAGAGTTAGAAGGAACAGTGTGCCCAGACCAGAGGCACATGGGCAGGATGGGGAGGGGAGAAGCAGACACCTCAGACGCTGTGAAACAGGTGCAGAACAGGTTCTTGAGATTTGAATACCCTCAGTTCTCAGGTCTGACTTTCCAAGTGGAGCCCCAAAGGAGGCTTCCTACAGAGAAGTGTCAAGAGACCTCTCCTGCTCCAGATGGTCTCCCCCTTCCTCCTTCATCAGGCCACAGCACTAGCTTGAAGTGACCATGAGACCAAATAGGGACTCAAGAGGATGGTGAGAGCAAACTGGCTTGTGGGTTCAGTTGATAATTCAAGACATCTGTAAAAGCAGTATCTTTAGGCAAAGATCTGGTCTGGGCACTGGAGTTGGAGCCAAACAGAACTGAGTTCAAATCCAAGCTTTCTGATCTCTTAGCTGTGTGACCTGAGGATAGTCAGTTGGATTCTCTCAGCCTCAGTGGTCTCCTCTATAAAATGGGGAGTGGGGGTGGGGGGAGGTGACACAATACACATTGCAGTGGTTGTGCGAGAGTTAAATGAATAATGTATGTATGGTATTTAGCATTGGTTTTTAATAAACAGGTTGATGCTAGAGGTGATTTGCAAAGGGCCTGAATTTGCTGGCAAACATCAGGCTTCAAAAGTAATTACATAAAATTAGGATGTGTTATCAATGCATTGAGCAACCTACTCTGTTCAATCTCTACTAAATTTGAATTTGTTTAACACAGGCAAAGAGATCTTGGGAGACTATTGAGAACAGGTCTTTCTGCTTCACTCTCCAAGCTCACCAGGGTCAAATATTCAAATATCACCTTATAAGATTTAGGAGAATTAACTGCATAGGTCAATTGAAATCAATGCTATTATTCAGGTTAGTAAAATGGCTGTATGTCCCAAAATTAATTTCTCTTTCAAACCATCCAATTTTATATTGTCACTAGCAAAAGAACATATAATTTCATGTGGATCAGTAAATGGGGCTAGGATATTAGCAGACACCAAGAGCGATAATTTGAACAAAGAGCAGAGGGACACCCAAATCAAGACCCCAGCAGTACAAAAGGGGAAATACACTTGGGTGGCATCAAGCCTGTTCCTCATGTCCTCCCAAAATGCATGGCACAGATGGAGAAACAAATTAATGTTGGAAAGGTCACCTGCTTTGACTTTGGGAGGATGGAAATGCTTTCAACTAGGCACAAATCCACAGCCTTCACCATTTGGAGAACTAATTTACTCAATTGCCCCACATCAAATAGTTGGGAATGGTGCAGTGCTCACTAGTAAACACCCACAAGAAAAAAAATATCCCCAGCTGCACTGATGCTGTGCTTTGAATCCTTATAAATTAGACACTTCATGGCGTCATCAGATTTTTGCTCCAAGCCTCTGGGAGCTCCTCAGAGTTTGAGAAATTGATAGTGAATGGGGCCGGGTGCCCAGAAAGTATTGCATCTGCATTATTCAAATGTCTACAGGCAGTGGCAATGGATAAAGACATCCCCATTAATACATCGCAACATGGAAAAGAGATACGGGTCTCTAGATGAAAACATTTGGGCACCAATTTGGTCTGCGGACACGTTATCTCATTCATCCCTGAGCATTAATGAGTTAGCCTTTAAGTTGTTATCCCATAACCTCCATTTCAGTAAAGGCTGCAGATGCCGTGAACAAAATGACTCATTTTATCCTATGCGGTGGCGATGCCCCAAGATAATTAAATGTGGGGACAGTGTTCGGTAATACATAGAGTTATCCCATCATGTCATAGCAGACACTCATAAACTAGAGGTAGGATTGTTAAAATATATTGAAAGCAGCCCCAGCTTCAGAAAAAGAAATACTTCAGGAACTACTTAACTATGGTTATCCTAATATTCTGATGTGAATGTATTCAGAATATGGTTCAGAGATAGAAAGGGACCTTAGCCATCAACTAGCCCCAAACTTCTCTACAGTTCAGGAACCTGAGGCTCAGAGAGGGACAGGAGTCTCCCAAGACCACACAGCAATTTGACAGCAGAGCCTGGACAGAACACAGATATCCTCAGCCTCGGGGCTCTTGCCAGTACCCCAACCAACTTTTCCTTAATAGTGGCAAGACTCAGCATCACTAAAAAATGAAATAAAACAAATTCACATGTTCAAAGCCCAATCCCATAAGCCAGTACATCCTGGTAAAATAAGTTCAGTCATCATTCCACATTACGCGGGATGCATGCTTTTTCACTTGTATTGAACAACTCCAGCTCAGAATGAGGAAAGACAATATATATAAACAAGGTGATATGACATCAAACACAACACAACAAGATGTAGACATGCTGACTATTGTCTGCAGTGTGTGTTAGTGTGCATAATTAGCACTGCCATCACAAGCTGTGGCTCATAGATCCTTTTTTTTTTTTTTTTTGGTTGCTGCTTCCACTAAATTTTAGTGGAAAAAGCAAAAAAGTAAAATTAAGACGTCCTGTCAATAGGAAGTAAAAATATTTAACGCCTAATTAGATTTATGCTTTTTGTTTTCTCAAAAGCTTTACATATGTCCATTATCTCCAAATCCTAGCACACAGTAGGTGTTCAATGTGTTTGTTGGCTGAATCATAGGATTATAGATTCTGAGGGTTTGAGGGAACATAAAGGGCTTATAATTAAAACAACTATTCGTGACTCACAAATAAATGAATCATGCCACTTTATTCTCACAACAACCCCTGGGAAAGAGGTAGGTTGAGCATTATTTTCCCCCATTTCAAAGATAACAACAAACTATGGCCCTGGAGAGATTGTGACTTACCTCAAGTTGTACAAAACTACCATGTAATGTGGAAACTAGCTGACCCAACCTATATCTTGCCATTCTCACCAAACCATAGCTTTTCTGGGTATCCATAAGCAACATCTGCTGTCTGCAGCAGGAATGTCAAAGTCAAGACTACCTTCTTGCCTAAGGAAGTAGCTGGACTTCTGTGGTCTCATTCATATTATAGTGATCTATGCCATTCCTTGGGAAATGGGAATGAAGATACAAGTGATACAGGTAGTTATAGCTATAGATGATATAGATTTGAAAAAAAAAAAAAAACCTGTCATGAAAGGTAGAGGAATTACAGGAGAAAGGCACCACAACCTCAATATATTTATCTCTATATATCTCTAACCCAGCCCACCCCAACCTCATATCTCGCTACTGACATATGGACTGGAACTTGGGTTCAAACCCCAGCCTCATCATATGGAAATTCACACACTCCCCAACTATGTGACTGGTAGCAAATTATCTCACTTTTCACATCTCGGATCCATGATTTTGCTAAGTAGGAATCATGACACCTATTAGGTACAACTGTGGGGACTATTTAATAAAAGAGTGAAATGAAAGATACTTGCAATGGGTGTAGGGCTGTACCAAAGTGAGGCATTGCCTCCCCTGCCCCAAATATCTGAGAGTCAAGTTTGAGAGCAGTTAGTACTCACCGACTGTCAGCAAAAAGTATACTTGCAGAGGGGATGAGAAGAACTGTTTCTTCACTGAATGTTTCGTGATCAGAGAGGCAAGGCAGGGTATAGGGGGGGCTAGTCTGTAAAATGTAGAAAACAAGCTAACTGACCCACAAAAGGGATTTGGTCTGTGACTTTGGCTTCCTCAGCACAGTATGCAAGCCATCCAAGCTATATATGGTGGAGGGAAGGGAAGAGACATCTGGAGTAGAAAGCCTCAGTCCCTGCCCTTGAGATCTGACAGTCTAGTTGAAGGTCACATAAATGTCAAGGGTCTGAAGGACTCTCAAGAAAGACCCATGGTTCTAACATCATCCTTTCCTGTGCTAATTTAATTTCTTCTCCTTTATTCCTTTAAGAACTACTAAGAATCAACTGTTTCCCCAGGCCCATTAGCACTATGAAGACCCTTACTCAGCTGTGGGTTTTTAGTACACACTGAGTGAATTCCAATTCATTCTTCCCATCTTAATTCCCCAGCGCTCTCCAAAGACTCCCTCTTCCAGTCTCTTTCCACTTTACACACACACACCACACACATGTCCTCACACTCTTGCCCATATATATTTCCACACAGAAAATACCCCTATCCCCTCTTCCCTGAAATAGAGGGAAAGAGGGAAATGAGACCCTGACTAAGAGAGGGCTATCCAGCATTTGCCTCTCCAAACCACATCTGAGAATTCTATAGAATGGGCATGAGACAGCAAAGATCCATGAGGTCACTCTCCCAGTCCATAAGAACAGAGGCCATGGCAAGGAAAGCTTCAGAATATAGAGGATCTCAGAATCTCTACTTATCAGCTTCTGCACCAACCCCACTGCTTCTCTTCTCCTTTGACTGCATCTTCCCCCAACCAGCATCCAATTTTCTGCCAGTTTTCTTTTTCAAAATCCTGTATGAGTGACTGTCATAGGGAATTGGGACTGTGGGAGATGTTTTCTCCCTGTAGTTTTCATGATCCAAATAGCATTTAAAGCCTGCATTAAAACAACCATATCTTTAAAATACAAATGTCTATTCCTCTATCCATCCCTTTGCAAAATTAGACTACTGTCTGGGCTATGATGCAGTGAACAAAAGCCCCAGACAAGAGTCCAGAGGTCCTCAGTTACTAACCAGCTGAGTGGCCTTGGGCAAGTCCACAAGCTCCTCTAAACCCAAAATACAACCGGTATAATTTATGATCATCCCAACACAGTAGAGACACAGCCCTCACGTCTGCAAAGTCTTTGATTATTCTGAGAGACAGCAAACTCCAGGACGTGGGGCCAGGGGGCCACAATCTGCGGTTGGAGAGTGCCCCCTCCCCAGCCCTTCCGCAGGCCTGTGACCCCCCCCCCCCACGGCAGGGTGCAAACCCTTAGCCTAGAGCTAGGATGGGTGCGTGATGGGGAAGGGAGGAGAGAGGGTTGGAGGTGGGCTGCGGACTCTGTGCTCTCCGCCTCACCAGCTTGTCCTGGACCTCTGGCTACCACTGCCCGCGAGAGTACAACCTTCAGGCTTGGTTGGGTTGTGCTCCACGCGGCCCGCCCCGTTTAGCTAGAGCACAGAACCTGCAAAGTTGAAGAACCCTACGAGACGCAGAAAAACTACTCTCCGCTGCCTGACCCCCCGCCAAGAACGAGAAAAATGCAATCTTGTTTGCGAGCTCTTGGTCTGAGCCACTGCCCAAGAAAACCCGGGCTCCGGCCGCAGCACCCAAGAAAACTCGGCCTCCTCTCCCTCCCTCACGTCGGGCGCTGCACCTGGAGCGCCCTCACCTCCCTCGGTCGCCCCGCAGCGGGCCGCACTCTGGCCCCTGGTGCCCTGCCCCTGCTCTACCTCTCGGCGACTGTCCTGGTCCGGCCAGGGAATAAGGTGCTGCGTGCCCTACCAGGCAGTCGGTCCCGCGACGCGGCCGCGGCAAGTCCTGCGAGGAGCTGGAGGCGCTGCGAGCGCTTGGCTCTGCCGCTCAGATTCCCCCACTCTCAGTACAGCTTTCCGCGGTGGGGCAGGGGCTGAATCATAGCAATTTTCTACACAGCAGCCAGCTCAGTGCCTTACGCATACCTGTTTGCTGAATTCCCAGGGCTACTCCCACTGCTTCTGCTTCACCGTACAAGGGCCCCTTCCCTCTGAGCGCTCCCAGTGTCCCCTCCCCTGGCCAGGCCATAGGATCTCACATTAGAGGTGAAGGGATGGCAGAAGTGAAGGGTCAGAAGCTTAAGAAACCCAAGGATACAGAGCTAATTAGTGGCAGAGCCCAGAACTCTCAGTTCAGCACACTTTGCACCAGGCCAAGTTGCTTCCCTTCTGCCATAACCGGTATGGCATTCGAGGGCAGGGGGCATCTTTTGTTGGCCCTTCTGCATACAAGGACTGCACAAGCAGCACCCCCTCCCCTCCGTGCCTGGCTCTTCCTGCTCCCTGTTTCCCATTCTTGCCCAGGGCTTCTGCTCTTCGGAACTCAGGGACAACAAGGTCATTTGGTTCAAAGTTCAGTGAGCAGCAAGGGCAAATAAAAGCTGACTTCACAAAGCCCTCCTGCCAACCCCCTACTCGCACAGACTACAACGGTCTTCATTTTTCATTCTCTGACTTCTTTTGCTTATCTAGGCACCTGGGGAAGTCAGAAGGCCAGGCACAGCTGCCCAAACCGTCTTCCCTTTCATGACCTTTCCTAATCTGCAGCCCATCAATCATGTATACAAATCACTAGTCACCAAGCAAAACTGTATTATTCATGCAAGCTGCATATTTTCATGTGATGCAACAATGGTAATATAGGGTTGCCCAAGCAAGACCTCAAGTGCAGGGATTTCAAATACACAATTATACACCCTCTCAAGAAGATGTCCTCCTCTCTGGGGCCAAGAAAAAAGACACAGGGAGAGTCTGGGAATGGAGAAGAAAAAGGAGAGGGAAGTCAAGAATGACAGTGACTATGGGTGAGCCCAGCAGGCAGGGAGAAGCAAGAAGCTGAGCAGAGGCAAAAGTGAGAAGGGAGAAGGAGGAGCGCTGAAAGGGGACTGCTGCTGGCCCAGGCATCCACAGCTACTGGGGCAGCCCAAGAAGATGTGGGCTGATCCCGCCCCCCAAAAGATTCAGGGACAAGGCTTTTAGGGGCCTGGATTGGAAGTGACATCCATGTAGCAAGTTTCTCTTCTCCATTGGTAAAGAGAGAAAGCAAGCACGCTGCTGGCTTCAGCAGCAGCACAGGTGGCACCCCTGTGTCATCACTACCACCAGGATGCCTTCACCCTCTCCCCCTCCCCCAGGAAATAAGCAAATCTTACCCACTACAGGAGTGTCATTTGAATATTGGGGATAAGTTCTCCTTCCACTGAAGGAGAGGATCTCTCCCTCTCTTCCTGATGGAAACAGGCTGGGTGCTGCCCATTTACACATTCTAGAGCACCAGATCAGGAGAGGGGGAGAAAGGCAGGGAACAGCAGTTTGAGCCTGGTCGCCTGGTCCGATTTGTCCCTGGCATCTTCTCTCTCTCTCTCTCTCTCTCTCTCTCTCTCTCTGAATTTTCCTGCAGCCCCTCCTTCTGGCCCTGCCAGCCCTGCTCCCCTTCCCCACTGCAGTATCCTGCAACCAGTTTCCCCACATTGTGCGAAGGGGCTGGTCTGGGGGTGCATCTCTCTGCCTTTTGCTGTGAGGGCAAGATGAGTTGGGGGGAGAATGTCTGTCAGAGCAGACGCAAGGCAAATTCCCTCAGGTAGCCAGCAAAATGGGTTGCTGTTGCAACAGCTGGGAGACATGGTTTGAGCCTGACTGCATAAGGAGCTAGCTAGACACAGGACTGGCAGGTTTGGCGCTTGAATTACAGTGATTGCTTTGCTCGCAGATACACAAAGACAGCGTGACATATTAAAGAGGAGGTAGATCAGTGAGCACCACCCAGCCTCAGTTTTTTTCTGCTGCAAAATGGGTGAATAAATGCTTACTCCATCACACTGAGGACATGAGTGTGTGGAATGACAGAGCTCAAGGAAAGCTGAGAGGGAAAAGAGCTTGCTCAAGGTCACATGGTAAGTAGCAGAGTCAGACCTGGATCCTGGGTTCCCCAAACACCTCTTTCCTCCAGTGGGGGTGTTTTCCCCTCTACTCACTCCCCTGCTGAGAAGGCTGCCAGAGCTATCCTTGTGACTTGGAAGGAGTGGAAGTGGGAAGGCAGGTGAGGAGCTGACTGTGTGCCAATGAACAGAGGAGACACTCTATCACTGAGACCCAGCCTAAGGACGCCGGCTTCTGCCTCAGCCCCTTCTCAGCATCACTCAGGCGATCTCCCCATGCCATCTCGGACTGATTCATTGCCACTTTCGCACCACCTCTGCTGCCCAACTCTGAGGTGGTGACTCACTCGAGCTGGCCAGGGCCTCTGCCCTCCAGGAAAGCAGCTTTCTTCTTAATTGACTGCAGAAGCCTCAGCCGCAGTGCAACCAGGCCCTTCCAGGCAGGCTCAGAGAAAGAGGGCTTTGAGGAGGAAGGCACTGGCTCCTTAGCCAAAGCCCTGCTTGCTGACCTCCCAGTGCCTGGGGGTCCACTACTGGCCTCGCCATTCTACGTTCCTTTGGATGATGCCTTCTGTACCCTCGAGTCTCCATGTTTCCAAGCACTGTCACCTAGGACAGCTCTCGCTGCAGGTGTGTCCAGCACTTTGTTAGGTGCTATTGCAAATATAAGGTAGCAGGAGCCATCGCTGGCACCCAAGGAGTATGTTGGGGACTTCAAAAAGTTCGTGGAAAAAATGGAATGAGAAGTAAGAGAGTAGGAGTTAATTTTGGTGCAAAAAAAAAAAAACAATTTTGAAGTCCATGCATAGCTTTTCATAATACTCATTTCCCACTTATGAGAAAAATTGCCCCAAAACAAACTCACACATTTAATTCCATTTCCACCAATGTTGTGAAGTACTGTTGTACACTATGAGTTTTGAAGTATTGAGACTATTTTGAAATATGAATATGGCACCTCAGTGGGGGGAGGGGAGAATGCAAAGCCGGTGAGTGGAGAAGTCTCTAGAGAGGTTGTGCCGACAGGCAGAAGGGATTGGCATTGCGACCTGCAATTTCTTGTGGCCAGTGAGTGGCCTCGCTGAAATATTGCTGTGGGCGTCTCCCTTAAACACAGGACCTCGCTTAAGCAATTCAAAAAGTTAATTGCAATGAACCCCTGGTCTTCTTCATCTCTGGCCTGACTTGAGGGCATCAGCTGATGACCCTGTCACCCACCCAGCCTCTGCTCCTTTTCCCCTAAACTCCCACATCTTTATCTCTTTAATGGGGAGGGGGAGGAGATGGCCAGGAGAAGAATGGACATCTGAGGCATTTTAGCCGGGATAAACTCTGCCCATGTTACCTCCTTTAAACCTCACAACTACCTAAGCTAGGTCGTTGGCAAGGTGCCAAGGTAGTCAGCTACAAATTAGCAGAGCTGGGATTTGAACCGCTGCTAACTCGAAAGCCTGTGCACTTTTACAAGGCGCTTCATACTATGCGTCACGGAGGAGTGGGGAGGAGGAGGGCTCCTCTCCTTACACCTCCCTTTTCCCGGCTGCTTGTCTTCACAGAAAAGCAGCAAAGCGGAGGACGCGAGCCAGATGGGCACGTGACCGCGGAGCACTGTGGAGTGACTCCCATCGCGCGCTTATGGTGGGAGGGGACCTCAGAGTTTCCCGCGGGGACTGTGCCACCTGAAGTGCAAAGCACCTTTAACGACTCTGCCGCCCCCTGCCGCCCCCAGCAGCCAGCGACAGCCCCGGCTGGGGTCTCCGTTCTCCGGAGGGAGGGCTAGTGTGCTGAAAAAAAAGCTCACTGACAGCCCAGGAGCTGTCGCGGGCGAGTGCTGGGCTGCACAGAGCCCTGCCAGATAGCATGACGTAAGAGGGAGAGAGGGACATTTACAACGCCCTAGCGTTACTTTGTGTCTAGCATGGGGTCAGGGATTTCCAACAGCCTGTGTAGAAAGTTTGTTGCTTTGCAAAATACCCTTTCCTTAAGTGCAGTCTCCAAGCCAGACTGGAAGAGGTTTCGCAAAAAGCCGGGCTGCAGAGCTCAACTCCTTACTTTTTAAAATCCAGTAAAGCCCCTCACCCCCAACAGTCCGGTAGGAAAGGAAAAAGGACTCCCCCCCCCGGGGGGGGGTCAGAGGTCAAGGCTGTGAAGAGGCCAAGGGGAGGGTGCGGGGAGGAGACGCCTCCAACGGGGTCGCCAGCATGCGGAGTCAGGGTCCCCACGGAGCCCTAGCGCCTGCCGACCGATTGCCTGGACCTTCGCGTTTTCCTGGGTTCCGACTGGACCTGCCTAAACCGAACTCACTCACTCCCTTGGCTTGGGAGTGAGAAGCAGGGGGCAACCCCCGCCCCCGGTCAAAGTGAAAAGAACCCGTGTGCAGGCGTTTGCCCGCCCATCCCCCCTCCTTTCTTCCCCTCCGCCCCTCCTCGCCCCCTTCCCTTCCGCCCGGAGGGAAGGCGGGGGCGGGCCGTGTGTGTATGTGTGCATGCATGTAAGCGTATGTGCGCGCGCGCGGGTGCAGGACGACCGTGTGTGCGTTCGCTGTGTGGCTGGGTGGGGGTGGGGGGTGTGCACGGTGCACGTTGTCGCCCGAGTACTTGGTGGGGTGTGTGTTGTGTTCGCTCTCTGATATGGAGCCGTGTGTCCGGGCGGCGTTTGTGTGTGGATGTGCATGCTTGTAGGTTGTATGTTTCTGTACTATTATAGTGTGACTGAGTGGGTGTGGTCTGGATGTTGAGTGTGTTCGATGGGTGTTTCCGCCCGGGTTGAAATCCCTGCTGGGGTGAGTGTATATGCGTGTGCAGTGTGTGCATGTGTGGTGTCCCTGGAGGCTTGGGTGCATGTTTGTGTTTTGTGTGTCAGCGTGGGTTTACAGGTATTGTTTCTTGTGGTGTGCAACGTGTGAACGTGTTCATGAGCAAAGTGTCCTCTAAGTCTGCTGAGGGGATGTGTGTTCAAAGGTTTATGTATGTGAGGGTGGCGTGTGTCTTTCAGTGTATTGATGTGTGCGGTGTGGACGAATGTGGCCAGCGGGCTGAGGGCTGGAGAGAGGGTGTGTCTTAGGAGGGGATCCCGTGTGAGTGCCTGAGCGCAGTGTGGAGAGCATGGTTGTCTAAAGAGTCCCCAGATGACTGTGTGTGCGTCTGTGTGACTAGAGAAGCTGCTGGGACAAGGACGGTGGTGGGGGCCGGCGCGGTGGCTGGGATCCCCGCTGGCCTGATCTCCCTGGCGAGGGAGGTGCGCCCGCCCTGTGCTGTGCTCCCTTTGCCCGCTGGGGCCGGGTGTGAACTTACCTGGCTGCTCAGAGGAAAGAAGAGGAGGGCGCCGCACGTGATTGGCCAGGTAGGGCGCCTAGGGCGCTGTGCCGGGACTGGTGGGAGTAAACTGGAAAGATTCTTCTTGGTCACTGACCTGAAGGTCTTCCCCTAGGAGGTCTACCCAGGTGAGCCCAACTGTTTTTCCTCAGGGCCTGGCTGTTTCACACCTTGGCTTTATCTGGGGAGATTCCAGCTGCTTAGACGCTGTGACCACCCTGGGCCTCAGGACAAACTCCTATTTATTATTATTCTTTTTTCTTTTTAAAGACCTCACTCAAGAGACACAAAACTTTCTCTGCCTTTCTGTCCCAACCCCTCTCAGCTGAGGGCTCTCTCCCTTGTGTCACCACAGTGACACCCTCTTCATGCTTCTCAGGACACGATCACACGTAACTGCAATGATTTGTCGTCCCTCCTCTCCAGCTCAGAGCTGCTGCAGAGAATGCCTGGTATTTAGTAAGAATATTAAGCATAATCCTAATATTACCATTTATTTGGCACCTGCTGTGTATCAGGCACTGTGCTAAGTGCCATTGCAGGAATTATCTCCTTGAGTCTTCACAACGATCTGTGAAGTAGATAAATCTATCCTTGCCACATTTTTACACTTCACTCATGAGGCTCAGGGTAGTTAAGTAACTTCCCCAAAGTCATACAGACTGATAGAGGCAGAGCTGGATTTGAACTCAGATCTGCTATGCTTCCTAAACCTTTCTTTATTGGGACAGCCTCGCTAAGAGTCCCCCTGCTTCCTGTTAAACACTGAAGTCTCTATCAAATAGTATCATTTCACAATAAATCTTTCTTTTGAGTTTACTGACAGCACCAAGAGTACTCAGCATAATTACTTTCTTTGTCTCCAGACACCTGATACCTCTCCACCTAATTACCTGTTCTGTTGACACCTCAAAGTCTTTAATTACGCTAGGCACAGAAGAATCTCTCCAGTTCTGGGAACTCTCCTTGGGCTAGTGCTGAAAGAAAGAGCTGAGAAGGAGCATTTTCTAGTTATAGGGTCAGGGGGGTTGGGTATGGAGAGGAATGGGGGTGAGGGGTCAGGGTGGAGTAAAGGAATATATGCCGGTTCCCCCAGACCCGTTTTTATAGCGGCACCACCAGAAGTTCACGTGTGGTGTGTTTCAAGCACACCAGTTATTTCCATATCAAATTGCATGTAAAAAACCAATCAGAGCCACCCCCCTGCCCGAAAAGATTCCTGAATGGGTCCCATTTTATATTATTCATGATTGGGGGAGCACTGTGCTTGCCTAATGGATCTCATGCTGCTCTAATGCCATCGAAGCATCCTCATCTGAGAAATCCAAATTAAAACAATACATTGTATGGGGGGGGGGGGAATACACTAATGTGGTGGGGGATGGGCACGTTGTCGGCTCAGTCACAGCTAAAAGACCTCTAGAAGCACTTGCTCCTGGCTAGCCCCCAGGGAGCCAGCCTAGACTGCTGCAAAGAGATCAGGGGGCTGAGAGAGAGGGCCAATGCAATGGTGGTGACTCACTTCACCACTTTTGGGGAGTGGGGGAGTGAGAAGCACGATGTAAATTGCCACTGTTATTATTGTGCCCTTTCAACTGGCACAAATGAGCCTGGTGCGTGGAGGAAAAACAGTAGGAACATCCATAAAGCTCCTCTCCAGCTGGGCTTGGGTCAGCACTTAATCCTGGGTGGACAGGAAAAGCTTGGCCTGAAGTTACTCAGTAGCTCGAATGTCTCCTTTCTGTGGCAGGAATGGGGGAACGCCACAGAGGCCCATCTAAGTCCTGCATCTAATGTCAGGCATGAAGCTTTTCTGCTGCTGTGGGGCCAGACTGATATCTCACGCTCCCCTGGGGGTACTAGCTTCAATTCCACTTCTGCATGCAAAGTCTCTCCTTGAAGTTTCTCTTTTCTCTCCCTGTCTCTCACCCACCCCTGATGCACTACACACACACACACACACACACACACACTTCTTCTCCACTATAGGTCTCTCTTAGGAGTTAAGGAAATGTATCCCCATAACATGAGGATTCTATGGGCGAATTGTAAGGATGGAAAGCACTTTAATGAGCTTTGATATTATCTAATATAAACAACAATTTGCTTGCTTTCATCCTAAAAAAAAGAATATGTAGGGGCAGGGCACTAAGATGTGTATTTTATTGAGGAGATGGAGAGAGTAAAACCCTTGGAGATTGGAGTTTCCATTTGTGCAAGTTTCGAGATGGAACAGCTTTGAGTCGCTACCCCAGCTTGATCACTTACTTGCTGTGTGATCCCAGGAAGGTTGCTTCACCTCTCTGAGCCTGTTTGCTCAGCTGTAAAATGGAGGTGTTGATGCCTACCTTAGAAAGGGCTCAGATGACTGAAGGAGGCAAACCATGGACAGTGCCAATCAAGTGCCCAACACATGCAGTAAATGGTCCTCAGGGCAAGATTAGCTCATCGCCTTCCTCGTTTTTTGCCTTCTCACGGAGCCCAGAGTGCTTTAACCAGGGTGCCCAGGGAGTGGAGTCAACTGACTAAGCTGCCAATTTTCCTCATTAATGCTTTGTCTGACACTCTTGAAATAGCCCCTCTTCTTTTGGGATGATGTTTTGATCAGCCTAATGCAGCCCCGGAAGAATCAGCCCTTAAGTCCAATTCTCACCCTGCAGTTTCTCCTGGCAGTGTTAATGAGACCGAAGTTTCAGCTGTGATACTCCACACAGGAACATCTCAGACTTTCCACTCGGTGGCCAGGCTTCCGCTCCTTACCCCAACTACAGGCCCAGCCAACATCCCTTCTTCTAAATATGCTCTGTCGTGCCCAAGAAAATGAGAGAATGAACACTTCCCGGCTCAGATCCCCAGCCGATTCTTTTTTGACTCACTCTACCCTGGAAACTAGCAAGGATTCCTAAGGCCATATAATTTCCAGCAGCCACCAAGGTTGGGGGACAGATGGGATGATAGGGGTGGGAGAGGAGAACTGATGACTCCCGGAGGTATGCAATGCAACCCCTGAAATACATCTCTGATGAATTCTTATTCATTTGCTCCCAGTACAAGGAAAACAAAATCAACCCTTTAACAAAACGTGGTGAAGTGGGAGAAGACCCCAAGTCTGTGCCCCTTCCTCCCTGATGCTTTTGCCGCCCTCTAGAGCCAGAAGCAAGTCACTACAGGCTAAAGCTGCATTTGGGCAGGGAGTGGAAGAAGGTTGAGAAGTTGGGGAGGGGAGGGGGCAGTGCGTGGAGTGGAAGAGAAGGATGAAGACACTACAGGGGAGGAAAGTGTTGAGATTCGTGGGAGAAAACTCTCAGAAGTCAGCCTTAAGATCTTGCCATCCTCTGGACACTGCCTTTACCTCCTCCCTCTTTAACCCGTGCTATTCATCTTGCATGCTTCCCTCCCTGACTTGAGACTCCTCCATCCCCCCACCCCCCAGCCCCGGCAAGTCAGTCTATCAGTGAATCTCTCTGAGGATTTAGGATTTCAGAAGAACTTCTCCAGCTCCGACCCCTGTCTGCTTCTAAGGAGGTCCCAGAGCCTCGGCTTTGAGAAGGGAAATTGGCAGGGTGACAATTAAGGATAAGACAGAGTTGGAGCAGCAGTCCCAGAGATGCCCATACCGCTTAATAAGGTTCCTTACCAATAAGCTTCCTTCACAGGCAGAGATTTGTCCACTGCGGGTACTGGGTGCTCATCCCAAGGAAGCCGTGTGGTTTCTCCAGAGGACTATCTGAGATGTTACAGGCGCTTCCAAGGCACATCAGATACGCCATCTACCTACTTCTGCTGATACATGTGAGAACAAGTGATTCTGCCAGAAGGAAGCAGAAATCATTCCCTAGTGACTCAGAGCCTCAGCTATGAGGACACAGGTGGTGTTTGCATTGCATTGCCCAGTTGAAATGTGCACCTTTTCGCAGAGAGGAATTGAAGGATAATCAAATAGGACAAAGACCCGAATTCAGGCATTGGGCAAGGGATCACCAACACTGTATTCACATGGACCACCTTATAAATGTCAGCAGGGTGTCATATAGTGCTAGGAATGTTATCTCTTTTAATCTCACTGAAGCTTGGAAACAAAACAGAAAAAGGGTTGTCATCCTTGCTCAGCCACTGTGTGACAGTGAGCAAGTTACCAAACTTCTCTGAACTTTTGTGTTTACAATAAAGATAAGCATATTTGCGTCAGAGAGCTGTCATGGAAGTTAAATGGCATATTCTTTGTAAAGTCAGTGGTGTTAACAAATAATAAATATTTGGAGAGAAAACAAAACACATCTTCTGATACCTGAGCCACAGAAGGCATTGGATATAGTGACATCTACAACAATAACTATTATTGTTATTATTCATAATCCAGAAATGTAGGCATCATTATATCATTTAAGAGATAAAATAGGGGCTGGAGTAGTGGCACAGCAGATTAAGCAGCCACTTGGGACTCTGACACCCCATATAAGAGTGCTTGTTTGAGATCCAGCTGCTCCACTTCTAATGTGCCTGGGAAGGCAACAGAGGATTGCCCAACTTCATGGGCTGCTGCTACCCCATGTGGGAGACCTGGATGGAGTTCCTGGCTCCTGACTTCAGCCTGGCCCAGTCCTGGCTGTTGTGGCCATTCGAAGAGTATACCAGCAGATGGAAGACTCTCTCTTTCTTTTTCTCTCTCTCTTTCTCTCTCTGTCAAATAAATAAGATGTTTTTATACAAGACGTATAATAATAATAATAGAGGTTAACTAACTTGCTCAGAGCAACACTATAAGAGCAAACTGGGGTTCAAACCAGTTGTGCTTCTTTCTCCACAACATTAGGGAACATTTCATGAGCATTGGGAACATGGTGTTTGCCTGGCCTGAGCCAGTCAACGCATTTAAGCTAAAATTTGAACAAAAAGATCCTGCAATGAAAACTATGTGTAGTGGGATTCTAGGTCACTATGTAGATTGTTTGCCTATCATGAGTCCTAAATGATAAGAGTAATTTAAGACCAACCTTTATACACCTTTTACAACCTTTATACAACCTTTTAGACTTTGGAAAACTGAGAGAAAAGCATAACTATTATCCCACTAGCTTCGTAGAATCTCTAACCTTCACACTGTGGCTGAATTTTCTTCCAGCCTTTCAAAAAAATGTATGTTTGACACAGTTATAATCACACCATGTTCCCTGTTATTATTGCATTCCTCATAAACACCATTTTAATGGTTGTATACTAACTAACAAGTGGGTATGTCACAGAGGTTAGTAACCATTCTGCTATTGTTAGACGTTCAGGTTGTCTCAGTAGGTAAGTGTGAAAACAAAGGAGAGGGGCTGGCTTCACTGTTACAGCATAATCACCCCCAGGGACCTGGTGTCCTGCTCTATCAGTGCTCAATAAGCTTTCCATCATTTGATATTTAGACTTGATGAATGTCAGCTCTACTGCTGGAGCCTGAGGTACATTTGCAAGAAGGTAATTTTCTGCCAGTTTTCATCACACAGATTCCACAGTTCATCCTCCCGGTGGAGAAAGGGTGAGCTAACCTGGGAACCTAGGCTCTGGAGCACACCATTCTGTTTCCCATGGAGAAATGTCTTTGGAGGTTCAAACAAGTAATTCAAACAAAGGAACTGGGGGAAGTCCTGCCCTTGGTGAGTGGAGATGCTTGTCTGACACCCTGACCACCCGCCGAGTGAGGTGTCTCATTGGCGAGCTCGCCTCAGCTCTGGAAAATGATCCTACTGCAGTTCAACCAAGGTTGGCTTCAGCAAATCGATCGGGTCCCATCACTAAGAAAAGATCAAATTTGTATGTAAAGTGGGCCTTGGGGTCCCTTCAGCTTTAGAGTTTTGGCTGCCTTACAGAAGTCCAATTGTTTGAGGCCACATCCAATGCCAAGCATGAACTGGAGAGAGAATTGCAAGTGGGTCAAACATGCTGTCCCGTTCCCTGGGAAAGGCGGTCTTTCCGGGACCCCACCTGCTCCACATCTCAACGACACCTCTCCCAAATGCCCTCATATGCTCGCCCATTACCTATTGTCACCCTCGCATTACTCTGACATGCCAGTGATACTATGTCCCCGTGGGCGAGGAGCAATGGAGGTGAAGAAACATGTAGAATATGCCCCCTATTCTGCCCAGTTAGCAGTCAGCTAACAGCACCTCCCCCCCCCCCACAACTCCTGAGAAGTTGTGAAAGGCATATTTGAAGGGAGACACCAAGACCCATTATAATCCCATGGAATATTAATTGTTACCACAAAGCTCCCCTCACATTGCACAGCATTTCTCAAATAAGTATGATGAAGTGGGCTCTTACCTGGTTGGGAAAAAACATATTGTACACAGGGTCATTTGTTTCAAAGTGCGGTTGTGTGACTTAAATAAGACCGTGTGTGTAAAGAACTGAGCCTAAGGGCCCAGCATCTGGGAAGTAGTTTGCCCATATGAGGGCACTTCCAAGGGTTCGTGGGAAATAGAATTAAAAGACAAGCTTAGCGCACAAGTCTGAAATCCATGTTTACAAAGAGGTCTTTAAAAAGTTCATGGAAATGTGTATTATGAGAAAACCATGCATGGATTTCAAGAATGTTCTAGGCAACAAAATAAGCTTACCTTTTCACTTCCTTTTCCCATGTACTTTTACAAGTTCTCTCGTGTCAGGTTCTAGGGTATGATTAATAGGGCTGGTGTAGGCAGTGGTGTGCCACAGGGTGTATGGGGAGACAGAGCTCACCAGCCTGGAAATGCAGCAGTGAGTGTAAGGTCTTGGGTTCAAACACGAACTAAAACAGAGATTGGAGACTCCCAAATGAACTTGGTTTTCTCTTTTTCTCAAGAGTAGCTGTAGTTGAAAGTAATTCCAATGTAAATAAAGTCTGTATGTGGCTGTGAGTGGAACATACCATGTGTGATAGAAGTGTATTGTGTTGTGTATGGAAAGTCATAGGATGCATGGAAAGTACGTGTTTGTTTATGCCCTTGCACATGGGTATGCATGAAAGTGGGATGTGTATGTATGGGTATATTTATGGTGATGTATGTGTGTACTTGGGGCGTGGCATGCCTTCCAAAAGAGGGAAAGTCAGCCCTCCAGGACTATATTTAAAGGGGCACAGCTGGAAATCCTCTTTTGGCCAGGTCATTGGGCATTTATAACTTGGAGTATGTTCAAAGAAAAACAGCTAGATGTGGGTAGGGGCCTTGCAGCCATGTCATGTGTGAAACAGATGAAGTAGTTGGAGAGGTTTGGCCTGAATTAGAACAGGAGTGAATGGAGGTGGGAGGAACAGGGAGGGTTGGCACTGTTCCCTAGGAGGGAGGGTCGCAAAGGTCAGTGCCAAGGCTAAAGGTAGAAGCTCCCAGGAAAAAGAGTTGGGTTCCGTTTAAGGAAAAGCCGTCTAATTCTACTGGACATTACTGTCTTTAGATGGCAGTGAGCCACCTAGTGTTATACTGACTCCTCCCATGGGGTTATTAATAAAGGAGCCTCCGCATCTCTCATTGGAGTCTCATGACAACCTTATAGGCCAGGCAGGAGTGGAAGAGTTTCACCCACCCTCTTTGCAAGGCTAAAGTATTTGATCCATGAGGCCTTAATAGACATCTCATAAAATTCCCGTGTAATTTTGAAATTAACCAAGATCCTCAACTGAAAAAAAATACACATAAGAAAAGCATTCAATGCCCTGCATACATGCAGAGCTCTTTTCAGAGAGCCTGTGGCCTGCCAGAGACTGCACTTGAACTGGCTCAGCATGCAGACTGCAGTCCCCTCAGCAGGAGGCCCGACTCCTGGGATGATTCTCAGTAGGGCAATGGGGTTGGCAAGAAAGAAAAACAGGTCTCTGCTAAAGTCGCTGGGATCTCTCTGCCCACCCCCTCCCCTGCCTGTGAGGGGGCAGAGGAAAGAGGAGACAACCCCAGGTCTGGTCTGGGTGACCAATGACGCACTCTCACCAATATAGATTTTGGAGGTGGAGACTATGGAAAAACAGGTGGCCATGGGGGCAGGTGGCAGCCCAGAGTGGGTGGGGCCTGCCAAGGGGGAGTGAAGGACAGTGTGGGTGAGGGTCGTAAAGGACCTCAGAAAGAATCGTTCAGTCCCTTGAAAGTTTAAGGAGGTAAGGAACAACAACAGCAACAACAACAAGCGGTTTCCAAAATCCACTTTGTAGAAGCAGTTCCCGGAAAGCTGTGAAATGTCACCCACATACTTACACCCGGGCTGTGACCTCTGCACACTTGTGTCCTCAATTCCACAGGCATAGGGGGACCAAGCATTAATTTCAAGTACCCCAGGGAAAATTCAGGCTGAGCCCCCTCCCACCCACCACCACCACCCCCCCCCCCCGCGCCCAGCAGGCTTCCACCTTTAGGAAGTTTGGGGCAATGGACAATTAGCAAAGCCTAAACCGACCCAGATTTGCTACCAATTCCTTGGATGACCTTGGCCAGGCCTTTCCCATCTCTGGGCTTCAGTGTCACCATCTCTTATATGAAGAGGTTGAATTTGACGACTGTACGCGGCCCACTCTAGTCTGTGGTGGAGACTGGAACAGGGCGCACACGGAAGCCCCAGCGCTACCTTCAGGGTCTCTAGGCTCTGACTGCCCTACCAAGGGCACTCATCTTTGGACTTTTAGGGCTCCTGAGTTACAGGACTTCGTTCCTGCGCATCTGGCCCCACGGCTTTCTGGCTGTACCCCGCGGGAGGCTGAGCCAGCGAAGCGACTCCGCCCCCGCGCTCGCCTGCGTCCCACCGTGCCATTAGCGCGATTGCTCCCAGTTCCCGGCAAAGCCGGTGATTTATGCGGGGCCTCGACGGGGCAGTCCCTTGAGCCCGGAACAATTAGCTAAAAGCCAGCGGGAAGGGAGGCAAGGGGGCGGCGAGCCAAGCCCTAGGGCGCCCAGCCGGGGCTGCAGCCGCCGGCCGCCCCCAGCCGAGCCCCCGCAGCCCCCCAACTCGATGGGCCCCACTCACCACGGCGGGGGCGGGGCTCAAAGGCCGACGCGAAAAGGCAGTCCAGGATCCACGCCATGACCCGGTCTGAGTGCCCAGCAGCCTCGAAGCTAACCTCTACGCCGGCCACCGCACCGGCCGCTCTAAGTAGCCCCCGGTGACCACGCCCTGGGCCGCACCCTGCACCCAGCTCGGAGTGTCTCGGTCACCGGACACCTCCAGCATGTCACGAAAGGGGCAGGGCCTCAGGGGAGCCCCCTCCCTCCAGGGGGGAGGCCGCTGGTCCCGCAGCCCCTTCCCCCACGCGCAGGGAGGCCAAGACACGGCTTTCGTCCCTGGAAGCTCTGACTCCGAGGGCGGGACCCTGCCCCTACCCTAGGGACACCAGGATCTGAGGGATGAGACACCATCTCAGCCCTAGTAAGCCCCTAGTTCGAAAAGGAAGGAAGGTCCCCGTCCTTCCAGGCACCCGTGAAGGGACTCAGGAAGCGGGCCTGTTCCCAGAAGCTGGAATTTGAGGGTGCGGTTTTTACGGAGACTTCATCTCAGCCCTCAGGAGGCGAGGCGCAGTCCCAGCGGGCAGCGGTGTTTGCTGAGGGACCCTGGAATCCGAAGGGGAGGCATCACTTCAGCCCCGGGTCGCACGCACCAAGTCTGATTTTAAATCACCGTTCGGTTCTAGAGGACCACGAATGTGTGTAGGAGCGATGATTTTGACCCCTCAAGAAGCCCCATATCTGACATGAATTGCATTGCCTGGGAATGCCCTCAAGGAAGAGGGAGATGCTCTCCTGCGTGGTAATCTGTGTTTGGAGAAGGTTGACGCAAAAGAACACAGTGTCTAGTGGGTAGAAAGGTGGGGTGCTCTCCAGATGCTACAGATTCCGCAGCCCGGGCTTGTGCTTCGGGCACTGGCATAGGAGGGGCACCACCATTTATTTTTAGAAAGAATTTGATATTTGATATTTCAATGGGGGGTGGTACTCTGCTGGATTGCCTTACACTTCTTTTATGGCTCTGTATTTTTGCATTTTAAATACATGGTGGGGGGGCACAGGCCACAACAGGTTCAGTGTTTGGGGCCTCTGGTGGTGATACATCAGCCCTGCCCTCCCTGCCGCCCCCCGACACACACACACACACACAAATTCTGGAGTAGAAGCAGCCACCAGAGATGGACCCCACTGGGCAGGATGGGCTTCTAAATATATATCTTTTTCTCTTCAAGCCCAGGGGCCCAAATTAATTTCTCCCCCAATTCTCCATTGGCAGCTGTAGAGCCGTGACTCCATGCCTTGTTTTTCTCCACTGGGAAAACAGAGCTCTGTCGATCAAAATGCTCGTGAGAAGGTAGAAAAAAATATGGAAAATTCTCTTCCAACGGCCTAGGAGTGGAAGCTGCAATCACAGATCCTTTGGGGAGAGCAGTTATTACATTTGCTTTGCTAACCACTGATATTAACATTAATGCCACAGAAGGGGTACATAAAATGGAAAAATCGCCTGTACCTTGTCATGCCACTTTTAGCAAAGTCTGAAGGGGTTCTGCCCATTTTCCTTCCTTTCTTGGAATCCTGGTCCCACTCTGCCTTTGTGCCAATTTCTTAATCATTTTCCATTTTCTCTGTTATCTAAAAGCAATCAAGGGCAGCAAACATTCACCAGACCAGTTCTTTCATCAATTTCTCCTGTTCAAACACCCAGAAAATCTGACAGCTACAAGTGTCCAGCTTCACATTCTGGATATTGAAATCTCAGCCTCCTCTCTTCCCATGAGTGTATCCGGCACCAGCTTTTGTAATGTCCTCAATGGGCTCTTCCTCCCCCCGCCCCCCGCCACAACTGAATGAGCTGGTTTTTGGCCCCTCATGGTACAAAGGCTGCCTGCTTGCCCAGTCCAACCCAAGGGTCTTAGGTAACTAGAATGTCTCTGCTTTCAGAATAAGTCTAACTTGGCTACAACCCCCAAACAGCTATCCTTTGTTGTTGCCTTTTCTCAAGAGGTGTGATGTGGTAAAGGAACAAAGTTAAGGATGCCCACAGACCTGGATCAGAAGACCTGTTCTGCCATCTACTCCATATGTAACCTTGGGAGGGTTGTTTAACTTCTCTGAGGCTTAGTTTTCTCATCTGTAAAATGATGCTATTAATAGTTATAAACAAGCCCAGGAATACCAAAACACCGACCCTGCCCGGGGGCAGGGGCGAGGCGGGGAGAGAAAGAGATCAGAATGTTTTTAAAAAGAAAAAAAATAGTGACCAGGTCAACAGTCAGTTCTCCCCTGCCCTTTTTCTTTGACCAGCCTACTCTGTCACTTACTTAGTGTTAAGTTCCCTCTGAAATTTTTATCACATGATAAGTGACTGCATTCATCCATTGGTCTATTAATTCATTCAACAAATATTTATCAAATGTCTGATAAGTGGCAGATGTTGCTACGCAAGTAGCGTTAATTCAGTCGATTGATTATTATGCTATTATTTTTAAATATGTGATTTGGAAGTTTATATGATAACCTGAAAATACACTTGGGATATGTTTAAATAAAAAAGACAGGATTCAAAGTGTATGTACCCTATTATATAAATGGTAGAAATAAATAATAAGCCTACACATAGAAAAATAAAGCTAAAAGTAAACTCACTAGACTCCTAATTGTGATTGTATGTAGGCAATGCAATTAGAGGCAATTTTTAACTGTTTTATTATTTTCAAATTTTGGTATCTTCTAATTTTTCTTTAATAAACAAACATGCATGATTTTCTGGAGTTGGAAAAACCTACTCACAGAAAACAATCTGTAACCTTATCTCTGCTGAATCAATGACTAGGCTAGAGAGTAGAATGCCTGGGATCTGTAGGTTGGAGATGTGCTAGTGGCACAGGGCACTTGGGATACTTTTGATGATCCAGCAACAAATGAGGAGGTTGGTCTGTGAGTAAAATGCACAACTCTTTCTCTGCGGGGGCCACGTAACTGGTTATTGCATCTCCTTTGCAAGGGTGCAGGGATCCTTAGTGCACCGATTGAGCAACCAGCAGGTTCCTAGCCTGGACCTACAACCCCTCATCCCAAGGTGTGTGTTCACAAGGGGCACGCTGGGTGGGCATCTTTGTCCTCACTTGGGACAGTTCAAGTCCTAGAGTAGCAAAGCTTGCAGCTTTTTAAAGGTCTCCCATTGTAATTCCAATTAAGAGCCAACCAAACACTCTGCTCCCAACTCAGGTCTCTGTCTGCCCTGAAGTCCTTAGTCACAATGATGACAGTCAATCTGGGGGCTTGTTGACCTTGAGAAGGAAGCCTCCCTAGCTTCCCGCCCACCCCCACCCGGAAACCTAAAAGTGCCTGGTGTCCAGGAAAACACTTGCTAATTAGATGGAACTCTAAGAATCAAATGCCTTTAAACCTTGTCATGGATCAGTGTTTCCAAAGATATGGTCTGCTGAACCAGATGCATCACAATCACTTGGGATGTGCCACAACACAGACACCCTGCTCCAAGTCCAGTCTTACTGAACAAGAATTTCTGGGCATAGAGACCAAGACATAACCATTTTAGTAGGCTCCTTGTGGGAACTCTTTTGCACACCGATGTTAGGGCAACTCCAACAGAGAGGAAAGTAGCCCTCCTTTGCAGAGGCACCACCTCATCCCATTGCACCCCAGCCAGAAGGCAGATGGGGGCAGCAATCGACGGGCACTGATCACTTTAACCCCACTCTATTTCCTTTGGGTGCACAAGTAAATAGCTAGAAGAGGAAGCAGAACACATTTTGAGGCTTGGCTCCTGCTGGAGTCTAGGTATAATCAAAATGAGCCTACAGGTCATGCATGTGAATTTTCTAAGCGTTCTGGTGTATATGTTGACAGCATTTCCCAGTCAAGCTACTTGCTATGAACTCCGTACGTACCAGGCTCCTTGCACTAAGAAAGAGGCAGCTGAGGCACAGCGGAGAGAGCATGGCATTTCAAGATAAAGTATCAGGAGCAAGACTGGACGTGCTTTCGGCCTGGCTGGGTGAATGCGAGGACGTGTGCTGCCTAACTTGTGCCTCAGGCTTCCCCTCTACGAAATGGGGATGTCAGGCTCCCTGCCACCCCCCTCCATGGGTTCTTGTAAAGACCTCCACATTTTCAGAAGTAACACGAACTCCAGAGCCCATGGAGGGAATTGACAGATTAACAACCCTGCCTCCCAATATCTCTTTTGCCGAAGTTTTATGTACTCTTTAAAGGAGACTCCAAGCCTCAGGACTTCAACACTTTGTCTATCCGTTCTTCTGTTTGGGAAAGTTTTCCCTGGGCTCATCATGAACCGATCCCTGAAATCAAGGGGCTTCTTTGGGGGGATGTCTGTGAACCCCACAACAACCCCAGTTTCTTCATTTCTGAAATGGACTTGCGCAAGGAAAAAAATGACATTCCTTTCCAGCTACTTAAAAGAATTCCTAGGATACACTGCTCCCATAGCACTTTAAAAAAAAAAATCCTGTAGCTCTATTACTTCCAAACGTTTTCATATCACCAAAGCCTGACAGAGTCCTGGCACTGTCTTTGGAAGGTAGAAATGAGAGGGAGTTATTCCCATTTTTTTAAAGTTAGAAAAGCAAGGTAAAGTGAGTAGCCCAAAGTCACCCAAGGGAGGAGAGATGAGCCGAGACCAGCCTCCAGATCTCTTGGCCCCCTGCCGTTTCTTTTCCAGTACTCCTCACTAGATCCCAGGAGCTGTCTGTCAGCATGCTGACACCACTCAGGAAAATGCAAGTTTCATCCTGACACCAGAAAGACAGAGCTACGATTACCCTTCAGTCCCCAAGGAGGGAGAGAAATTGCTTTGAGTTGACAAGTGCATCTCCCACACACGTAACCCTCTGGTTGAATGAAAAGATACAATCAAGTTAAAAATCCCAAATGCTCTCTTAATTTTGTAAAGTGTTTCACTCTCTGAGCTAGGGATAGGCAAGACGAAAGAATTTTTCAACTCTAGAAGTATCCGCAGGGTGGGGTCAGGGGAATAATAGGAATTAAAGGGGAGAGGCATAGAAAGAAAAAGTGGGGAGGTTATCTTTTAGTTTTATGCCATAACCAATAAAAGAAAATGGAGTTGTTTGAAAAAATGAACTAAAAAAAACTAGGGTGTGTGCTTATGCCTATGAAAAACTACAAGCGAAACAAGCCATGGAGCTTGGCATTCTACCGGAAAGTCATTCTTCCAGTAACAAGAGTTTGGGGGCTGAACAGGGGACCCATCCAATTCCATGTGCTACTGAAGACGTCCAGGTGTGGGGACAGAAGAACATTGCTCTTGAGCTATGCTAGCTTCCAAGGTCATCTCTGGAAATTACTTGCCTTATATATTACAGTATGGCCGCTTTCGTATTTATTTCATACCTGAACCTTGTACAGTTTCAGCTTTGGGAAGTTGGTAAGATAGTGATTAGCGCAACCCCCATTTTCTACCAGGGATTTTTAAACAGTTTGTGCAAATTGCATATTCCCATGAAAAAATTAGGTGTGGATTTCAAAAGTTTGGGGCAATCAAGCAAATTTATCAGCAAAATCCATTTTCCATGAACTTTGTGAAGTCCCCTTGTAAATGAAGAGGCTGAAAGTCTCGGATGGAAAGTGATTTGATGCAGGCATGGAATCTCTACTTGAAGCACTGTTTGTGCCTCCTCTTACGATCAGCTCCCTCTCACATTCCCCATATTCAGACTAAAAGCTGATCTTTACACCTTACATACCTCCTGACCATCTTTGGATTTCAAAGACAGGAGACTTTCCCCTTGATGAGAGATCCAAAGCCCTAAGAAAGTCTGATATCTTCCCAACTAAGCATATCCTTATTCTTAGGAGATACAGTTTGAATTACCTAGGAATACACTGTCATCTCCACAAAATACTTTCAAATCCAGGGGCCGGGGGCTGTCTGGGGAGGGCCGAGAAAAAGAAACTGCACACAATGTGGCAAATTGCTAAGAGTATTTACAAGCATTTATTGTGCCCCTCTTTCAACTTCATGTCAAAAAAGTCTGAAAATACAAAGTTAGGGGGAATCCGCCCCCAGATTACTGCTCTACCTGCCTACACTAAAATCTAGGGTCCAATGGTGCTTTCTCTCCCACAGGGCTCCATCTCACGAACTAGCTCAGCAGCAGGGGAAGGCTAGACCTGTGGGATCTTGATGTCTTAGACGGAATCTGGGTCCTAGGAAATGATTGCACGTCCTGAGTAGAAGTTGAACATAAAAGCTTTGGCAACAAAGCAGCCAAATTGGAGCCTCAGAGAAGGAATCCCCAAAACGAATTTTAATTAAAGCTGGATGTTTTCCAAAAATAATTGCTTTTTGTAAATTTCTGAATTTGCTCATCAGAGCTCAGGGTGTCATTAGAGAATCTAATCCAAATCTTTCACATCCCAGGGGCAACACTGAGATCCAGAAAGGGAAAGTGACTTACCCAACATCGCCTAGCAAGATAGTGGCTGAAAAGAGATTGGAAACCAGGCGTCCAGCCTCCTAGTCCAGGGCTCCGTCCATTACAGCACATTGCCATCCCACCTTGGGTGCATGAGTTCTGGAAAGGTCATCTGCCGACCTCAGGGTGTGCTGTCTTCAGACCAGCGTGGCACTTGGGGGATTTGTAGTCAGCGACAGTCCCTGCTGCTGGGAGCAGAGCCAGGAGCCTGAAGATGGCACCTGTCACATCCCATTGGAATGAATGACCTCCCTCTGAAATTGAGACTGGCCGGCCGGAATCTGGGAGCGGCACCTTGAGAGCAGAGTCAATCTTGGCCTGTGCGGCTGGTGCGCCATGGACATTCAAGGCAGAGGAGGTCATGGAAAATGTCCTGAGCACTGTTTGCTGGGGAGTTTTCCACCTCTCTTGGACCCCAAGTGATTTATTGATTATTTTAGGGGCAGTCACTCTGGTTCATTGGTTTAGCTGCCATTACCCTTGAGGGGGCGGGGGAGGGTGGCCGTCTGCCTGCTGCTTCCCCTGGTCTGTCTGCTCACAGGATTGGTTCATGGGACAGCTTAGCTGGACCCTCGTGAGCCTGTCGGGATTAATGGCATTTGACTGTAGATCATGAGAAATCACATCAGTAGCTGCGGGTGGGGGTGGATGGAGCAAGCAGGAAGGAGGAGGGCAGAGGAGAGGCAGGGAGAAGAGCGAAAGGGGGAGGGACGAAAGGAGGAGGGAGAAGGGGAGAGGCAAATGCGCTGAAGGAATTCTCCTGCGCACTAACCGCTGACATTTCTGAGCCTGTAGCTTCTTTCACTTTTAATCTTCTCCTCAGTTAATTGCCATTTGTCAATGCAAATAAGACTTTCCCCACTGTAACTCAATCCTGGGGCAACCCAAGCCCTAACCAGAGCTGCAGGGCTAGCTCCAGCACCCTCACTTCTCCTAGCTGCTGAGTTCTTGGCCCGTTTTCCCTTAGGTTCCTACAGTCCAGGCGCTACTGGAGCTGGGATGTGAGCACTTAGATCAGCCCTAGGACAAAAGATACTGAGGACTGACTTTATCTTTTGAGTCATTTTGAATCTGGCGCTCACCCAAGGGCCCTCTCTCCCGACTTCTCCCACACCCTCTCCTCCTTTCAAGCACTCAGTGGTTGCAGCTGTCCTGCAGTTCAACCCTCCAGATCGCAGGAGACTTGTCAGACTGGAAGTCAAAGGGCAAGACAGGGAGGTGCCATGAGAGATGCATTTGCCTATAGGATCAGAGAACAACCATGATGGGGAAGGCCTTGGCTGTGGCAGAGTCAAGCGGCAGGAAGGCCATGTGACACATTCAGCAGGCTTTGTGTACATATCAAAGAGCTGAAGACCAGGAGAGATACAGAAAGTCCTTTCTGTTGCCTTCAGTAGAAGAAGCATTTGGCCAGATCCCAGGACTCTGGGCCTGTGGTGCCTCAGCAAATAATAGGAAATCTCAAGTCTCTGAGTGACCATGGGCCCTGATTTTGTTTTCAAGAGGGGCTCTGGTGTAGCAATTTCAGCAAACTGGAAGGAAGAGACTGTTTACTGGGTACAGGTCATGCACTGGATGCCTGCCCTACTGGACTAGGCTCAGGTTCTTGGCATCCTGGAGGTGGGAGGACAGATTTCTCCCATGTATACTTGAAATCACACACCTTGCTGTCCTCAGAGACTGCTTCTCGTATCATCCAGTGATAGTGACTTGCCCTGAACAATGCAGAGTCAGGAGTGACAAAATTAGGACCCAAGACCAGGTTCAAGGACTAAATGCAGAACCTGATCCTTTCCAGTGCAAATGAGTGAGAGACTCTCCACCGGTGTTCTGAAGCTTAGTCCTTCTGCTGCTGCCACCGGAGCCACCAGAGAACATTTCACCCTCTTCTTTCTCTTTATTTATTTATTTATTTATTTGACAGGCAGAGTGGACAGTGAGAGAGAGAGAGACAGAGAGAAAGGTCTTCCTTTGCCGCTGGTTCACCCTCTGATGGCCGCTGGCGCAGTGTGGCCGGCGCACCACGCTGATCTGAAGCCAGGAGCCAGGTGCTTCTCCCGGTCTCCCATGCTGGTGCAGGGCCCAAGCACTTGGGCCATCCTCCACTGCCCTCCCGGGCCACAGCAAAGAGCTGGCCTGGAAGAGGGGCAACCGGGACAGAGTCCGGCGCCCCGACCGGGACTAGAACCCGGGGTGCCAGTGCCGCAGGTGGAGGATTAGCCTAATGAGCCGTGGCGCCGGCCTTCACCCTCTTCTATCTCTTCCCTTTCACTGTCTCCTTCCCTCCACCTATGCACATCTCACTGCTTCCCTCATAGCACAATCTTCTAGCCCTGCCTTCCTGCTCCTGAGCCTGCAAAACTTCTCAAATATGCGGTATATATTCTCCACTCGCTGTTTGACCTCTTCCCACTCGGCAGCCACTATTGGAGCATCCTAATTCTAGACCTCATAGCCCTTTGTCAGATCTCAGTGCTCATGGTCACTTGACAGCATTTGGTGTCCCATGAGCCCTTTCTCCTTGTTGCTAGAGAGTCCCATTTCCTGTAGCCAAACATTACAGATCTCTTCTCAGAATTCTTCTGAGTGTTCAGTAATCCTCACTCACTTGCTTACTCATCTTCTCTTTCCATATGTGCTTCCTCTTCCCCAGAGCCCACAAAGTCATCGAAATGTTCCGACATTAAAACCAACCCCTCCTGACCCCAAGGCCTGGTCTAGGCCTCCTCTATCAGCTCTTAGGGCTGAAAGTCTGCAAAGAGGATCTCTCCTCATTTTTCCCGTACACTCCTTTCATCACCTGCAGCAAGATGGCTTCTACTCCTCTTCTCCTCCCCGCCCCCCACACACTTCACTCCTCTGAAGGCAGTCATCAATGTCCTTTCAGAGCCCTAACTCAAAAGGACACATCTCTGTCCGAATTTGATTTGCCTTTTCCATACAATGTCACATGGTGAATCTCTATTATTAAAAATCCATCTTCCCTTATCTCTGAATTCACTGTGTTATAGTAGCGTTCTTACCTCTGATTTCTCCTGCTGTGTGTTCTCTTCTGGTACCCTACCTGGGAGCATCCTTGAAGATCCTACTCTTAATGCCCTGTTCTTGTGTGGAGGGGGCTCATCCTCCCAGAGGGCACTTATCTCTCTGGATTACTTGCAGTCTCTAAAACAGTGTCCTGCATGCAGCAAACACTTAATTGATGTTTACCTAATTGGTTAAGACTTGTTAATTGCACAGTGCCTGGGATGTAATGAACGGTCCATGAAGATGCTTATTGGGATTTTACTGTTAACAAGCACTTCCTTTATATTTACCAGACTTCCTTTTTGTAAAAGCCCTGTGAGGTTGATTGTCTCTTATTCCCATGTTGAGAGATGAGAGCAGTGGAACAGAACTAACATTTGTTTTCTGCCTATTCAGTGCCAAGTACTTTATACACATTCAAATTTCATTTTCACAACAGCACTGTGAAGTAGGTGTTCTTAGCCACATTCTACAGATGGGAAAACTGAAGCTCAGAGAGGAGTCCAAGATCCCAGGGAGTATGTAATTTACCTCCTCTGCTATTGCATTGTTCGGGAAATTTGATCACACCAAATCGAGTGAGCAACACTAAGGAGGCAGACAAAAGGTATCCCCAAGTGATATTATAATTATTGTTTACATGTAAGTTTTTTTTTTTTTGGTTTGCATTCCTACAAAGTTTAATGTCAGGCCCATAAAGAGCTGAAGAGGAAAATCAAACCCTTGTATTTCCAAACAGTCTCCGCCTTTCCCCCTGCATATTATAATAATAGGGACTGATTATCGAGTGCTTACCTTGTGCCAGGCATTCTGCTTAGCCTTTTTACATGTGTGCTTTCATAAAATCCTCATGACAACCCAGTGAGGTAGGGGCTGTGACTTCACCCCACTTTACACATGCACTAAGTGCGCCGCGTAACTCGTTCAAGGACCCCTAGTTAGTTTGGGAAGTGATTGAATTTTTCTGTCAAGATGGTCTGACTCCAAAACTAACGTTCTTTCAGTGACACGAGGCTGCCCACTTTGCTCTGGCTGCTCATCTCTCTTTGTTGAAGGGACTGCTTTTGTATTGTCAATAAGCTTTATATGTCTGTGGTCTGTCTCCTCAACCACATTGGGAACTCTGCCAAGCCTCTTTAGGCACCCCCCAACCAGGGTTCTCACTAAATACCTGCCAATTGATAAGCATGGGGCTCTCTTCAGTGGAGAGAATCATTAATAAACCATTAGGCTTTGACAAAACCCTTCTCATCTCCAGAGGAGTTGAGCCCTCGGTGCTCAGGAGCTCTATCAATTCTTCGCCTTCCCACGGTCCCCGCCTCCGCACAGCATCCATTCTCCAGGGAGCCTCCACAGCATCAGAAGCATTTCACCGAAGGCTAAATTATGTGTTTAACTCTGGGAGGGCGAGGTCCTGGTAAAGGGGGAGAAGAATGCAGGCTGTGATTCTGTGTGCAGATGGCCCCTGGGGATGTTTCTCCCCATCTGAGACAATGTGTCAACCTGTAGCAGCCACACTCCATAGAGTGAGTTCTAAAGATGGATTGTCACTGTTATTATTGGGAATATTAATAACCATTCTTACATTTGTACAGTCGACTTCCATTTATGCAAAACGCTCCTGCACACAACTTCATTATTTTAGTTCGTTCTGGCCTTTTGCAAAAACCTTTCTTGCTTTTATATTCCCCCAAAGAACTAGTCATTGGTCCAGCTTTGGGGGAAGGGAACCATCCCAGGAAAACAGAGAAGCTGAGACTCTGAGTAGGGCAAACTTAGCTGGCTGGGATTGAAAGCCAGAAATCGATTCTGCTGGGTAATAAAACATATTTGGGTTCTGCGCACAGATCCCTAGCCTCCTTCCTTCTCTTTGCCAGTTCCCAGAGCCAGCTGGGACCTCCTAGCCCAAAGAGAATCATTAGCTCCTCCCATGATCAGAATTCACCCTTCCACATCCCTTCCCCCATCAATGGCCTCAGGGACACTTCAGTAGAAGCTGGCTCATCAATTATGTCTTCCCCTCCTCCAGTCCAATTTTCTCATGCATTTGTATGAGTTCACTTAGCATCCTGCAAAGAGACAGGCAGTAGTAATAATCATAGCTAACACTCACGGGGATTTTACTATGAGCCAGGCACGGTAATAAGCACTTTACATGCATAATCTCTCTTCATCTTCCTACCTGCCATATGAGGAAGGTTTATTAGGATCCCCACTTTGTAGAGGAGGAAGTTGAGGTTCTGAGTGCGTATGCAAGCAGCCTATGGCCACACAGCTAGCTAATTGCAGAGCCAGGATTCACACCCAGCTCTATGTGTGAACCCCACAATATCCTGTCTTTTTGTACTAGCTTCCCTTTTCCAGACACAAACACTTGAGACACAGAGATTGAAAAGGCTGTGTAGCATTCAGAAGAAAGAGTCTCAGAGTGTCATAAAATAGTTTTCCTCCCAATTTCTGCCAGTAACAGACTAGATGACTCTTAAAGTCCCCTGCTTCTGAATCTGCAAGCAGGGTCCACAGTGTGTGAGCTGCAAGAGAGATGAGCCGGAGGGAGGTTAATCTCCTTCAAATTTATAGAGTTTAAAAGCATCATGCAAATGCAAAGTGTTCCTTATCATAATCCTTAACATTATTCCAGCCTATTCATCTACCAATGAACCTGGGATAGAGTCCTGGCTCTGCCCCCTGGATTTTGGTGCCATTTAAGTGCCAAGACAAATGGTCTCAGGGAGTCGGGGGTGATCCATTATCCGGATATGGATTATTTCTCAGGAGTAAATCGTTAGCCCTGTCGGGCGGCTGATGAATTCTCCCCCTGCACCTGGGGGCTCATCGTTCTGCATGGGACGTGCAGGGAATGCAAGCAGCAGCTGGAGTTGCAGTGTGACTGCAGGCAGGGTGGGGGGACAGGCATGTGAGTGTTCCTGACAGCAGCAGCGACCCCACGCACCTATGAGTGAGAAGACAGTTAATGAATCCCACCCACCTACCACCCGGTCTAGGACAGAAAGGGGTAACTCCTGCTCTCTCCTGATGATTCAAGGATCTTTGAGAGAATAAAGCACAAAAGAGGTGGACAGGTTTGTATACAAGGAGTCACTGACAGAGAAGAATGGGCAAAGGGGAAAAAAGGCTAAAAAGAGAGATAGGGAAACAAGGAGAGAAAAACGAATCAAATGAAGGCCAACAGAAAAGAAATGCACTGAGTAAGAGGAATAGAGTATAAAGAAAGATACAGGAAGTGGAGCCAAGAGGAAATGGAGGGGAAAAATGATTCAGAAAGAATTGAAAGAAAGCAAAAAAAAAAAAAAAAGAATAGAAAAGAAGGTTTTCAAAAAAGGAAAATACATAGGGAAAATGAAATCAGAAGCAGAGGAATAGGAACGGTAGAAGTAAGTAAAATAGAAAAATAAGAAAAGGACATGGATAAATGGAAAAAATGGAATCATCACAGATAAAGAGACACAGTGAAAGCAAAAGTTTGGGGCTACAGAAAACAAATGAAGAAAGTTGAGAAACATAGGAAAGATTGAGGTCTTTAGAGGGACCAGAAAAGTTTTCTCCCCCATTTGTGTCTTTTTTCCTTTGGCTGCAGAGCATGCATGATTGCGAAGTGATGCCTCCGGACTGGTCTGAAGAATGGTCAAAGTCACCAAGCTTCATCCCTTGCTCAGAAAGCTCCCTCCCTCCCACTTTCACCATTAACCATTCTTGGGAGGTAATAGCACTGAAGGCAGAAACAGAAAGGGAGAGACAACAACTTAGTGAAATACAAGTAGTGAAATATAAGCCACACAGAGTTCTGAGCACGTAGAAGATAGTGGGTGTGATGTGTGTGTGCACGCACGCAATCACTCACACACACACACGCACACACACACACACACACGTGCATCATTAGCCAGTCAGAAACACATTCTGAGGCAAGGAAGCACATGAAAAGTAGCACGTGCAGATACACAGGTGCTGAAAGACACAGAGCTGCAAACTGAAAAGGAATTAAATACCCGGGGGGCAGAAGGTGATGCTGAGACAGAAAAAGAAGGGAGAGACAATGGCAGAAGCACGCACCAGCGAGTGGGAGGAGGCGGGTCAGCCTGGGCTCTGATCCTCCTCCCTTCTCTTTGCCTCTATAAAGTGCCCTAATAAATGACATTTACCTTCCCATGTCTCTGCCTTCAGGATTTTCCTCTGGACTGTGTGACTGTCGGTGGTGCTGTGTTTTATTTGAATGAGCTCACTCCAGCTAACAACTGTGGCATTGTCCCAGAAAACAGACGTCCCTCACCAGTTTCACTTACCATGTCCAAAAGGCCCCTTTAGGCATGAGGATAAATGGTGGGGCTTCAGGCCCTGTGGCTATGACAGAGTTGGAGGCTGTCTTGGCTCCCGCGCCAAATTAGGACTTGTGTTTCCCCACTGTGCGATGATCCTTGTTCATTTCACGGGACTTTCCTTTCTTTGCTGCAGTTTGAGGCAGATGACAGGGAGGTCCAAGCAAAGGGATCTGTGTCCCCATGGCAATGAGAATACCATGAGATTCCCGGGGTTAAAATGTGTTTGTTGCAAAAGTAAAGTTTGAAAACCTTAGGGTTTTACCCAGGTCCAGATGATTTCTCTCAGGGTCCTTCCAGCTCTGACATTCTGGGATCCTATGACTAAGAGCTAATTCGCTCACATTGAAACCTAGAGCAATTGGACAGAACTCGATTGAATTTTCCGAGCAAACATGGCGTCACTGTCTGCCCCGATAAATATTTAGCTGTGCCCCCAGTTTATTGATTTCATGCACTATCAATATTTCTTGGCACAGTTTCCGACACTGACTAGTAGGTTTGTGATGATATGAAACACGCAGGCTCAAGCTGCCCTCCCAGGAGCACCACAGATGGTTGTTGCTATGTCCGTCTGCTTGAGCTGACACACAGACTGTGCCACCTTCTCTGCCTAGTGCTGGGCATGAGGAGGGGCGGGACAATTGCCTTTGAAAGGGGCACACTGTTTGGGTAGGTGGGTCAGGTTGGCCTAAAAGTTCAGGGAGGCTGTAGCCAGCTATTCACAGAGAGAACCTGAGCACACAGAGCAAGCTTTGTGCAGCTCAACTTTGAGGATGAGTAACAGCCCTTAGATCTTGTGCTCCCCTTAATATTCACCCATTCATTCAGGTTACAGAGAGTGCTTCCTCTGTGGCAAGCTCTGTGTTAGGGCCAGGGAGACAGACATGAACAGGATACAGTCAAGTGTCTCTCAAATACCTCATCTGTGAATCAGAATTGCAGTGCAGTCAGGGGGGCAGTATGTGAGCTAAAGCCCAGAAATATTGATGCTGCTCAGCGTCAACAAACTTAGGCGATGGATAAATATTTATGAGAAGAAACAATTTGGTAGGAATATCACTGTATATGCACGCTTTTAATTATTCCCACTGGCAAAACTGATGAATCAGAGACCTTTTTTGTATGCAGTATTCAAGATGCATAGGAGTCTTATAATTAGTTCAGGTAAAATAACTTGACTATTTCCCAAGTACAAGTCTAAAAAGAACCGGTTACCTTAATACTTTCCATGTAACTTTTAGTTGCACGTTCTTGGTCACAGGGTTTCTTTGGTGGGTGAGAGTTTTGACAGCATTGTGGTTTTTTGAAGGAATTAAGGCATTTACTGGGGAAGAAGGGAAAATTACTTCCTCTCTTTAACGTTACTGTGGCACTCACTCTGCCATTTCCCAACAGAGATACATTTGTGTAACTTTGTCAGTTTTTTCTCTTGATAATTCATTCTTTTGCTTATTTGGTCTTTCACGCATCCACCCCTCAAGTACCATACACCTCCTCTGACTGATACCCTGGGCCAAGTAGGAGGACAATAGAAAGATTCAGACATATCCCCTCACCTTAAAGGAAACCAACATGTAACTGAATGAGCACTGCCGCAGAGCTGGGACAAAGGGCAGTGGAGAAAGACAGCGCCTAACAAATGTTGGTACTTGGAGAAACTTTAGGAGCCAAATGAACCCACGGTTGGGCATGGTGGAGGAAGTCTGAAGATCCACCCTGTTCATCACTGTGGGGCTATCGAAAGCCACCTCCCTTCCCAAGTTCTCTGTTTGTAATCAGTGGAATGCAACAAACAGATCAGTCAGTGGCTGGGATGAACTTGGTAGCCTGCTTCAATTTAACTGTTTCAATTTAGGATAAAGTATAGCCACTTCTTTTGAAAAGCACCATAGCAGAGGGGGATGGTCAGAGACTGGTTTCTAGGCCCTCACTCTAGCTTTTTGAAATCAGATTGTCCTTGCCCACCCAACACACTACACTGCAGATTTCTTCTTTCCTAGGGGCAAAGGGGTTTCAGTAGTACTGCATACTGTGGTGGCTTTCAAATTATTCACATTCCAAAGGAGCCTTAATGATTTCCAAGATAATTGGTTGTAGAAATAAGTCCTTCTAAAAACCCAGCAATAGAATGTTCGTGATGCCACAGGATGATTCAGAGCATTTGGCCTTAATTACTTTGATTGTCCGCCAGGATTTAATATATGAATATTACATTGCGATCTTCAATTTAATTTCTTGTGTAAATGGATTGTGGCAGAATCCTGTAGTCCTGGAACTGGCACATAATTCAGCGTGGGAGACACTATCTTAACTCATCTCATTACTCAGGCCATTTGTTGTCCTTCAGGCTCTGACAGCCAGGAGATGGGAAAGGAACAGAGGTGAAGTGACCTCTCAACCTGGGTCCAGACAGACATGAGCCATAGTCTCTACTGATTGCGTTGTTACACAGACACAGACAGCACTTATTTTCATAAAAAAAAAAAAAAAAAAAACTACTCCAGTCAATGTGCAACTGTGTGCCCAGTTCATTTTTAGCATAGCAGAGTGAACACAACTGAGACACACATACAAGAGACCTGAGCTCTTGTACCATCTTGGCCATCAACTTGCTGTATGACCTTGGACAAGTCCCTTTATTTCTCTGAGCTTCAAATTCCTCATCACTGAAGAGAGAACTATACGATTTCCAAGTGACTTCCAGAGTGAAGGTTTTCTGACCTATTGGTAGCACATAGCAAATCTGACAATCTGGGAACTGCTGTTTCTATCCATCCTGTGAATGATAAACAAGTCCCTAAGAAGTGGCAAGGATTGAAGGAAGAGAGGGAGAAAAAGACAGGGAAGGTGAATGGGAGGGAAAGAATTGGGGGAAACAGAAAAGGACGGTGGAAGTAATAGCCCTGTGGCCCTAGCAAGGTGTCCCCTAGTGCTCAGGTAAGTTTATTAAGACCTTAGCAATATAAGGTCTTTGTGGAAGAAAACGGGATTTCAAAAGTATGAAATGGGAAAACTACAGTGCTGGAGAATTTATTAAAATGTATATAACAAAGAGTTTGCATCTAGAGTGCATAAAGAACTTCTAAGAGCAAGCAAGAAAAGGGAAACCTAGTAGGAGACAAAGGGACAGAAGATTTAAATAATAATCGCACAAATGAGTATATCCAAAAGGGCAATAAGCATATGAAAAGATGCTCAACTTCATTAACCACCAGAGAATTGCACACTGAACCACAATAAGATACCACCGCACATGCACCAGAATGATGGAAATTTAAAAATCTCACAAAACTTGGTGTTAACAGTTATTTGCTCTGATAGAAGAGTGTGAATTCATGCGCACTTTGGAAAACTGGTAGTATCTACCCCAATGGAGCATGTACAGATCATATGACTCAGTGATTGCACTGCTAGCAGAAATGCACTCACACGTGCATCAAAAGTGAATCAAAAATATCCATAGTGATGTTAGTCATAATGTGGAAATGGTCCAGATGCCCTTCTACAGTACAATGGATGAATAAATTGTGGTGCATTCACAAAGAGGAATGTTATACAACCATGAGAAGGAACAACGTAAGCTTCATGCAACAGCATGGATGAATCTCGCAAGTGTGATGTTGACTAAAAGGTGCCAAAAGATATAGAAGACTGAATAATCATAGCAACGTCAGTCACTGGCTCCACTTTAGTGTTTAGAGATGCATGCTGAGGTGTACAAGTATAAATAAAAGCAAAGACATGGCTTATGTAAAAGAATAGCTGTTACCCTTCAGCAGTGAAAAAAAGAATTATGGTAAGGCAGGGGTCCAAGATGGACATCGAGGCACTGAAATATTCTATATTTTTAGATTTGGTAACAGAATAAACTATATGTGCATTTATGATTTATACATTTTTCTTTTTGTGTAGTACATTCCCCAATTTTAAAAGGCTTTAAAATAGAGAGGTAAGAAAAGTTTAAAGATAAATCATTGTCCCAGATCAGTGTGACCCTGAGTTCTATCCATCCTCTCGGGATTCTAGACTTTAGGCAAAGAGGCCAGAAATCGTGTCTATTCCTGTTCAGTCCATCTACCACAATCTTCCATCTTTAAAGCCAGTGTGACCCAACCTTTGGCCCAATAGATAGCAGCCAATTGGAGTCAAAGACACCATATTCCTGCTGTTATCTACTGCCCTTCTCATTTTCCCCACTCCCAAACTACTCTTGTTTCATTTCAGATGTGTATTGCTCCTGAGTCTTCATTTTGTCTTCTGTTGGCAGCTTTGTTCATGCTCTTTGGACCAAAGGCTGAGTGACTCATTCTTGGCTTAAGCCTCAGCAAACCCTCCCTCCCTCACTAAAGACTTGAATGCCTACTCCCTTCAGTGTACGATTTCCTCTGCTCCTGGCTGACTCAAGGGGAGAACCCCCTGCCACCTCACCCTCAGATCTCTCAGGACTAACGCACCCTATCAAAACTCCTTGGAGACAGATAGGTTTCAGAATGCACAATTTGTGGCAGCTTCCTATATCACATAATACCCCTAGCAGATGGTGGCATATTTCCCCATAATCAAGTACATTAATATTTATGTTATTATATACATGTATATATGTATATTAACACTAAGTGGAATAAATAAAGGCTATCAATACCTTGATGGAAGATAAAATGAATTTTAGCATCAAACTGAGGAGAAAGTGCTTTGTTTTCAGAGCTTTGTGGTTTGGGACAGGTATATAAGAGATTGATGGTCTGTAGTAGGCACCCAATACCTGTTTGGTGGATGGATGCATTGATGGATTCAGTGCCCTGTATGAGTTTATCCTCCCACACAAGTGAAAATGTGCATTTAACAAGAGTCTCCATGGGTTTAACTAAAAGTACTCAATTGCGAGTATATTAGATTCCACTGCTGGCAAAAAGAACATGATCAGAAACATCTACCACATAGTTCATAGATGAACTACCGCATAGTTCATAGATGAACTACCTTAGGTCGAGTGGCACCCACTCCTGGTCTACAGCAGTGGCTACACTTGTGCTTAAACCAACCAGCCTGTTTCCTGTCTGTGGGTAAGGTAGACCTAACTAGAAGGGAACGATCAGCATGGCAGGTGCCTGAGGCTAGTCTGCAGTGCCCAGTGTGAAATTAAAGGATGGGCTGCATGTATCACTTTCAGGTGCTCCTCCTTCTATAGTGCTGCCATCAACCAGGCTCTGCAAAGGTGTTAAGTGGAACCAAGTTTGAGATCATCATGCTCCTCAGCAAGTGTTCAGAGAGCAATGAGTTTGGACTGTTAGTTAAGGATGAAGTTACATGTTTTTGTTTTTTTTTTAACTTCCAACCACCTAGGGGCATGGGTACTAAGTCCCATCCCACTGAGATACTCCTGTGGCAAAGTTGGAAATTACAGGAGAGGCTAGCAAGGGACCAGAGCATGAGCCAAAGTCAAGTAGATGACAAGGAATCATGGGAAAACTAAGCAGCAGGAATCCATGAAGCCACTTCCAGGATCAATGTCTACAGGGCAAATGCAGTGGGAAAGGTGGATTTGAGGAGAGAAGTGAGGAGGTTTGGCTGCAGAGATCCAGGATACTGGGCTGTTTGCTCCCAGAGAGTGGAGACCTGAGTTATCAGCTTGGTGTCTCCCACATCAGTGTCCCCAAGCTTTTAAACCTTAGAACAAGGAACAGGAATCACAAGAGCTCTGTTATCTCTTCTTGCTCCACACTTTAGCACCCATTAATCTGATTCTCTTTTTTAAACAATGTCTGTTGTTTCTCATAAGGGTAATACATGCCCCTCATTGAAAATTTGGAAAATCTGGTAAACATATGGAAATGTCTTCAAAATGCTCATGGACAAAATCTACTATGAAAATCTATGCATGTATCCTAAGATATTTTCCACCTAAATAAATGTATCTTTCAATTCCATTTTCCATGAACTTCCTGATGTACCTTCCTATGAAAGTTTAAACTCACCTATCATCTAACCTCTCACATATTTGAGTCATTTCCTTTCTGTTTGCTCACTTTTATTTTCAATCTCTTTATAAAAGTGTAATCACAGAGTTTTCTATTTTGAGTTACACACTAAAGTATAGCTTGAGCATTTCCTGTGTCATTAGAAAAGCTATGATTCTAGGCTAATTGGAACATCCACCAGACACTGTGGGATACACTTAAAAATATAAAATGTGTACCTTGGCCTTATGGAACTTAAAATCTGGATAAGAAAGTGAGACTAGCATACATCAAACCAATGGTGAAAAATACAAAATGGGTTATAATTAGATGTCATTCTGGGGAACAGGCTGGAAGAACAGTATGAATCCAAAGGAGGGAGAGATTGATGTGGACAGCAGTAGTGAGGGAAGCTTCCTGGAGAAGACAGGACTTAAATTGGCCTTTAAAGGATAAGAAAACGGGAATGAGGAAAGCAGAAGCATCAAGGAAACAGAAGCAATGAGGGGAAGCTGGATTAAGCAATCAAAATCCCTTTATCCTTGTTGTTGTTGATGACACAGTGCTGCCCATGGTCAGGATTTCAGGACTCTCCAGGGGCTCATCTTACCTATGAACAAATAAACTCTGGTCTCTCACCTAAAAGGGGATTTAGAGGATAAATGAGTGGAAAATGAAGCATTCATATAAACGTGACAGTAGCTTAGGCTAAGACCTTTTCCCATTTAGTAATTGACTTGCTCCTGGCTGCATCTTGAACAGTAATGGTGATAGTGGACAGAGTCCCCAGTAGGACAATGTCTTGGACAGATATTTGGTTACATAACTGCAGAGCCCTGTTCACAATTTGCTGCTGTGCGTTGGTAATCACAAGGAGAGAGTAAGCAATTCAACAAAGCCCGTGGTGCAAGTCTTTTTCTTCATCCACCGAAGATATGGCTAAAAATTTGTTGGGAACATTAATTAAGCCTTATTTATGGTCTGAAGCTCTCCCCAGAGTGACTAGGAGCGTCCCATGGGCAGAAAACCTGTGGTTTGAAGAACAATAGAAAAGTACATGAAACACCACAGTTCAAGATGTGTGATGTATCAAAAATGTCCTTGCCTGTGGTCTGGAGACCTGCCACTAACTGTGTGACTTTGACCACATTCTATTACCTCTCAGAGGTTACTTTAGTTTTCTCATCTGTAAAATGGGAAATTATTTCAAAGTCCCCTTTGGGCACCTAAACCCTAGGAATCTAGGATTTCTTTGGAACATCACAGCCTTTCAGATTCAGGAATCCCCTATGACAATGCAAATAACCCGGAGAAAAGGCTACATCTTACCCTGTGTTGCCAGTCACCACCATACCTGGGAATCGAAGTCCTTTGGGGAATGGGACCAGGAGAGCGAGCAGGCCCAGCCCAGGGGGAGAGGCATAGAAAGGAGAAATGGGTGGGCCCACGATGTCACCAGTTAAGTAGAGGGAGGAACGTGACACCTCCTCCTCTATCTGCCTCTCCCCCTGAGGGCTCAGCAGCAGGCTGTGCCTGACTGCAAGCCTGCCTAGGTGCCTGTTCACCACAGGATGGTCTGGCTGCCAGCATACCATTGCAAGCCAATGGGAGAATCCTGAGGTGAAGTACCCTGGGGCCAATCACAGGTGGAAGTGTCTCTTTAATGGCCAGAGAGCTTGTGCCTTTGGCTCCTTTTCATTGGTGCAGGCCGACTGAAGGCTCTCTCGACTCTCAGCCAATGCCGAGCCACCAGCCAAAAGGAGTGGGCTTGGCTGCTGGCACTTGTTTTCATCTGAGGCTGATGGGTAGCCCCGCCTCAAAAGCTGTCCTGTCTCCATTGTCATCCCTGACTGAAAACTTTTGCCATGAACACAGAAGGCAGGAGCAGTGGGACCTAATCGAGGCAGCCTGATGAGAGGTAGGCATGCTGGGGGGCTAGGGGCCATCCCTGGGCCCAGCCTCTGCAGATGAACGCAGATGAACCAGAAGAGGGAGAGAACAAGCAGGTGGAACTCGTGGGAGTGGGCACTGGGGGACTGAAGCTAAGAGCAGATACTGACATGTTGAACTCTTACTGCTTCCTTTTCCACAAGCCATGAGTATCCAAGTGGCTTGTCTAGAACCCTATGGTGCCCTCCCTACTCACTCTGTAGCCCCAGTCACTGCCAGGAAACCCAAGGCAGTGAGAGAACTTTGTTGGGAAAGGTAAGCTGGCTCCCACTTTGAAGCTGTGTTCTCTGCCTTGTAATCCTCAGAGACAGACTTGGTGACTCTGGACTCCAAAGACACGTGGATTCCGTTATCTTTGCTTCTAATATCTGACCAGCTCCTCCTCTGCTTCAGGGAAGGCTAGGGACATGAGTTCAACCCTGGTCTCTGACCAATGACAGAATTACTAGTCCCATCCAAGGCAGTGTCTCTAATCTGGGCAGCTCTTTAAGCAATAGGTGGATAGACAGGCAATAGAGCGAGAGTCTGCATGGTTCAAGGAAGAGCCTCTCCTGTTCCTGGAGACATTTTCAGTTATTCATCACACCCGTGCTCAGTGCCTTTATGAGGAGGCACTCTGCTAGATGCCAACGGGACAAAGAAGAAAGGCTCATGAACTTTTGATGAAGACCACCAGGGCAGAGGCAAGGGAAGAATCTTTTGAGCATTAATGATAAACTACCTTGAATTCCTTTAATGATTGACTTGTTTAATAGATGGCTATGAAATTCTCCAGAACTGGACCTTAGTAAAAGTTGTCAGTAATGTCTTCCATGCTCTTTAAGTGCTCCTCTATTAAATCTTTCTTTCTGAAGAGAATTTGCTGTGAAATCTTGGCTGAGTTCATTCTTAGTCCATTCCTCCTGAAACTGAGGAGTTGGAACTTGGGGCTATGAAACCCTTTTCAGATCTAACAAGCAAGCTAGGCGTCTGCAGTAGCAGTCATTTACTCCTTAGTATAAATTTAACTATTTGTGTACCTTCTCACTGGGCTTAGCTACATTAAAACTTGTTTTGCTTAGCTATGTTTTAAGTTTTGTCTCCAATTCTGTAATTAAAGACTTTGCAATTGACTAAAGAAATCTGCCTGTAAGAGGGAAAAGCATCTGTGGAAGGAGAATGAGGAAGCAGGGGCTCTTATAAACCTCCCCAACATCCTCTTTCCTCAAGTTGTAGGGGCCTGCATTCTGTTGAGACTAATTGCAACATGTTACTTAGTTACTGATAAAAAGAACAATTTTTAAATAAGCCCTCTGTGGGGCTTACAATGCTTTCACTTAGGGAACGGTTGCAACAATAGGGACAAAGGGCCTGGGGAACACCTCTGGGCACATAACTCCACAGGCTTGGGTGCAGGCCTTGCAACAGCATCTTTGCCATTTCTCTTCCATCCTCCCTGTTTCAGGCTCCCTTGCAGCCCAGATCTCAGTCTTACTGGCTGTGAATATTTTGAATGATGCAAGATCAGGAACAGGCACAACAATTCAGAAATGCACATCGTCCCTTAAGAACATTTAATTGTAAAAGACATCTAATCAATCTGATCCCCTGCTTGAACATGGCAACTAGGAGAGGCAAAGCAAATCTTTTGCTTTTCTCTCCAAACCTAAATAAAAAGCCAAAAGGGGGAGGGGGCTGAGATCAATGAATCCAATCAATGGTCTATATTAATGTTTCTTCTATGATAGTGCTGATTTGCAGCTCTCCAGGTGCCAAATGGCATCTGGGAAACATTACTCCATCCCCCAATTGACGTAATAATTAGATTGCATAAATGGCTCCCCTGCGCTCACTGCCAGCCCAAGAGACAAATGTTATTGGTGAGCCAATCAATCTTCCTCCACCCCCCACTCCCTGCCCCATGAAAGTTTCAACCTGCGTCAGCAATTATGCTGTGGAGGTCGAAAGCCACTCAAATGAGTGAAAACTGGCACAGATGAATTTCAGAAGTGGATTCGATTGGGCTGTATTCCAGCAGGGTGTGTAGGATCAGGACCTGCAACTTGATAGACCACCAGGGCGCAGAAGAAGAGAGGAAGGCTAGTGGCAACTTCTGCAAGACTTTCCTTTTCCATATTCCACTTGTAGACACGTCAAGGGACAGAGGAGAGCATATCGGGGCAAGGCATTAGTTACTTAGTATTAGTTCTTGTGATAGGCTGAATAATGGTCCCCCTCCAAAATATTTACATTCTAATCCCTAGGACCTGTAACTACTACCTTCTATGGAACTTGCAGATATGATTAAATTAAAGAAGTTGTGCTGGAAAGGTTATCTGAGTATACATCTGGTAATATGTGCAATCACAAATATCCTACACCAGTTGGTCAAAGGGGGATTCTATACAAAAGAGGAGACAGAAATGGTGGCCAGGGAGGTGGAGATTGGAGTGATGCAGACACAAGCCAAGGAGTGCCAGAAGCTGGACGAAGCTAAACACAGATTCTCCCCAGGGATCTCCAGAGGGAGCTTGGCCCTGCCAATACCTTTGATCTTGGCCCAGTGAAACTGATACCCGACTTCCAGCCTCCAGACTATGAGATGATACATTTCTGTAGTATTAAGCCACAGAGTTTGCAGTAATTTGTTACAATAGCCCTGAGAAGCTGGCCCTCCATATACTGGGCCCAGATCATAGGTAGAATGATAAGTAACCTTCCTGTTGCAGCTTGAAGAGTATCAAAATCCTCCTCTAGTTAAAATGTGTCCTCCACCTATCAGGATGCAATGTCAAGCACCAGGAATCCAAAATTTACACATACATGCCAACATTTTTACTTTGTGGATAATTCCTTCTTGCTACTACATTGCAAACAGTACTACAAGCCCATGTTTTCTGCTAGTCCTTTTGCATGAATTTATATATCCAATTACCTCCAGCCACCAGGCAGGCCTTGGGGGGACAGGGAGGGACACTGAGCAGGTAGGGGAATACAGTAAATATGTCTAAATTGAAACCACAATTGGGCTCAAATCAAATCTCTTTTAGTAATAACACTAAGTAGGGCCTTTAGGAAAACAAGTCATGGCAGAACTAACTTAATTTACTCTTCTGATAAGGTTACAAGGCTTGTAGATCAGGAGAATGTTGTAGACAGGATGCATCTGGATTTTAACAGGGCTTTTGACTTAGGCTCTCATGAGCCCTTTGTAGATCAGGTGAAGAAATACGGACTGTAGGTAAGACTCCAGAGGGAACAGAAAGCTGCTGATATGTGGATCAGGGTCTCTATGTCAGTCCCAGTCAAGGCTCCATTCGAATCCAGTGGTTCATGTACAAATCAAAACAGATGGCCTACTCGCTGAAAGCGGGGATGCCGGGAAACTAGAGGGTCCAGCTAACAGATTGGATCTGAGAGTCAGGCTCCAAAACAATTTCAACAGGCTGAAGCATGGGCTGACCTCTGTAAAATTCAATGCCCTGCACTAAGAATCCCAAATTCCCGTGTACAAAGACTAGTTTATATACAGTGTAGCCGTCAGGGTACAGAAGGCAGAAGGGGTCAGCAGGCAGACAGCTTGATGAGTCAGAAGAATTGTGAGGCTGACAAGAAAAAAAGAAAGAAAGAAAAAAGCCAAATGTAGCGAAAATGGACCTTTCCAGAAACAGGAAAGAACCATTCTCCCACTTGATTATTTTTCATTGTCTAGGCCATGTTGTTCTGGGCAACAGCCTTTTTTTTAACTCCCAGAAGTGCATTTTCTTTTAAAAAAAAATGGGAGGGAAGTGGGAGATGTTGGTCAAAGGGTACATTTCCATTAGACAGGAGAAATAAGTTCTGGGGATTCATTGTACACCACGGTGACTATAGTTAATAACACATACTTGAAAACTGCTAAGAGAGTAGATCTTAAATGTTCTCACCCCACACAGAACACTCAATGTGAGAGGTGACTGATAAATTAAGTAACTTGATTTGATCACTTCATAACATGTACACTGTAAATATGTACAATTTTTATTTGTCAGTTATACCTTAGTAAAGCTGGGGGTAGGGGGAGAACAAAAGAACTTCTCAAAAGTACAAAGTAAAAATTGTGGTCTTATGCCCTCCCAGCCTCTTTACTCCAAGGTAATCCCTGTTAACAGGGTTAGTGAGTATCCTTTCACACTTATTTATCCATGTAATTATCTATCATATACAATTTCTTCACACAAATGAAGGCATTCTACTCATATTGTTACTGGCTTTGCTTTTTTTAAATTTAACAACACAAGGACACTTCAAAATGTTCATAGCAAAATTGAATTAAAAGATAAATTTATTTTGATGTAGCAGTTTTTCATAATACACATTTTCCATGAACTTTTTGAAGCAGTCTCATATCTCCTGAGCATTTTCCCATTTCAGTGATGACAATTGTTATTGAGCATTTTCCACATGCCAAGCGTAACTCTCAAAGTATTTCAGGTTTTTATTTATTTAAAACTCATAGTAGAGATGGGTACAATTATTATCCCCATTGTAGAGAAAAGAAAACAGGTTCAGAGCACTTTCCAAAACCACAAAATTATTGAATGACATAAGTTAGATTTGAGTTCTGTATCCACTGGTTCTAGAACCTATGCTCTTAACATTTAAGCAGGCTGCCTTTCAATACTTTGAGGATAGCACAGGAATTCATTGTATCTACACAATAATTTATGTAACTAATTCCACATTAATGGACATAAGATTGCTTCCTTATTAAAGGACTTCTGGGAGCTTTTAATAGGCTAATATGCATTATCAATCTCCCAAGAGGATGGCATAATAAATAGTGTGTCTAAAATTGCCTTCACGAAGGCACCTTTATTTTCCCATGGCGTAGCTGAGGGGCTGGCGCATTGAGGGTGACATTTGGTGTGCATCTGCATTATTTGGGATACTTTTAAGATGCAGCTTTCCAGGCCCCCCAAAATTAAATAATTAAATAATTCTACTGTGTGCTTTGGGACTAGTCTCTGATTTACAAAATGAATGTACGTGGTGACATAACCACAGTTTTAGAGAGATCAAAGGCATGGGTAGCCGGGGGAGAGAAGCATTCTTTCTCCTTTTCTCCTTGGGCTACCTGATCATAAGAAGTATGTTCATTCCAATACCAGAAACTCACAACTCAATGAAGCAATAATCTGGAGTTCCCAGTGATCTAAGTTCCAAGGGAACTAAGCTGCCAGTAGCCATTACACTACTCTTATTTCTCTCAATGAAAAATTGTGCTGCCACTGAAAGTACAAGCTAGCAACAGGTGAAGATTTCTAGGTGTTCCATTCCATTTAGATTTCCAGTCAATACTGGAAGCACTCTCTTTCAGTTTCCATCATCCATAGGAACATTAGGAAAGGTCAGTTCCTAATGCAATCACCTGAAGATCATCAGGAAAAAAGCAACTATGAGAGACTAAGAGCTCTTATTTAAAAAAAAAAATACATGTGAGCTTGGAAAAGTACAAGATGAACTGTTCATGCTCTCAAGTTGTATTTAACATCAAATTACATTCATGCTTGCAGATTATTGCTTAATGGTCACCTTACATTGGATTGGAGACAGGAGCAGGAGGAGTGAAGGGAAAAGGACTAGAGGGGGAGGACACATCCAGACTGCCTAGAAAAGTGCTTTGCAGGGAGATTCCTGAAGACGCTTGTCTCCAGTGAGTGGACAGAGGCTTACCCCTGAGTGGACCGGAGAAGCCTTTTGCCGTTCAATCCCAAGCCCTGCACTTGAGACCCTCTCCAAGAATCACACGCTGAGATTTCCAAAATACTCTTACCTTTGGAAAGTCAAAGGATCTTCACTTCAGGTGTAAGAGCCCAATGTGACATTGCAACAAAGCTTGTTTGACAAATGGGGGTTTTAAAACTTTCAGGGCTTTGGAGAGGGTACGCCTAGTGGTAGAGAATAGAACTACACAGATCCTGCCACAGTGGAAAGTACATGGGAACATACAGTGATATATTTAGCAATATCTCAAGTATGTTAAATTGTAAAAACAAAAATGGAAGGAAATATGGATCCAATATTGACAGTTATTTCTGGGAGGTTAGGTTATACATGAGTTGTGTTTTCTAATACTTGTCTGTATCCTCGCTTCCCCTCAAATTGTCCTCCAATGGGCTTTACTATCTTTATATGTAGGAAAGAAGGCTGGTATTAATTAAAGAAAACTAGGACATCACCTAAAAGTCAAGTTAGAGCTCTGCCGCTTGCACAAGCAGCTTCACTCTCTGAGACTCAGTTTCCACAGGTGTCCTCAGGGCCCTAAGGTTGAGTGAAGATAATGGCTGAGAGGGAAAGGAAGGGGGAAGCAGGGCTACATGCTAAGATGTTGCTGTAATTGAAACTGTCTTGGAAAGTGGGGTACTATTTTCTGACTTTAGACATGGTGCCTCTGAGAATGCTTTGCGAGTCGCCAAGTTCTGTTATGCAAATAACAAGAGTTATTGCTGTTGAAATCTCTGTTTTCCTTTCTGACAAATATGTGTGCATATGCGCACATGCACACACACACACACACACAGAGAGAGAGAGAGAGAGAGAGAGAGAGAGAACACCTTCCCCAAGCTGTTTTAAAATCCACACTTTGGCTTAATTTTCTCTTTCGTTTCCTTGTAATACTGAACCGATGATCTTGTTATCAACTCCAGGCAGAGTCTGTTCTCTGCTTGCTCCTAGCTAATCTAGCTACCTTGGACTCCCCACCATATCTGAGCTCTTCCTCTATAGATCATTCTGTCATTAACAACTGTCATCTACATAACTCAACGTCATGTCCCAGGGCTCTGCAGCAGCCATAATAGTGATTTAAAAAGCATCCTGGTCCAACCAGGACCGGATGTGGATCTCCTTATTCTGAGACAGTTAATTGCCTTGTTAATCACAATCCCTCACCTGTGCCCAGAATCTATTGTTTTCAAGGAAGCTCTCGCTCTCTCTCTCTCTCTCTCTCTCTCTCTTTCTCTCTCTCTGGCTTCACAGCAGCGCTGAAAGAAAAGCAGGGCAGTGACACTCCTGTTATAAGAGTACAGAGAAGGGCCGGTGCCGCAGCTCACTAGGCTAATCCTCCGCCTTGCAGCGCCGGCACACTGGGTTCTAGTCCCGGTCGGGGCGTCAGATTCTGTCCTGGTTGCCCCTCTTCCAGGCCAGCTCTCTGCTGTGGCCAGGGAGTGCAGTGGAGGATGGCCCAAGTGCTTGGGTCCTGCACCCCATGGGAGACCAGGAGAAGTATCTGGCTCCTGCCATCGGATCAGCGCGGTGCGCCAGCCGCAGTGCGCCAGCCGCGGCAGCCATTGGAGGGTGAACCATCGGCAAAGGAAGACCTTTCTCTCTGTCTCTCTCTCTCTCACTGTCCACTCTGCCTGTCAAAAAATAAAAAAAAAATAAATAAATAAAAAGAGCACAGAGAAGGCAAGTAATTTGTTCTAGATTCACAGAGACTGAGTAACAGATAATAGGATTTGAACTCAACTCTACCCTATATTCGGGACATGCTCTTTCTTTTCTATACCACAGTATTAGCTCATAGTTGGATGTGTAGAAAACAAAACACAGAAAATGAGTAAATTTGAGCTTTACCATTGAGAGATTTGGCATGATATACAGCAGATCTGTTTTCTTCTTGAAATAAGACAAGATCCGGGGCCGGCGCTGTGGTGCAGCGGGTTAACACCCTGGCCTGAAGCGCCAGCATCCCATATGGGCACTGGTTCTAGTCTCAGCTGCTCCACTTCCAATCCAGCTCTCTGCTATGGCCTGGGAAAGCAATAGAGGATGGCCCAAGTCCTTGGGCCCCTGCACCTGCGTGGGAGACCCGGAGGAAGTTCCTGGCTCCTGGCTTCGGATCAGCACAGCTCCGGCCATTGCGGCCAGTTGGGGAGTGAACCATCAGATGGAAGACCTCTCTCTGCCTCTCCTCTGTGTAACTCTGACTTTCAAATAAATAAATAAATTATTTAAAAAAAGAAATAAGGCAAGATACATGACTTGTAATAAGACCCCTTTTGGGATCTGGGAGCCAGAGATAGGAATTGGGCCCTTCCGGAAATCACTTTTTTCTTCCTTTATCCATTCACTTATTTATCCTCTGAGCAGTTGTTGAACATTTTATATGTGTCAGGCACTGAGTTTACAACTGGTGGATAAGATTTAAGGAAGGGCAGGGTATGGTTCAGGCCCTTAAAGAATTAATCACAGTCTGGAAGGAGAAATTGGAAAGAGACACGGCTAACTCCAAACACACAGCAAAGAACATTTCATGCTATAAGAGAACAAACATGGTGTGGAAATCTAAAGGAAGATTCGGATCTATTTGGAAAGTCTGAGATTACTTCATGGTGTGTGAGACAGACCTATGGAGGATGAGTAGAATTTTTAAAAATAGGAAATGCATGGCATTGGGGTCTTCAAGAGGTGGGGGGCGGGAATAAAGAACAGCAAGACATAGGTACTGTGGTAAGAAACCAGATTAGATGGGAACTGGCAGCTAATTCTATTTCAGTGGAGCTGGGATCCCTACATAATAAGGAAAAGATAAGATAGGAAGATATGTTTGGGCCAGATTGTGGTAAGCATTGAATACCTCAGGCTCAGCTTCAGCCTCACTCCTTCTCAGAGGCCAGTAGCAGTGACTGCCCATGGAAAAATTTTTTTAAAGATGTATTTGAAAGGCAGAGGTACAGAGATGCAGAGGCAGACAGAGAGAAAGAGATAGAGAAACAGGTCTTCCATCCTCTGGTTCACTCACCAGATGGCCACAATGTCCAGAGCTGAGCTGATCTGAAGCCAGGAGCCATGAGCTTCTTTCAGGTTCTCCACACGGGTGCAGGGGCCCGAGGACTTGGGCCATCTTCTACTGCTTTCCCAGCCCACAGCAGAGAGCCGGATTGGAAGTGGAGCAGCTGGGAGTCGAACTGGTGCCCGTATGGGATGCCGGCACTGCAGGCGGTGGCTTTACCCACTACGCCATAGCACCAGCCCCTCACGGAAGGATTTGAGGTAGGCACAAAGGAAAGATGCAGCTCTTTGCGATCCAAAAGCCAAGAAAAAGAAAATGTGCCCACACAGGCTTCAGAAGTGTGGAAGCCATGCCGAGTCCCCTTGGCAGGGTGGAGAGTAATAGTAAACTGCTTTCAGAGAAAATGCGCTTAACTTTGTTCACTGAAATCTTGGCCTTGGCACCTTTCCCAGTTCACCTTCTGTGACTTCTCTTCTGATAAAGCTTACACCTTTGGTGTCATCCTCAGTCTCTCTCCCATCACTTCTGCTTATTGAAGATGCAGATTCTTTTCTTTTTTTTTTTTTCCCCGAGGTGTCTTCCCTGCTTTTTGCTTCACAGCTCTTCGGTTGCCAGTAGTTAAGACAGCTGCTATGTTTCTGCCCAGTGTCCTTCTTGGATGCTCCTTGGCTCATTCCTTCATGGCTCATCGTCCTCATAGTTAAACTCTTGATCCTCTTTTTGCATAGTCTAATTTCAACACACCATTCCCAGGCCACAGGGTCCATACCCCTGTGGCAATTGCTCTGTCGATGACCCCTTAAATCTACATCTTCTCTTCTGAATCCCAGACTCACACATCTATTTTCTTGTTAGGCATCTCTACCTTGATGTTCCATTGTGAATTTCAACATGAAATCCCTTCTGCTATTCCAAAAGAAATAATATTCCCATAAAAAACCAAGCTTTTCTACCTAATCTACCATCATACGCCCTGTCACTCACATTGAGCACTGATATCTGGAAATTTTCATTGGCTCCCCACCACTCATTGTCGCCCAAACGTCCAATCAATCAGTGAGTGCTGAAGTTTCTGCTTTGTTAATATTGGCTTACTATGTCTGTTTCTCTCCATACCCACATCTAGATTCTTTTTTTTTTTTAAGGGAAAGAGTTTATTGGGGGAAACCCAAAAGACCAGAGGGAAGGGGCGAAGAATGAAAGGAGAAAGAAGGAGAGTGTAAGAGAGAGAGACAGAAAGATCAAGAGAGAGAGAGAGAGAGAGAGAGAGATCAGGAGACAGTGAGAAAGAGAGCCATGTGTTCAGGAACAGGTCCTTTTAAGACTTTGTGGGGGGGCAGGGAAGTAAGAGCAGCGAATCCCATTAGGAGGGGGGTGGAGCTGACATCGGTGGTTGGGTCATGTGGCAACCTGGCTTCCAGCAATGGCGGCAGGGACTAGAGCCTAGGATGGTGTCAGGGTGTAGATCACGCCATAGACTGAGCTGTTTTACTAACATTCCTCACTTTTGTTTTTTATAAAGCAGGAATTGTATGGGATTACATTAGCCCCAAAAGTCCAGGAGGGGTAGAGGATGATGATCTGTCTTTAGAGCTACTTCCTGCTGACATGGAGTGATGAGGTACTCTCTGCTGGCATGGGGCGATGTCTCAAGCTGCTGTCTCCTGGGTGGAGAGCTGAGTATATCCCTGTAGCAGCATGTGGTTGACTGCTTGGTTGCTGAAGGCCTTGGTTCATTCCATTAACCACTCCTGTACACACTTAAGCAGACACGGTAATATAAAAGGGTGAGAATAGTAACCAATGATCCTAAGAGTGGCATTAACCAAATAATGAGAGGATTTCATAGAGGAGAAGAAATGAGGAGGGCACATTTGGATTCTTAAAATGACCTTTTCATTGACTTCCTTGTGCCCAAATGAAGTGCCATGATTCCGATGCATGCCCTGACTCAATACTCTGCTCAAATATCTCCTCTTTGAGGAAGTGTTTCCTAATCCTTCCCAAGGAGTGCTCTCCTCACATGGATCTCATTTGGGAAATATTGGAATTTAAAAGCATCTCATAGCCCAGGAACTTCAGAAAAGTCAATACTATGCCCTGTTTCTGTAAAAGGAAATGAAGGCAAGGAAGAATAATGCACCCAGGTGCACTGTTATGGAGAATCCTGAGGGGCATGTGCACCCAAGGGAGTAGGGGTTCAGGGCTTGGAAGTGGACTTCAAGGAAGCAGCCAGATTTGGAAAATGCACACTAATCTGCCTCCAAACACTCTAACTGTTCTAATTTTATCCTTTTTCTTTGGCTTTCTCACTGACGATGTGACCCATTGCTATAGGGATTTGAGAAATAAAATGCATCATTAATTAAAAATTACTCTTCCCTAAAATAAAATATTAGCTCTGTTGGGTAGTTAATTGCATTATCAGAATGAACAACTCATCCTCTTTTACAAGGGCTTTAAACCCTGATCGCCTAATAAGTGCAGGAATTATAGTTAATCTAGCTCAAAATTTAATTATGATGAGTCATACATCACAAAGCAAAGCACACAGGGGCAAAACTCTGCTGAAGTCATGTCCAGCTGACCTTGACCCCAGGCCTGTGGTCTCTTCCTAAGTGGGAAATTGCAAATCCTTTATGCTTGTGGGATAGCAGAGCCATCCAAACATGACACCCCAGCCCCAGTCTACCTCAGAGGTCTTACAAGAAAGCCTGTCTTAATCAAATCTTACCATGAGAAAGTCCAGAAGCAATCCTCTCTCTCGATTCTGCCTTTCCAGATCTTGTTAGTATGTTATGCACTTAGGCTTGAAGAACACCACAACAGTGGATCCAGTCTGGGGCAGGGTATTGAGGAATTGTGTGATGCCTTCCAGAATTTTGAGACTGCATCTAAATATAGTTTCTGAGACTCTCGGGGATGATAAGATCCTCAGAGGTCAACAACCCCTCCATGAGATACAGCATGGCATCCTCAAATTCTCCTGATTATTCACGGAACTGAGGACGATCTTCCAGGTGTTGTTGGAGTTAAGAAGGATGATCAACCTCCTTCATTTGGAATTTTCCATTTCTAATAATGTGATTTAAGAAGTTATTACCAGAGCAGTTACTGTTACTTAAATTATTTTCTCACTGGTTGTGCTAATTATTTTTATACATATCCCAATTGCATCACTGTTCATTAATGCCTGCTAAATTCTGTCTTTTATATTTAACCCAATATTTCAGCTTGTAATGACTTCAGGGAAATACTCTTTCTGCTCCCTAAAATACCTTCTGCCTATCCTTTCTCCTTGTCATGTATAATACTTAAAAACAGTCTTTTTCCCCCTGTCCGTTGGGAAGGCATTTCTATATTGTCTCCATCATTTCAAGGGGCACTAAGCTCTATGTAGTTCTTTCCTGCTGAAAGTATTAAGAGGTCCTTATACTTCTTTACAACCCCCTGGTTGACTTCCTTCTCTTGGGATTTTACAGTGTAGGGTGTAAAATGTCTCTATGGTGAGAGACATTTTCATTTACTTATATTTCCCTTTCTTCCATTTTGATTGTCTATTACTGTCTAAAATTTAGTGGCCCAAAGCAGTGATTTTATTTTAGTCACAATTTCATGGATTAGGAATCAGGGAAGACTTCAACTGGTTGTCTGTCTCTGATTCATGTGGAGTTGGCTCAAGAGCTGGGGCTGGGCACTCCGTTTTCAATACAGTTTCTTCACCAACATGTCTATTACTTTAAAGTGTGGCACTTTGGCCTCTTTCTCAATATGATATCTCATCCTTTATGACCTCCCCACATCACTTGAGCTTCTCATAGCATTGGTGGTCTCAGGGTAGTCTTATGTTGGCTGGCTTTCAAGAAATATAAAGTGCTGTTTAGGACATCCGCCATTCTATGAGTCTACTGTGTATCCCGCTTTCCATGTTGGATCGTTCTCTCCCTTTTTTATTCTATCGGTTAGTATTTTCAGAGGATCCGGCTGAAAAGCCCATGAGAGTATTTCAGGCATGGAAAGCCAAGACACTGTGGCAAAAAAAAAAAATGACCTAAATGAAAGATCTCTGTGAGTGAGATCCCAGTGGAAAGAACAAGTCATCAAAGAAGGAGGTACCTTTCTCTGAAGGGAGGAGAGAACTTCCACTTTGACCATGGCCTTGTCTAAATATGATCAGAGTCGGTGAACTCAGAAGGCTTCTATAGCCTTGGCAACTCATGACAAGAGCCTAAGGTGATTACTGATGCCATAAACGAGAGTGTCAATTTGTTAAGTCAACAACAGGAGTCACTGTGCACTTACTCCTCATGTAGGATCTCTGTCCTTAATGTGCTGTACATTGTGATTTAATGCTATAACTAGTACTCAAACAGTATTTTTCACTTTGTGTTTCTGTGTGGGTGCAAACTGTTGAAATCTTTGCTTAATATATACTAAACTGATCTTCTGCATATAAAGAGAATTGAAAAAGAATCTTGATGTGAATGGAAGGGGAGAAGGAGCAGGAGAGGGGAGGGTTGTGGGTGGGAAGGAAGCTATGGGGGGGAGCCATTGTAATCCATAAGCTGTACTTTGGAAATTTATATTCATTAAATAAAAGTTAAAAATAAAAGAAATATGAAGTGGAAATTGCCAGATCAGTTAAGAGCTATTTAAAGAATTATCACAGAATCACCTCTATTATATTGCAATGGACAAAGCAGTCACAGGTTCTATCCAGACTCAAAGAGGTAGAAAAAATAGATTTTACTTCTTTATGGAAGATTGGCATTGTGCAACATCATGTGGAATCTGAGACGCTCTTGCAGCCATCTTTGGAAAATTCAGACTTTCATATCTTCAACATATATCCAGCTTTAAAAACCTCATGTTTTTAAAGTACACATAAAAAAACTGAACAAAAATAAACATCAAGAAAAAAGTTTCAAGGAATTTTAGTACTTAACTTGAAGATAGTATCATGCAGTAAGTAAAAGATTTGAATTAATGGAAATCTAGATTCAAATCCTGCCACATCCCTTACCACCCATGAAAAACATAACTCTATTAATAAACATTTATCAAACCTTCTTCATATGTTAAACAATACTTAAGCTTTCCAGGTGCTTAAATTATAATAAAGAAGACTAGCCTGAACAAAAATTTGCAATAGAATATAATAAATGATATAATAGAAGTAAAATGCACTTTCGTGGCTCAAAGATAGAAGTTATTATGTTGGGTGGCTAAGAAAACGCTTCACAGGAAAATGAACCCTTGATCTGGGACTGAAAGGTTAAGTAAGAGTTTGCCATACAGAAAGGGGCAAAGGATATTTTAGGCAGAGGTAACAGTGTAACCAAAAACATAGTGCTAAGGAGCAACATAGCTTCTTTAAAGAAAAACAAGTAGTTTATCATGGTTTATATGCATCAGGGACCTATATAAACTTATTAATGAAGCACCCAAACAATTTTGGGAGTCTGTATATTCTATGTGAAGAAGTTGGAACTGTATCTTGTTGGCCAGAAGGAGAGTATAGAAAGTGTATAATAAAGTCATTCTCCAGCAAGTGAAGTGGAGGAAAGATTAGAAGAGGCTTATAAAGCCTGGGGAATTGCTGCAATGATGGAAGAAAGATCCAGAGCTTGATCCAATGCAGTGTCAGTATTCGTAGAGACAAGCAGAACCACCTGAGTGATGCTGCAATAGACTGGAATGACAGGAAGTAGTCTTCAAGTAGATTTTGGAGTTGGAGAGTATGGAGGGTCTTGAATAAGACCCATGTTTCCTGCTTTCATGTTTTGTGTTGCTATTTACTGTGAAAAAGCATACATAGGAGGAGATACCAGTTTCTGTATGCACTGAATTAAGTGTCTTGGCATCAGGCAGGGGAAGATGTCAAATAAGCAGTCAGAAACACTGGAATATTGAATTATCTGAGATAAAGAGAGTTCAGGCGATCATTAGACTAGAAATGGTAACCAAAACCCTGGAAGTGGATGACTGAGAAGAAAAAGTAGCATAGGAATGATCCCTGGGGAATATCACCATGCAAGGATAGATGGAAAAAGAGGTACTTGCAGAGAAAAGATTACTGGATTTGAGGGCATGGCATGAAAAACTGCTGAAAATTAAACAGAGGGAAAACTGAAAAATATTAACATAGTGAGCTGTGAGACCATTGTAATCGGCCTAATAGAAATGTAATTAGATTCCTCAAAGGAAGAGGGAGGACAGAAGAAAAAACATTGGAAAAAATAATGACTAAATATTTCCAAATTAGATAAACATTACAAACTCACAAACCTAAGAATCTCAACAAATTCCAAGCATGAAAAACATAGAGGGAAAAAGAACCACACCAAGGCACATCTGATTGCTGAAAATCAGTGTTAAAGCTAAAATGTTCAAAGAAGCCTTTACAGGAGACAAGGAGATGTGAGTTAAATTACATACAGAAAAATAAATAGAAGAATGACAGTAGATGCCTTACTGAAAACAGTGCAAGTCAAAAGACATCAGGAAAATTATCTTTAAAAGGAATGGAAAGAAAAATTGTTAACCATGCTCACAATAAACACAGGAAAGCTAGAGCGACTGTATCAGTACCTGCAAAATAGATTTCAGGTCAATTAAGGTCATTTTATAATGCTGAAGGGGTCAATTCATTAAAACTACATAACATCTTCTATATTATGCACTTAATAATAGAGACTAAAACTACATGATGCAAACACTGACAGAGCTTAGGCAAATCCACAATTTTAGCTGGAAGACTCAATACCCTTTTCTCAATAACTGATAAAACAAGTAAACAGAATGTCAGAGAGGTTAGGGAAGACTGGAAAAGTACTTTCAACGAAATTGATCCAAAAGATATTTTAGGTCCATCCACAAGTATCAAAATAAAAATTGTTCTGAGTACATACAGAACCTTTATCATGATAGACCATATTCTGATCTGTAAAATATGGCTGAGTGTTTTTAGAAACATTAAAATTATAAAAATTTGTTCTCAAAAATACAGTTGAATTAGAAATAAATAACAGAAAGCTATCTGAAAAGTTCCAAAATGTCTTTTTAAAACTCTAAACAATACGCTTAAATAAACTGTGGATCAAACAGGAAATTATAAAAGCATTGAAATTGTTTTGAACTAGATGAAAACAATAATTCAAGACATCAAATTTTGTAGACTTTTGCTAAAGCAGTGCATAGATGGCAACTTATAGCATGAAAAGCTATCATGGAAAAGAATGAAAGCCTCATATCAATGATCTAAACTTTGACCTTAGGACACTATAAAATGAAAGTAAATTAAGTCCAAAGGAAAGGAAGGAAATACTAAAGATAAAGACAAAAATCAATGAAATATGAAGCAGAGAAGCAATAGAGAAAAATCAATGAAACCAAAAGCTAGTTCTTTGAATAGATCAATAAAGTTGATCTAGACAAACTGACCAAGAAAAAGACACAATTTAACAATATAAGTAATGAGAAAGGTGACACCATTATACATTCTACATATATTAAGGGATAGTAAAATAATATTATTAATAATTTTAGGCCAATAGTTTCAACAACTTAGATGACAGTGGGCAAATTCCTTAAAAGACATAAACTACCAAATCTCATTAGAGAAGAAAGAGACAACTTGAAATTTTCAATACTTACTACAGACAGTGAATTTTTAGTAAAAGATCTTCACATAAAGAAAATTCTATGACTGGATGGCTTTTTTGGACAATTCTACCAAACACTGAAGAAGCAAATAATACGAGTTCTACACAAACATTTCTAGAAACATAAAGATGAAGGACTACTTTGCAACTAAGTCTTTGAGACAGCATTAACCTGAGACCAACTCCAATCAAAATCATTACAAGAAAACCATAGGTTAATATCCTTTGCAAACATAGACACAAAAATTCTTAACAAACTTTGGCAAATCAAATCAAATAACATATTTGAAAGATGTTACATAATAACTAAGTAGAATTTATTCAAGGATCACAAAGTTAGATTACTATTCGAAAATAAACCAATGTTACTTACTATAATAGCACGCTGAGTAGGAAACATAGGTGACTCTCTCTTACATGCAGAAAAATACATTCCACAAAATTCAACATCCATTTCTGGTGTTACAAATAAAAGCTCAGGGTGGGCATTTGGCCTTGTGGTTAAGACACATTTTGGCAGGCCAGCATCTCCTATCAGAGGGCTTGTGTATAAATCTTGCTTCCTTTCCTGATTCCAGCTAATGCGCACAGAGTAGTTGGGTTTCTGCCATCCATGCAGGAGACCTGAACTGGATTCCTGGCTCCTGGCTTCAACCTGGTCCAGTCCCAGTTGTTGCAGGCGTCTGGGGAGTTAACCAGCAGGTGGGAGATTTTTCTGTCTTTCTGTTCCTTTTTCTGTCTCTCTGCCTCTCAAATAAATAAAGAAATAATAAAAAACACAAATACAAATGAGACTCCACAGTAGGTCCACGTAGGGATGCCTATTTAAAACAAATCAATAAATAAAACTTCTATGTAAATCCACCACAGAAGAGAACATACTCAAACTGATAACTGATAAAGGGTATCTATGAAAAAAACTACAGCTGATATCAGATTGGATATTGAGAGACTGAATGAATCAGGAATAAAGCAAGATGTCCATTCTCACTACCTCTGTCCAACATTTTACTGGACATCATACTGAATGCAACGAAGTGTGAAAAACAAAAAGATTGGAAACAAAGATATTTTATTCCTGGGTTACAAGATCAGCTCTGTGAAAAATCAGCAGGAATCCACAAAAAATGCTGCTAGAAATAACAAGGGAATTTAGCAAGGTTGCAGGATTCAAGGTCAATATACACAAATCAATTATTGAACCCTAGCAACAAACAAAAGAAAATTGAAATTTTAAAAATATTATTTCCAGGGGCTGGCACTGTGGTGTAGCGGATAAAGTCTCTGCCTGCAGTGCTGGCATCCCTTATGGGCACCGGTTCAAGTCCTGGCTGCTCCACTTCTGATCCAGCTCTCTGCTATGGCCTGGGAGAGCAGTGGAAGATGGTCCAAGTCCTTAGACCCCTGCACCCACGTGGGAGACATGGATGAAGCTCCCGGCTCCTGGCTTCAGATCAGCCCAGCTCAGGGCCATTGCAGCCATTTGGAGAGTGAAATAGTGGATGGAAGACTTCTCTCTTTCTCTGCCTTTGCCTCTTTGTAACTCTTTCAAATAAATAAATAAATCTTTAAAAATATATTATTTCCAAAAGCATAAAATTATATAAAATACTTCAAAATGAATTTGACAATGTGTAAGATGCCTATACAATACTGCTGAGAAAAATTTTAGAAGGCCTAAATAGTTGAAGAGCTATATCATGTTTATGAATCGAAGGCTCAATATTACTATGACACCAGTTCTCTCCCAATTGATATATAGATTTATCACAATCCCATTCAAAATCTCAGCATACATTGACAAGCTGATTCTAAAATTTACATGGGAATGGAGATGGACATCTAGCACAACGATCAAGTAGCCACTTGGGAAGCCCAAATCCTATAGCAGAATGCCTGGTTAGAGTCCTGGCTCCTTGGCATCCGACCCAGCTTCCTGCTAATATGCACTCTGGGAGACAGCAGATGATGCTCAAACACTTGGAATCCTGCCACCCACATGGAAAACTCAGACTGGGTTCCTGGCTCCTGGCTTTGTCCTGGCCCAGTCAGGGCTGTTGTGAGCATTCGATGAGTGAACTAAGGATGTGAGCGCTCTCTCTCTCGCTCTCTCTCTCTCTCTCCTTTCTCTCTATCTCCTAATCTTTATCTCTCTGCTTTTCAAGCACATTAACAAATAATGACATTTACATGAGAATTCAAAGGATTTATATGTGCCAAAAACAACATTGGTAAAGAACACATAAATAAATACCTAGTTTTACGATTTATTATAGGGTCCGGCTTTGTGGCGTGCCTGGTTAAGTCGCTGCCTGTGATGCTGGCATCCCATATGGATGCTAGTCAAAGTTCCAGTTGCTCCACTTCTTTTTTAAAAATATATTTTATTTAATTTATTTGAAAGACAGGGGGAGAGAGAGAGAGAGAGAGGTCTTCCATACTCTGGTTCACTCTCCAAATGGCCATGACGGCCAGAGCTGAGTTGATCCAAAAGCCAGGAGCCAGGAGCTTCCTCCAGGTCTCCCACGTGGGTGCAGGGGCCCAAGGGTTTCAGCCATCCTCTGCTTCTTTCCCAGGCACATTAACAGGGAGCTGGATTGAAAGAGGAGCAACCAGGACTCGAACTGGCACCCATATGGGATGTCGGAGCCACAGGCCGGGGCTTTAACTCAATGTACCACAGCGCCGGCCCCCTAGTTCTTCCACTTCTAATTGGGACAGAAGCGGAGAATGGTCCATGTGCTTGGGCCCTTGCACCCACGTGGGAGACTCAGACGAAGCTCCTGGCTCCTGGCTTTGGCCTGGCCCACCCCTGGCCGTTGCAGCCATCTATGGAGTGAATCAGTGGATAGATTTCTCTGTATCTCCTTATCTCTTTGTAACTCTGCCTTGCAAATAAATAAACAAATCTTCAAAAATTATTATAATTGTATAATAATCAAGACAGTGTAGTACTGGTGTAGAAACAGACATATGTATCAATGAAATGAAACAGAATCAAAATAGATGTACATTTTGGAGAAGTAGATTTTTGATAAAAGTGCCCAGGCAGCTCAATGGAGAACTCTTTTTCAACAAATAGTGCTGGAATAATGGCATGACCATTTGTAAAATATTGGCCCTTAGAATTTATCTCACGCTGTATATAGAAATTTAATAAAAATGCATCAAAGACTTAAAAGTAAACGCTAAAACTATAAAAAATGTAGCAGAGCACTTAGTAGGAACTCTAAGTGGCCTTGAATTTGGGAAAGATTTTCTAAATAAAATGCAGAAAGCATGAGCTGTTAAAGAAAAACTAATAATTGAACTTCATCAAAAGTAAAAACTACTCTTCTCCAAAAAACACTGCTACTAGAATGAAAAGACAAAGCACAGATTTGAAGACAATATTTGCAAATTACATATCTATTAAAGGACTTGTATATAGAATATATAAAGAATTCTTTTAACTCGATAATAAGACAAACAAGAAAATAAAAATAGGCAAAAGTTCATAATACACACTTGACAAAAGGAGAAATACAGATGGCAAATAAGCACATAAAAACATGCTTAACATCATTAGTCGTTAAAGAAATGCAAATCAAGGGTGAGTGTTGTAGCAGATAAGACATTGCTTCGGACACCCACATCCCATATCAGACTACTTGAATTCAAGTCCTGTCTCTGTTTTTGACCCGACTTCTTGCTAATGTGCACCCCGGGAGGCAGCAGGTGATGGTTCAAATACTCAGGTTCCTGCTACCCATGTGGGAGAACCAGATTGATTTCCAGGTTACTGGTTTCTGCCTAGTTCAGCCCTGGCCATTGTGGGCATTTGGAAAGTGAACCCGTGAATAGGGAGTTCTCTGTCTTTCTCTGTCTGTTAAATAAATTAATGTTTAAAAAATGAAAAAGGGTACTATTCCTACGACGGTAAAGATGTGAAACAGCTGGAATTCCATTTATTCCTGGTGAGTGTTTAAAATGATATATCCACTTTGAGGCCGGCACCGCGGCTCAGTAGGCTAATCCTCCACCTTGCAGTGCCTGCACACCAGGTTCTAGTCCCGGTCGGGACGCCGGATTCTGTCCTGGTTGCCCCTCTTCCAGGCCAGCTCTCTGCTATGGCCAGGGAGTGCAGTGGAGGATGGCCCAAGTGCTTGGGCCCTGCACCCCATGGGAGACCAGGAGAAGCACCTGGCTCCTGCTATCAGATCAGCGCGGTGCGCCGGCCGCAGCGGCCACTGGAGGGTGAACCAACGGCAAAGGAAGACCTTTCTCTGTCTCTCTCTCACTGTCCACTCTGCCTGTCAAAAAAATAAAAATTAAAAAATTAAAAAAATTAAAAAAAATAAAATAAATGATATATCCACTTTAAAAAGCAGTCTGGGGCAGGCGCCATGGCTCACTAGGCTAATCCTCCACCTTGCGGTGCCGGCACACCGGGTTCTAGTCCTGGTTGGGGCGCCAGATTCTGTCCCGGTTGCCCCTCTTCCAGGCCAGCTCTCTGCTGTGGCCAGGGAGTGCAGTGGAGGATGGCCCAAGTGCTTGGGTCCTGCACCCGCGTGGGAGACCAGGATAAGTACCTGGCTCCTGCCATCGGATCAGCACAGTGCGCTGGCCGCGGTGGACATTGGCCATTGGCCATTGGAGGGTGAACCAACGGCAAAGGAAGACCTGTCTCTCTCTCTCTCTCTCACTGTCCACTCTGCCTATCAAAAAAAAAAAAAGAAAGAAAGAAAGAAAAAAAAAGAAAGAAAAGAAAAGCAGTCTGACAGTTTCTTGAAAAGTTAAGCATACACCTACTTTACAACCCAGTCATCTCTGTCTAAGAGAAATGAAAGCATATGTTCACACCATGACCCACAAATGTTCACTGCAGTTTTATTAAAAATAGCCCCAAACTGTAAACAATCCAAATGTTCATTGACTGGTGAGTGGATAAATAAATTATGGCATATTTGTACAATGGAATGGTACACAGCAATTTAAAAGAGCAAACTCTTGTTGCTTGCACAATATGGGTGAATCTCAAAATAATTATTTTGAGTGAAATAAACCAGAAAAAAAAGAGTACATACTGTCTAAGTCCATTTATATAAAACTCTAGAAAATGCAAATTAATCTATGATGACAAAAAGCAGATCAATGGTTGCTAAGCGACAGCATGGGGGATGTTTGGTTTACAAAAGGGTACCTTGAAACTTTTCTTGGTGATAGATACACATTATTTTGATTGAGGTGATAGTTTCATGGGTGTATACATGTGTCAAAAATCATGAAAATGCATATTTTAAATATATGTAATTTAGTATATGCCCCATAAAGCTGTAACACAAAATAAGATTGAGACCAAAGAGTAATCCTAATGCGTACAGGGCAATAAAGTGGTTTGATTGAAGGCCAGATTGTACCAAGCTGAAAAATATAGATTGGAAGCGAGAAGAAGAGATTGAGTACATATAGGTCACTGATTTTGAAAACTTAGAAGATGGGGGGGGGGCGGGCATTTGGTGCAGTGATTAAGACACCATTTGGAATGCCTCATTCCATAATAGAGTGCTGGGGTTTGAGTTGCAGCCCCATCTCCAAGCCCAGCCTCCTACTAATGCCCACCTTGTGAGGCAGCAGGTGACAGATCAAGTACTTGAGTCCCTGACACACATGTGGGAAATCTAGATTAATTTCCAGACTCCTGGCTTTGGCCTGTGCTAGCCCTAGTTGTTGCAGGCCTTTGGAGAATGAACCAGCAGATGGAAGATCAATTCTCTCTCTCTCTCTTTCTCTCTCTCTCTCAATAATAAATAAATGAATTTAAATATTTAATGAATGGGTAGAGCTTTAATAGTGGATGAAGGAGGCAATGATGTCCAGAAAATATTTCTAAAGAAGAAGGATAATATTCAGCATATAAATAATATGAGGTAAGGAAACCAGCAGGGGGTGGGGGCAGAGATTCAGGGAAAGGAATAGGTAATAGTATAAGCAAGCTTGGGGGATGGGAAGGGAAGGTTAGAGGGGAGGACGTACAGCAAGGGTGGAGGAACTAGATGAACATCAGTTATTCTGAGTCAGAAGGACAAATACGAAGTGAGAGCAGTGGAGCTACAGAGATGTTAGACGCAAGGGTTTGAGGGTGACTTCAGTGTCCTCTGGGAAGAGACTAAGTAATGGTGGGAAGTTGGTAGTGGTTGAGTGGAGGGGGCTAGGACTTGAAGGGTGTAAGGAGGAAGCAGGGCACACAGGTGGGAGGCAGAAGGAGAAGGAAGTGACCTGGGGCAAGTGCAGGATGGGCCAGCTGCGGGTGTGCATCCCGACTGGGAGAGGCAGCAACCTGGGGGTGGTGCTCCCTTCTCCCACAGTGGCCATTGCGTGGTTGCAGGATTTAGCTCTTGGGAGGCACCCAAAGCTGAGGTTAAATGGCATGGACACGGTATTCAAAGGGCAGGGAGATGAAGATGCCCTCAGTGCTAAATAAATGTACCCCAAGACCCTGGCTGGATAAAGAAAGAAGTGGGGAGAAAAGACAGGGCTGTGGGCACTGGACCCCTCAGGGAGGCCAAGCGTGGATCCTGGGGGGCCAGCCTCTGCCAGGGGATGTGAGTGTCAGCGGGACATCGAACTCGAATTTGAGAGTGGAGCTGTATGCAGTGAGGCCAAGTGGCTGGAGTGTTTGGAGGTGCGAAGTAATCGTAGGTCAGAAAGGTGTGAGGTCAGGTGCATGGGTGGGTCTTCCACGTGGGTGCTGTTGAGGGCACCCAGGATGAGGACAGGACGTGGAGTGTCAGGGAACCTGTGAGCCAGGCCTCAGAGCAAGGGGAGGAGTGACCAGAATTCAGGAACTGATTATCATAATGTTGGTAGATGTTAGTTATAGCAGGGTGCCCTATGCCTTAAATGAAGCATCATGTCCATATTATCTAGTGGGAAAACAATACAGCAGTACACACAAAAAAATGGCTTAATTTTATAAAATTGTAGGAGCAAAGTTTTTTAAGGCAGCCAATTTTATTTTTTTTCTCTTATTTCCTTTTTTGGAAGAATTGGTTTGAATACTTACTTAGTTCATTGCATCTCTGAGAAAACAAGTTAAGATAATGCATTTAAAGTACTCAACACAGAGCTTAGTACCTAGTAAGTTATCAGTAAATGGAAGCAGTAACTATTAATATTAGTGTATTTTTTATCTATTTTACCCATTAAGTGATGTTATTTCTTTTAAAAATTCCTTCTACTGGCTAGAGTTTTCCCTCTGGAGCCTCAAGGCATGCTTCTCTCTGTGTGAATGACAAGTCTTCAGACATCTAGATACATTTAAGACATCTCTCAACTCGAGGCAAAATATCCTCAATTTATTCCCTATTCCTTCAAGGACCTCCTCTCCTGAATTCCAGTGAAAAAAACGCAAAACAAGTTCAGTCATGAGACTTAACACACAGTGTCTTCTTTCCCTTTCCTTACTGAATTGGCAACCACTCACAGCTCTAACCCTTACATAAATGGCACTGACTATAGGTTGATTGATTGACTATAAAATGCCAATGTTAATTTCAATTGTAAGAATTTAGAGGCCTTGCCATGGCTCAATGGGCTAATCCTCTGCCTGCGGCGCCAGCACTCAGGGTTCTAGTCCCGGTCGGGGCGCCGGATTCTGTCCCGGTTGCTCCTCTTCCAGGCCAGCTGTCTGCTGTGGCCGGGGAGTGCAGTGGAGGATGGTCCAAGTGCTTGGGCCCTGCACCCCATGGGAGACCAGGAGGAAGCACCTGGCTCCTGGCTTCGGATCAGCTTGGTGTGCTGCCTGCAGCGCGCCGGCCGCAGCGGCCATTGCGGGGTGAACCAACGGAAAAGGAAAACCTTTCTCTCTGTCTCTCTCTCTCACTGTCCACTCTGCCTATCAAAAAAAAAAAAAGAATTTAGAAAATCGATTGACTATGAATTATTTGAGATTTTGGATCTTTTTTTAATCTTTTTACTCAGTTCTAGACTTGCAGAGTGTAATCAATAATGCTCCTTAAAATGAAATAAATTATGCCTTCATGTCATGCCCCTAGGATAAATACTCTTCTGATTAGTAAAATTCAATGGGCAAAGAATGTGTTGTGTACTTAAAGTCAATTAACTGGCATATCCATTCAGAATTATGATTCCAGCACTTTCCTGGCATGC